>NC_058089.1:68335676-68667045 GCF_014858855.1 Bufo gargarizans
GCTGCACGTGCGAGGCGGTCGCCATGTTTGCACATCGGTAGCGAAAGGGTTAATGGAAACGCACTTAATCAAGGATACTATTTGTTGTATCAAAAAGAACTGGATGAGCTCTTGTTATCAGTTTACACTAGTTATTCAAGGGGTGTCTCTGTATTGATACATAATAGGGTTGACTTTAAGTGCATTTCCATATCATGCGATGGGGAAGGGAGACACATTTTTCTTTACGGGGTATTTAATGGCACAACATTTACATTTACATTCCTCCGCCATATTCTCCGTACATTATGGAACAGATGGAAAGCTGCACAACCATTATTATTGGGGACTCGAATTGTGTGATGGACATAGAATTGGACAGATTCAGCAGTACTAAGGATGAAAAGGTTCATTGCAGTTACACTTCTCCAACATTTTGTAGAGAAACTGCTTGATATCTGAGACACAGAAATGGCTGCACCAAGGTCTTCTCCTGCTGTAGTAGAACGGGTGGCTCCATGTCCCACATCGACATGGCGTTAATTAGATATGCGGGAAGAGTGATTAAAATGAGATATGAGCCAAGGTCGATCTCTGACCATCCCCCATGTTGCTGAAGATCGATCTTGGTTAGAGTAGAGGGGTGGAGTATGTCAGAGGATAAATCCACACTGGTTGAGTCTTATTGTAGAACATCGACTTATCCAGGAGATATCTGATATTTTGAAAATCAATAAGGGCTCCACGATAATGTATTTTGTTTGGGATGCAATGAAAGCCTTTATAAAGGGGAATCCTAATGAGAAGGATAGCATCCATGAGGAGGGATTTACAGGGGGGAAAAAAGGAGCTTAAGAAGAGGTTAACAGGAGGGAGCAAGTATATTATGAAACTCAGACAGATCTTAAGAGACAAGATATGCTAAATACACAATGGAAGGTATGGTGATTTTCTGTTTGAAAAGGCACAACAAAAGATCTTCTTTTCTGGTTATGATACCTTTAGAGAGTCAGGAAAGCCAGGCAGATTATTATCGGCCATAGTTAAGAGTGCCCCCTCCATACTCGCAATTAGGTCATTGCAGGGCAATATAGTTCATAGCCAAGAAGAAATCAGGAATGCCTTTTATTGTTATTTTACAGATATGTACAGAACCGAAAGCAAGGCAACTGTAGACGAGATAGAAGAATATTTGAACTATATTGAATTTTCAAGCGGAGACTTGCTATGGATGCATTTATCTCCGTGAGTTAACTACAAAATGCCCTGAAATCAATTCACGGTAATAGCTCTCTGGGCTCGGATGGGTTACCGTTTGAGGTTTACAGGAGGTATCAGGATGTCCTGTTGCCCTGCCTGGAGGAGGTTATTCGTGACTCAATCCAGGAGGGGGAATTTCCAAGATCTATGATAGAGGCTATTGTTATGTTAATTGGAAAAAAGGGGAAAGATCCGTTGGAGGTCGGTGCATACAGACCAATTTCTCTGCTCAACACAGACATTAAAATCATTGCTAAGGTATTGTCCATCAATTGATGGTATTGACTCCGGAAAGTCGTGGAGTCGATTATACATGCTGACCAGGGGGGGTGCCTCCGCTCCATCCTATCTTTGGATGCCATTAAGGCGTTCGACAGGGTGGAGTGGTCTTTGGACAACAATGAGGAATTTCGGAATAGGGGATTATTTTATCAACCTTACACGAATGTTATATACAAACCTGACCGCTCAAATTAGCATTAACGGTGTGCTGACTTCTTCTGTTTCACTACTGAGAAGTATGTGTCAGGGATGCCACTTATCTCCAGTTTTAGAACCCCTGGCCTTAAAGATCAGGTAAGATGACTCAATAAGAGGCTTTGGAGAGGATGTAAGTGTAGGAAAAGTGTTCTTATATGCTGACTTCTATTTTGCCTCGGCGATAACCTGAGCTCCTTACCGTACATCATTCATAGTGTGGAGGAGTTTGGGGGTATGTTGGGGTAGGATATTAACTGGAACAAGCCTATCTTGCTGCCCCTGGATGAAATAGTGCTGGACAACGCAGGGGGATTGAGAATACTGGGGCCCCAGGAATCATTTGAGTATCTGGGAATAAGAGTGTTTGCCTCTATAGATGGTTTTGTCCCGCTTAATGTGAACCCGCTAATAAAAAATAAAATAAAAAAAGATAAGATAGCGATATGGTTTAAATTGCCATTATCATTGGCTTATAGAATCTCTTATAAAAATGATTATCCTTCCTCAATTTTTGTATAAATTTATGGCTGCTCCAGTCTGGATTGATGTTAGTACGTTTTCACTTATTGATAAGTTATTAAATGAGCTGATCTGGGGGAGACAACGTGTAAGAATGAAAATAAAATATCTTCACTACCCTGTTAGTCTGGGAGGTTTGGGTGTCCCTTTCTTTAGAGGTTACTACCTAGCAGCCCAGCTACAAAGGATAAGAGAATGGCAGCTCGACCCAGTGTTAAAAGAATTTGTCCGCATCTCCGGGTTTAAAAATATATTCGAGCTGCTGGAATCCGGACAGTTAAAGCAGAGGAAGGGCCCTGCATGTTGCGCCATGGTGAATCTCCTTACTAAAGTATGGGACTACACGAGAAAACTATTAGAGGTTACTGCTGAACTAGACTTTACGCCTCTTTGGGGGACTTGGATGAATTTTTGAATATGTCACAAGATAAGTTTTGGACAACTTTAGGTATTCGTTATATTTCTCAACTTTGTAGGAATGGGGTTATTTGCACATTTGAAGAGATTTCTCATTTAGAAGGTACATGTAAAACAATTGGTTTAGATATAGACAAGTATATTCTGCTTACACTTTAACAGGTCAGTAAAAAAAGAATTTTGTAAAAAAAAAAAATATACAAAAAGACCCCAAAACTAGCCTTTTAACTTGTCAAGGTCCCTTATTACAAGAAAACAATAACAACCACATAAAATTGGTAGTCCATATAAAACCACATAAAATTATTTCTGGTGAATGATGGCAGGTAAAAGAGCCAGAGTCTGAAATCTACGCCAGCTAGCAGGTGGAGCAGATTTCAGATGTTTTCTGGCATAAACAGTTGGCACTGACCTCATTCACCCACTTTTTATAAAAAGTATTTAATGTGGTGTAATAAGGCAAAAAGTCACACAGTTTTCTTCAAAATAGGACTTTTTTTGGTGCCACTACTGCGCTGCAGGAGGCAAAATCTCCCCATATTTCTTGGCAATCTGGAAGTCTATCAGTATTTCATGCTGCCAATGCCAACAATTCATAGGTTAGTCAGCCAGCCCTTTTATATGTCACTGGTTATGTGCCGACACATAGGAAAGGAAAAGAAGCCCCCTGTCACGTGAGGCTGTAACAATGTGTCACAACTTACATGGAAGCCTCCAAACTTTTCGGACCATATGAACATGGCTAAAAAAAAAGTCAGCTAGTAAAGCTGCTTTAATTTACATTTAAATACCAATGCTTAGTAATCCCTACAATCATACCTAACTTTAATGATTATATTTAATAATCTTGCTGGCAAGTAGCAATTTGTCACTGCAAGCTGTTTGGCCTATTATCTACACTGATAAATATCCTCATCCTCCCTGTTTATACCTGGGTGTCTGTTTTGCCCTTTAATGTTGTCATTTGTACACTGACCATGCCTGGGACCTCCTATAATTATTCAGATAATTTTTTTATAGGTTCCATGTCATTTTCTATGTTTTTGAACAAAAAATTACAAAACAATAAAATAGCTATTTTACCTTCTTTTGACAAATTATGCATGAGGACATCCAAATCAGTGGCTGTGGTCGAATCAAAGTATCTCCAATACTGAAAGATTGTTATATGTTCACCTTCAGTGGTTCTGGATCTTCTGGGCAACTTTTGATCCAAAATATCTTCAAGCAGCTTTACAAAGACTGAGAAATATAATAGGGTTTAAACAAGACTAACACATATAAAATGTCAAATACATGAATGTGCCAGAAAAATTTGTTTTAATTTCAGAGTTGTCTAGACAAAATAGGTCAACTACAGGAGAAACTCGATACATTACAATATCATGCAAAAGTTCATTTATTTCAGTAATGCAACTTAAAATTCTAATATTGTGAAAAGATTCAACATTCTAGGCTCAAAGGGTCACACGCTAGTCAGCTAATTAACCCATATCCCCTAAGCAAAGGGTCCTAGTTCAGGCACCGTAGGCTGCAGGGAACAGCTAATTGGTGAGGTGTGTGGTGTAGGAGCCCCACCGATCAGATATGACTTAAAGTTTATGTTGGTGGGGGGTCCGAGTCCTAAAATTCCCACGATCACTAAAGTGAAATTAACTGTTGAAGACTGCTTAATATAGGATATATTGGCCTTCTTGGTTAAGGAAAAAAAAAAAAAAAGGAGGTCTATGTGGTAAAACTATAGTTTTTTTCCCCCCTTCATTGTGGCCACCAATGGATGGGTTCCACTACATTCTTCTAACCAGGGGATTCAATTTGGTGGAAATCCAGGCAAAACCACCTCCTCCCTATCCCTATAAAAGAAAATTTTAAAATTCAAACTTAAAAGCTCAAAAAGGCTAAATATAGAAAACAATTAATGTACATATCCAGGCTTGAAGTGTCCCACAGAGCAACAGATGACTCCTCCAGTGGATCCATGAGCAAGTATGTGCCCCAAGTCCCCTACCCCCTACAAAAGTGGCACATAGCACAGTACACCGACTTCACTACCTACAAATAGCAAGTCTACAGCATCTCAACAAGCCTCTGCATCTATATAAAATAACTGGGTAAATTATTTAACAAACTACCCAATTAATTACCTCAATAATCATCTTGTAATACCTTGGTGCTGCAAAATAGTTAGTCACCATAACACCGACGAGGTCAGTACAGTCTGAGGCACAGGCTAGGCAGCAGGCTGTTATAGCCCCACCCTAATAAGTGTTCCCTTACATAACACTGCCCCAGGGATGTTTGAACAAATAAAAAGAGGAAGGCAAGGTATGGAAAATTTATTTAAACCATTTCCCTTTTACAGAGCCAGTATCACCATGAGCTGCATCTAATGGTTCTTTTACAATCACCAATAAATGAGCAAACACTTGTGTCTCTCAGATGGCACCTAAAATCCAAGTTTCTGTGCAGCAGATCGACTCAAGTAAGCAAGTCCGTACCCTGCTCTTATTGGGGGCAAAAACATGGAAACAGTGCTGTCTACAGATGGGTCTCTAGCTTGGCGGACACAGACCAATTTCCATATGTTTTCACAAGGAGCACGGCCTAAAAATAAAGCCATACACCGCAGAGTGAGAGCCATCTCTAATTGGAACTTAAACAGCAAAGAGATCGTACAAAACATGCATCCAAAATCCAGGACACTTTCAGTGGAGGTAGGAACACAAAGGCAGGTGAAAGGAGGTGAAGTAATAAGGTCCTATAATGAATACTACAAGGCTTATTTTTTGAGAAATTAGTTGTACTTTTCATTTTTTTTTTTTACAAATAATTTATTAACTTTTAACAACTTTCTGGGGGATAAGTATCAGATCGGTGGAGGTCCTACCACTGGGACCCCCACAGATCACAAGAACGGGTGCCTCATACCCCCTACAGCTCCCCTGAAAAGAACAGAGCGGCCAGTCGGACATGCTCTATGGGAGTTCCAGAGATAGCCAAGTACAGCGCTCGCCTATCTCTGCCACTCCCATTGAAATTAATGGAGTGACAGCTTGCATGAGCAACCAGCTGCTGCGTTCCTTTCAGGGGAGTTGTAGGGAGTACTGGGGCCCCTGTTCTCGTGATCGGTGGAGGTTTCAGTGGTAGGACCCCCACCAACCTGATAGTTATCCCCTATCCTGTGGATAAGGGATTACTTTAACCACCTGGAATACCTCACTTGTCAATTGTGTACAAGTTACAGATTAAGAGAAATAAAATATGTTTTTATTTTCTTGGAACCATTCTATGGAAAAACAATCCACTTTATATGGTGAATTATCCTTCATAAATGTGTTCTACTCACCAGCATCAGAAAGCCCTTGTTGTTGCAAGTTGATTTTTTCAGCATATTGTATATTCAAAGACTGCAAAATTGTCTCCACAGAGCATACAAACACATCTGAGGGCTGTACACATTCATTCCAGAACTCCACAATTCTTTCTTTTGGTGTTGAAAATTTCAAAACTGAAAAACAAAAAGTTGGGTTACAAAATTTCTAACTCCATGACTAATTTTCACAAAAAATATTTACCAAAAAAGCAAGCCCTGACCTACATCATTGAGTTTACAATACCAAACTACTACAAAAATGTAAATTTAAAAGGCTGTGTACACCTTCAGGGGCAATATTTTTTAAGATTGCATTTTACTCATTTTGGATTAAAAATATATTTTTCAAATGGTCTTTATTATTAAAATATTGAGCCATTCTGTCACAAAGGGTTAACTATTTTTCTAGCTGTGTGAATGTATTTTTTACTTTCACTTTGTGCCAGTCATCTAATAAACCTTATCTCTAAATTACTTAGAGGTCATAAACACCTATTTAAGCCACATTCTTATAAGCAAGATAAGACCTAAGCTATAATAACCTTCTATAATGTCAGATCAGAGATAAGGAGCCCATCAAGTGAGCTTTCTAACCAGCAGAGAGAAAATTCAGATCCTGCTACTAGAGAAAAATCAGCCCTGTACAGACAAAAGAGCAATAACAAAAAAAAAAAAAAAAAAAAAAGTGACTAATAAAACAAAAATGGCCCCAAAAGGTGTAAATAGCCTTTAAGAGTTTATGGATAGACACATGATAGACAATGAAAAGTAAGCAAAAAGAGTTATCTTTTATTTCTGTCTATTGTCTGTACCAATCTGCACCAAGTTTGGCATATAAATTGGACAATTAGAAATGTTTTAGACCAGGTCTCAGCTCTCTAGGATGTACTGTTCTTAAAACACTAAAAAAATCTAAATATAGCACTGTCACATGACCTGTATTAGCCAATGGAAGCTCACAGGTCCTTCGGTCATATCCTAACTGACATACACATGGTCACACGACCCTTAATAGCCAATAGAGAATTGCAGGTCCTTCAGTCTTTTCTTCACTAACATACAGTTTTACACTAGGTTTCCATAACATATCAGACATTTTTATTTACTGTTAAGGGGATGGGGTGCTGTGGAGATCAATGTTAGGGGGCAGTTGAAGATTAAAGAGGCGGGTTGCTGGGGAGGGTCGCTTTGATTTCAAAGCCCAGAATGAACACAAATTTAAATAAATAAAATTACAAGTTTTAGGCCCCTTTCACACAAGCTAGTTTTCCGTGCGGGAGCAATGCATGACGTGAACGCATAGCACCCGCACTGAATCCTGACCCATTGCAATGGGTCTGTGTACATGAGCGTTTTTTCAATTCTGCGTTGCATGAAAAACGCAGCATGTTCTATATTCTGCTTTTTTCACGCAGCCCTGGCCTCATAGAAGTGAATGGGGCTTCAGTAAAAAACGCATTGCATCCGGAAGCAAGAGCAGATGCAATGTGTTTTTCACTGATGGTTGCTAGGAGATGTTGTTTGCAAACCTTCAGTTTTTTATCACGTGCGTGAAAAATGCATCACAACGCATTGCACCTGCACGGAAAAAACAGAATGCAATTGCAGACAAAACTGACTGAACTTGCTTGCAAAATGGTGCGAGTTTTACTGAACGCACCTGGACTTAATCTGTCACGCTGGTGTGAAAGAGGCCTTACTGAATCTTTTCTCAAACTATATATCAATCTGCTCAGCTCCTCCTGTTCTATAGCTTGGATTGCATTCTCATAGTGACAGGATCCCTTTAAGGAAATATTGAGGGAGCACAAAGTAGCTGAAGAATATCTTGATTCAGCCCAGTAGGGTAGTAGCCTGTGACAGGACTAGAAAAGATGACCAATGTGCCAACTGCTATAGCATATAACGTATTCATCTCCTAATCATCTATTTTAGTGCAGGGTATGTTTTATACAATGGACATGGACAACATGGAATATACTTGCACCGATCCCTGCTCCCGGTCCCCGAACCGCCACTGCCGATTCTCCCTGCACACGGATGAAAACATCCGGTGTCGGTTGGGAAGCAGCCAAGGGCAGGCGGGGACGGGGACGAGCCTTCCATATGCAGGGAAAAGCAGCAGCAGTGGTGCGGGGACTAGGAGCGCAGCTGGGAGCAGGGACTAGGGTAAGTATATTCCATGTGGGGTGCCTGGCATATGAGAGGACAAAATCATACTTTTGGAGAACCCCTTTAATAGGGGTATGTTTTTTTTTTCCGTTGGTAAGAAGGAAAAGTTGGAGGATGTGTAAAAGTTAAGTGCCAACAACACTGCCACATTAAGGTCTCCCTCTTTTCTGGCCTTAAAAGAAGGGGTAACAGTTTTACTAGTGTAAGAGAAGAGGGTCTGCCAAGAAGACCCTGCTCCGCACTTAGGTCCTGAGACACCTTTAATACGCCCTGAGTCAATGTGTTAGGTAGAGGGGACACCTGCTAAATTTTTAAGCCCCATATACCTAACTTCAGATTAACTATTTGATATCTGACCCAGCGCCCTATATAATGGACAAGTTAACTGAAGCCAGTGCCTTAAAGGATATGGACAACTTTGTAAAATAAAAATAAAAACATTTACACTAATTTATTTTGTGGAGAAAATCATTTCTCCAATTGGTACTATTTATCCATCTATTTTTTGTTTTGTTTTTGTTCTACAGCCTGCTGTGCTTCCTATGCACCGCAGGCTGCTCTCAGTGAGTTTACAGAGAATCTCATCTGATTTTCTGTAATTCCTCTTGTGTGCGCACTGTCTCCCTCTCCCTCCTCCTCTCCCCTCCCTAGTCAGGAGTGCTGTTTCAGAAGGTGCCAGTTAAGGCACACATGAAGCCCTGCCCCTCACGGACATCTCTCTCACTGGGAGCATCTCCAGAGTCTGGACTAAACACTACATTGTGGTTACAGGACCTGTGGTGATGTGATCAGCCATGTGTGGAGGACACAGGCTCTGTAGGACTGTGCTGGTGGAAAATGCAGAGGTACTTTATTTATGGAAGGTGTGTATAAGGCTTCTTTCACACAAGAGTGAAGGATTAGGTCTGGGTGCGTTCAGGGAAAAATCACCACATTATGCAAGCAAATTCAGTCAGTTTTGTATGATATTACGTTCAGTTTTTTTTCTGCGTGGGTGCAATGTGTTTTCCAGGGACCTTCCCTCTCCATGTAGGATGACCGCCCTCATCTTCATACAAACCGTCACCCCCCCTCCCCTTCAGGATGGCTGGTGCTGCAACAAACCCCCTTGCCCCACCCCTTCCTTCAGGATGGCCCTGCAATGCAACAAGTCCCACTCGCCCCCCCCCCATTCCTTCAGGATGGCAGGCGACGCAATAAGCTTCACTCCTTAGGGACCACTGCATGCAGAGGATAAACATCGGGCCGCTGCTCTGCTGTGGCAGCGGCCCGATGCTTGAAGGGTAAACTGAGGGAAAGAGCTCCCTCCTCCATCGGGCCACTGCACTGCTGTGGCAGCATCCCGATGGTTACCATGGCAACCAGACGCCTCACAGGCATTCGGACTGCCATCATATAGCTGAGCCTGGTCAGGCTTACTGTGAATGACACTGTATAGTGTACTGCAGTGTAAAAGTAAAGTACAAAAAAAAAAAATGTAAAACTTAACTTCTTCCTATATCTGCACGTATAATTGGTTAAAAAAACAAAAACAAAAAAACAAAAAAAAACACTAAACATGTTTGGTATCGCCGCATTCATAACTCCTAATCTATAAAAGGATCACATACTTTTACAGCACAGTGAACGCCATTAAAAAAAAACACAAAAAAAAAAAAATATGATTGAATTGTAATCACCGCACTTCCCACAAAATGGTATAAATTTTTTTTAGCAAAAAAGTCAAATGTACCCCAAAATAGTACCAGTCATCTTATCCCGCAAAAAGTCAGACCCTACTTAAGACAATCACCCAAAAAATAAAAAAGATATGACTTTCAGAAAATGGAGACACTAAAACATGATTTTTTTTGGTTTAAAAAAATTAAAAAATGTTCTTATTGTGTAAAACCAAAGTAAAAAAAAAAAAAAAAAAAAAAGACATATTAGGTATAATCGCGTCCGTAACAACCTGCTCTATAAAAATATCACATGAGCTAACCCGTCTGGTGAACGCCGTAAAAAAAGAAAAATTTAACAAAAAAAAGCCATTATTTATCACTTACAACACAAAAAGTGTAATATCAAGCGATCAAAAAATGCCCCAAAATGGTACCAATCAAACCATCTCATCCCGCAAAAAAAACGAAACCCTACCTAGGACAATCTCCTACCTAGTGTCAACAAACCCCCAAAAAGTTGGGACAAGTAGCAATAAGAGGCTGGAAAAAGTAAATTTGTGCATAACGAAGAGCTGGAAGACCAATTAACACTAATTAGGTCAATTGGAAACTTGATTGGGTATAAAAAGAGCTTCTCAGAGTGGCAGTGTCTCTCAGAAGCCAAGATGGGTAGAGGATCACCAATTCCCACAATGTTGCGCAGAAAGATAGTGGAGCAATATCAGAAAGGTGTTACCCAGCGAAAAATTGCAAAGACTTTGCATCTATCATCATCAACTGTGCATAACATCATCCGAAGATTCAGAGAATCTGGAACAATCTCTGTGCGTAAGGGTCAAGGCCGTAAAACCATACTGGATGCCCGGGCCCTTAAACGACACTGCACCACAAACAGGAATGCTACTGTAAAGGAAATCACAGAATGGGCTCAGGAAGACTTCCAGAAACCATTGTCAGTGAACACAATCCACCGTACCATCTGCCGTTGCCAGCTGAAACTCTACAGTGCAAAGAAGAAGCCATTTCTAAGCAAGATCCACAAGCTCAGGCGTTTTCACTGGGCCAGGGATCATTTAAAATGGAGTGTGGCGTGTGGAGTGTGGCAAAATGGAAGACTGTTCTGTGGTCAGACGAGTCACGTTTCAAAGTTCTTTTTGGAAATCTGGGACGCCATGTCATCCGGACCAAAGAGGACAAGGACAACCCAAGTTGTTATCAACGCTCAGTTCAGAAGCCTGCATCTCTGATGGTATGGGGTTGCATGAGTGCGTGTGGCATGGGCAGCTTGCATGTCTGGAAAAGCACCATCAATGCAGAAAAATATATTCAGGTTCTAGAACAACATATGCTCCCATCCAGACGTCATCTCTTTCAGGGAAGACCCTGCATTTTTCAACAAGACAATGCCAGACCACATTCTGCATCAATCACAACATCATGGCTGCGTAGGAGAAGGATCCGGGTACTGAAATGGCCAGTCTGCAGTCCAGATCTTTCACCTATAGAGAACATTTGGCGCATCATAAAGCGGAAGGTGCAACAAAGAAGGCCCAAGACAATTGAACAGTTAGAGGCCTGTATTAGACAGGAATGGGAGAGCATTCCTATTTCTAAACTTGAGAAACTGGTCTCCTCGGTCCCCAGACGTCTGTTGAGTGTTGTAAGAAGAAGGGGAGATGCCATACAGTAGTGAAAATGGTCTTGTCCCAACTTTTTGGGGATTTGTTGACACCATGAAATTCTGATTCAACATATTTTTCCCTTAAAATGGTACATTTTCTCAGTTTAAACTTTTGTTCCGTGATTTATGTTCTATTCTGAATAAAATATTAGAAGTTGGCACCTCCACATCATTGCATTCAGTTTTTATTCACGATTTGTATAGTGTCCCAACTTTTTTGGAATCCGGTTTGTATTATATATACACACACACACACATACACACTGCACAACCACCTCTAGCAAAACATTTATATACTGCAGGAATAACCCTAATATTATATATACAGACGTGGACAAAATTGTTGGTACCCTTTGGTCAATGAAAGAAAAAGTCACAATGGTCACAGAAATAACTTTAATCTGACAAAAGTAATAATAAATTAAAATTCTATAAATGTTAACCAATGAAAGTCAGACATTGTTTTTCAACCATGCTTCAACAGAATTATGTAAAAAAATAAACTCATGAAACAGGCATGGACAAAAATGATGGTACCCCTAACTTAATATTTTGTTGCGCAACCTTTTGAGGCAATCACTGCAATCAAACGCTTCCTGTAACTGTCAATGAGACATCTGCACCTCTCAGCAGGTATTTTGGCCCACTCCTCATGAGCAAACTGCTCCAGTTGTGTCCGGTTTGAAGGGTGCCTTTTCCAGACTGCATGTTTCAGCTCCTTCCAAAGATGCTCAATAGGATTGAGGTCAGGGCTCATAGAAGGCCACTTTAGAATAGTCCAATTTTTTCCTCTTAGCCATTCTTGGGTGTTTTTAGCGGTGTGTTTTGGGTCATTGTCCTGTTGCAAGACCCATGACCTGCGACTGAGACCAAGCTTTCTGACACTGGCTAGTACATTTCTCTCTAGAATTCCTTGATAGTCTTGAGATTTCATTGTACCCTGCACAGATTCAAGACACCCTGTGCCAGACGCAGCAAAGCAGCCCCAGAACATAACAGAGCCTCCTCCATGTTTCACAGTAGGGACAGTGTTCTTTTCTTGATATGCTTCATTTTTTCGTCTGTGAACATACAGCTGATGTGCCTTGGCAAAAACTTCGATTTTTGTCTCATCTGTCCACAGGACATTCTCCCAGAAGCTTTGTGGCTTGTCAACATGTAGTTTGGCATATTCCAGTCTTGCTTTTTTATGATTCGTTTTCAACAATGGTGTCCTCCTTGGTCGTCTCCCATGTAGTCCACTTTGGCTCAAACAACGACGGATGGTGCGATCTGACACTGATGTTCCTTGAGCATGAAGTTCACCTTGAATCTCTTTAGAAGTCTTTCTAGGCTCTTTTGTTACCATTCGGATTATCCGTCTCTTAGATTTGTCATCAATTTTCCTCCTGCGGCCACGTCCAGGGAGGTTGGCTACAGTCCCATGGATCTTAAACTTATGAATAATATGTGCAACTGTACTCACAGGAACATCTAGTTGCTTGGAGATGGTCTTATAGCCTTTACCTTTAACATGCTTGTCTATAATTTTCTTTCTGATCTCTTGAGACAGCTCTTTCCTTTGCTTCCTCTGGTCCATGTCGAGTGTGGTACACACCATATCACCAAACAACACAGTGATTACCTGGAGCCATATATATAGGCCCAATGGCTGATTACAAGGTTGTAGACACCTGTGATGCTAATTAGTGGACACACCTTGAATTAACATGTCCCTTTGGTCACATTATGTTCTGTGTTTTCTAGGGGTACCATCATTTTTGTCCATGCCTGTTTCATGAGTTTATTTTTTTACATAATTCTGTTGAAGCATGGTTGAAAAACAATGTCTGACTTTCATTGGTTAACATTTATAGAATTTTAATTTATTATTACTTTTGTCAGATTAAAGTTATTTCTGTGACCATTGTGACTTTTTCTTTCATTGACCAAAGGGTACCAACAATTTTGTCCACGTCTGTATATATATATATATATATATATATATACACACACACACACACACACACACAAAGAATTCCGCAGCACATCCAATTTGTAAAAAGTAGAAAAAGGCTTTATTCACCAGATATATATATATATATATATATATATATATATATATATATATATTATATACACACACACACACACACACTAGCAGAAAGACCCAGCTTCACACTGGTATATTTCATCTATTTCATTTAATGTCTGTGTGTGTCGTTAAAAGATAGACAGTATCCACTATAATGGTGACATCTACAGTACCCCGCCCCTTCAACAGTGACCTCCACAGCGGCCGCCACTTTATTAATGGCCTCCACAGTACCCCCTCTCATTAACAGTGATTTCCACAAAACCCGCCCCCTTAACAGTGACCTCCACAGAGCTCTGTTACATTAAACTGTGACCTCCACAAACCCTGCCTCCTTAACAGTGACCTCTACAGCACCACGCCCCTTAACACTGACCTCCATAGCAGACCATCCCCTTAATTGTGACGACCTCCACTGTTCCCTGCCCCCTTAACAGAGACCTCAACAGCATCCTGCCCCCTTAACAGTGACCTCCACAGTACCCTATCTCCTTAACAGTGATTTCCACAATACCCCGTCCCCTTAAAGCTTTTTAATTAGATAGATTGTATAGCTGTATTCTATTCTACTTTGCCCATATTGCAGGCTGACAGCCTGGGAGAGGCATGTGTAGGATATAGCTAGGTGCTACTTTGCCCAGTTTGTAGGCGGTAAGCCCAGGAGAGGGATGTTAGAGTAGGCCCCATCTGATTAGAAGCCACCTTGTCGTCCGGTAGATGGGCCCGACATATTTTTGATCAATTATATGCACAAAGAGCTTCTAACTGCCCTTGCATTAAGTATGGCCACCAAGCAGCTATTTTTATTCAGTATTTGCTTAAATCTTTGTGCAATTGACTAGCAGTGTGCTGTTACCTGTAGTTCTAATAATTCCATTGTGTTTCAGCCAAGGTAGCGTGCACCTGCGTTCTCACATTTACGTATTATGGAGGTGCTGGTTTGTTTGTTTTTCTCCCCTTTAACGGTGACTTTCACAGTGCCCGCCCCTTTAACAGTGACTTTCATAGTGACCACCCCTTTAACAGTGACTTCTACTGTGCCCGCCCCTTTAAGCAGTAAAGAAAAATGGCCGGGTTGTTATGGAAACCTGGAGTAAAACTGGGTTTATGGCAGTTGGGATTTGAAGAGAAAGACTTGCAGGCTTGAATGTGGGTCATTTTTTGGGAATCTCTCAGGAACAGTACGTCCTAGAAAGCCGAGACCCGGTCTAAAACCTTCCCGGACACCCGATGTGTGTGTATGCCAAATTTGGTGAAGATCAGTCCAGTCGTTTGGTCGCGCATAAAGAACGTCCAGACAGACAGAAATTCATATTATATGAGATATATCTAACAATGGCAGCACATCAGGCCAAATATAAATATGGAGTTGCAGGCTAATGGATCTGGCAACAAATCTAGGATAATATAAAATTTTTCAAAAATGGCAGCACTCAAAAATGAGTGAAAAGAAAAACACTTTATTCACCCCTGTGGTCGCAACTACGGATGAGCGAACTTGTGTTTCAAGTTTCGTGTACAAAGTTCAGTTTTGGGTTATGTATGAATTCAGGTATGGATCCTGCTACAACCGAACATAACTAAGGATCCATTCACACGTCCGCATAATGGATCAGCATCCGTTCCGCAATTTTGCGGAAGGGGTGCGTACCCTTTCATTTTCAATGGGGCCGCAAAAGATACGGACTGCACCACCATGTGCTGTCTGCATCCGCACTTCCGTTCCGTGGTCCCATAAAAAATAAAATAAAAATAGAGCATGTCCAATTCTTGTTCGCAATAGTAAGAGAGATACCACCGCACACGCAGGGTTTTTATGCAAATAAAATGTTATTGTGACATATCCTCCAATGAATACATAGGTCATAATGGAAAAAAATGCCTATATAGGAGACTCTGAGTCTTGACGTTTTGGTCACTTCGGAACTTGGTCACATAAGTCACTAGTGAGAAAAGGAACATGAATTCATTAATCAGAGGTAAAAGGCTATGACACCTACCTGCAAACATGTGGGACCGCTATGGCCACGAATGTGGCCCCGCCATACGCTAATGGTTACATGGCCCACTTTGAGGAATCGTACATATACTCCCTAGACACCTTTAAACAATGTGCTGCGTGTTGGTTAAGATTAATTGATGATATTTTTTGTATATGGAATTGGCCCCTCACTTCCTTGTTTGAGTTCACATGTTCAATCAGCAGCCCTCAACCAGAACTTCAATTCACCTTAAATAACTATTCTCGCTCCATTAGCTTTCTTGACACAGGAATTTTGAAGGACGATTAGGGCAACATCAGTACTGACCTCTACACAAAACAGACAGACCGCAATGGTCTCCTACATTATTCCAGTTGTAATCCTTCTGCTACTAAAAATTCCCTTCCAAGATCCCAGTTTCACAGTGTCAATTGCATTGTCTCTGACCCACATACCCGACAGACACCAATCCAAACCATGGCCGAAAAATTCACTGCAAGAGGCTACCCTAAGAAATTACTAGACAATAAAATGTCTCATACATCTAACAGTGTAAAAAAAAATATAATAATAAAAAAAAACTTGAATGGCTTCCTTTTGTTCACACATATCATCCCCTTATGCCTAACGTTCAACACACAATTCGCAAACATTGGCCCATCCTAAAAAATGCATACCCCACGATACAATCCTTTCAAACCCCACCCCTAATGTGCCTAAAAAGACCCCCGAACCTTAAAGACAAACTCATTAAAGCTGATACAGGAAGCCAAATATTCCAACCAAGACAAACTTTCCTAAAGACCCAGCGCCGTGGCACTTTTCCTTGCTTGCATTGCAGTTGCTGTTCCAATATCAAGGGCGATTATATCAAACAGTAATAAAAAGGAAGAAACACAGGACCTTTTCCCGGTGCTGATGCAGAAGATGTGGGATCAGAATGGTATCGGTAAAACAGTAACAATTCTTTATTCCGGGTATACGCATTTCAGGGGCGAACAGCCCCCTTCATCAGGACAATAAAATGTTTTATTGTCCTGATGAAGGGGGCTGTTCGCTTCTGAATCGCGTAGACCCGGAATAAAGAATTGTTACTGTTTTATCAATACCATTCTGGTTCCATGTCTTCTGCATCAGCGCCGGGAAAAGGTCCTGTGTTTCTTCCTTTTTACTGCTGTTTCTCATTCCTAAAAACCGCTGCAGTGGTAAGAGCAAAGACCTTGGCAGCAGAGCAGTTACCCCGCAAGCTGGACGGGAAAATACCAGCAAGGCAAAATAAAGGTGTTGTGACTCATCACAACATCATATGGTAAACACAATTTATTATCTACTGCAACCTGGTGGCAAACAAAAACACACACGAGGCGCTGCCTCCTTTCTCTTTTTCTCTCCGATTACATCACACATCCACACACAGGCAGGTCATTTCCAATTACAGATTTCTTTCGTTTATCTCATTAAATGCCCCTGCAGAGTCCTCTACGTAGGAGAAACCAAGCAAACCATACGTGCACATTGCGGTCCCTTTAGTTTGTCTGTACATTTTATTTTCAATTTTCTTTTTTTATATTGTTATTTTTTCATTATTGTGTTTTTTTAGACTTGAGAAAGCAGTAAATGGACTCTGACCGCACCGACCCTTTGCACTCATGAGTGTTGTGCCTGCGTATGCACAACACCATAAGGTGAGCACAACTATTGGCATATTCTGTTCCCAAATATACTTTCTAATTCATACTACCCTATGAGCGCCTTTCCTGTTTTGCCACATATGCTATATATTCCTGAAATTTCTCAGGACTAAGGCCGAATGCACACGGCCATTGTTCACGGCCGTGAGCGGTCCGTGGAACCGCGGTCTGGATTCCTGCTGAGAGCAGGAGCGCACAGCCTCATTGGTTGCTATGACGCCGTGCGCTCCTGCTCTCAGCAGGAATCCAGGCCGCGGTTCCACGGACCGCTCACGGCCGTGAACAACAGCCGTGTGCATTTGGCCTAAGGCTAATTCCTGTTCAGCCTCAATCCAGTGGTTCGTCCCTAACAATTTTCCTACAATGTCACCTATTTTGGAAACTGGTAACCATTCTCTTTACCAGCTCAACTTTCCGCCCACCACCTTCGGTTCTTCTACATCCATCTGGTCGCTGCTAACTTTTACACTGCCACCTATTTCCACTGCCTAGCTACCAACTGAACATAACACATACGATAAAAATAATTACGCTTTGTCTGAAGACTCCCTCATTACCATCCACAATACCAGTACCCAAGATAATCCAGATCCCATTGGTCATCAGTCTTTTTTTACCCTTACCCGGGGCCCTGACCCCGGAAGCGACCTATGCCTTGAGGCAACCATCAGGGACCACAATGATCACGGACTTCTTTCGACCTGCCCCAATCAGGGGACTAAAAAGAAGAATAAGCTTAGAAGAGGACGAGGAGGAGGAAAAGAGAGACCAAGACCACACACACACAACAAAAAGAAAACTGAGACAAACACGGAGTCCCAAGAGAAACAAGAAGATGCATTAGTCCGAATTTACAAGCTATCCTTACACTTACTAAGTGACGCAGAGACCAGCCTGTTACAAAAGGGCCTCTTGTTTTGTCCCACAGGCAAATTTAATGAATTAGAATTGTTTGTGGATTGAATTACTTTCATCCGTTACTGTTAAGATCACTCCCAGGCTAGGTGTTAGAAGGTCGAAGGTTAGCTGTCTGCCTCTTAATTTCACTTTGTTTTTGATGGTAATGACCACACCTCTAGTCAGGTGCAGCATAGTGGTCATTACTATTTAAGTCTGGCTACTCCCTTCACTCCCAGCGGTGTATAGCTTCATTTACAAGTGGAAGAGCTGGTGTGCGTTGTCTACTCTAGTGTTCCTGCTCTTTTTACTTCAGGATAATTTCTTTGTATTTGTTTTGTGTTGTTTCCCCTGTCTTCTAGTGTCTGGTCTGAGTCAAGACCCCCGTTCCTTCAGCTTAAGGAATTGGTCGTCTTTGGGCCCTATTACTACCTGGGGCATTACAGGGTAGTCAAGCTTTAGGTTCCAGTGAATGAATGGTCCTACCACTGAGGTCCGTTCATTCGGTTAGCAGTCAGGGCTAGGGTTAGGATTTATTAGGTGGTGACCTAGCTTCTAAGCCAGAAACCTCTACCCCCCTTTTCTCCCTTGTGTTTGGTGTAGGTGTTCCCTCCCACACCTCGTCGTGACAGTTACACCGACACTGAGATTCAAGCTCTAAAACCCAAGATTACACCGCAGGCAACATCATAAAACATTCCAACACATTCCGATGGGACATCGAAAGCCATCTATACGGGGCTTAAACCGAAATCTACATTTAAGCCTATACATCATAGGGGGAGCCACATAGAAACGTTCTCCGCCCTTGTCACTAAAGACTTCAGGACCATTAACAAGGACCAGAACATTCCTGACAACCTCAGTAGAAAAGAATGCCCTAAAGAACCTTATGACCAACTAGTCTATCATTAGAAGCGCAGATAAAATGAGGTGGCATTGTGATCCAGGACAAAAGTGATTATTTAGCCGAAGCACACAGAATTTCGAGAGATGAGGAGTATTACCAAATCCTGACGCAACTGAAAACCAACAATTATCATCTAAAAAAGAAAAAAAAAAAAAAAAAAAAGAGTATATCATTGTGGACCACCCAAATTTAGCTTTATTTTACACCCTGCCTAAGGTACATAAATCCATCATTAATCCACCAGGGAGACCAATCATCTCTGGCATCTCTTCCCTAACCTGCAATTTGTCCCATTATATTGACATTCTATTACAGAAGTATGTAATTAAACTACCCTCGTATCTAAAGGATTCGGTAAGCTTAATTTCCCTCAAGGAATTTGAATGGAAAGAATCATACATCTGGGCAACATTAGATGTCTCAACCCTATATTCTAACATCCCACACACAGCAGGAATCAATGCCATACAACACTTCTTACAATAATTAAAGTCAGTTTATACTGGACGCGACAAACGTTTTGCTTATGAAGTACATGGGATTATATAATTTTATCGACAGCACTTTTTAATCCTTCAAAAAAGTGTTAACCATTTATAATTTTTTATCATATTGAAATACTCTTATTTTTTACATTTATCCTCCATCGTTGTACGTTATTTTTTTAATGTTATTTTTTCAATATTGCAGGGTTTTTTTTATTGAGAAAGGAGTACATCGTTGTCGCTTATTAACTACCGTATATACTCGAGTATAAGAGGAGTTTTTTGGCACATATTTTTGTGCTCAAAAAGCCCCCTCGTCTTATACTCGAGTCTCGATTTGCCCGACCCGAAAATGCCACTGCAGCGAGCGGCCCAGTAACGCTCCTGCTTCCTGAAGTGGGAGGAGCGTTACTAAGTGATGTCAGTCACGCGCCGGCCGGCCAGCTCCCGCTCGCTGTAGTGCATTCATCGTGACAGTGAGTACAGAGGCCGGACCTGTTATCAATAGGAGAGAGATTGTTTTACACACTAGTAAATTACTTTACACACAAAGCCAGTTATGTGCGCAGTTTAGGACACATGAGGGGACACATAGGGCCATGAGGGGGACCAGCATAAGATGCTATATGTCTTATGCTGCCCCCCCCCTCATGGCCCTGTGTGTCATAGCACATATCCCCTATAACAGCGTCCTCCAGAGATCCACCCCATAACAGCATCCTCCACAGATCCACCCCATAACAGTGCCATCCACAGGTCCCCATAAGTGTCCTCCACAGATCCCCCATAACACTGTCCTCCACAGATCCCCCACATAACAGCGTCCTCCACAGATCCCCCACATATGCTGCATTTCCCACCCTAGTCTTATACTCGAGTCAATAATTTTTCCCATTTTTTGGGGGTAAAATTAGGGGCCTCGGCTTATATTCGAGTCGGCTTATACTAGAGCATATACGGTGAATAAAAAAAGATTCTATATACATCTATCGAGGTCGTGTCTTTGCGTCTAGAGGTATCACACTGTGCGTACTATCCTAGTACACATCCCCTTATTGTTTTGCAATAAAATTACCTTTTTCCTTCATTCTTGGGGTCATTGGCTATATTTGTGTTTCAATAAAACTTTGAAAAAAGTAATTTTTTGCAGGGCGATCTGTAGTTTTCAGTGGTTCCCTTTTATATTGTGCAATGAAACATGGCAAATTGGTAAATGAGGGGTTAAAGGGGTTTTCTGGGATTTACATATTGATGGCGGGCTATTTAAGCAGGCAGCTCCTGACCACAGTTGCCTGTGATTGGTATTCCTGCCTCACTAGCTAGTTTTGTTACTCTGGATTGCTGAGTCTTTGCTTGCTTTTCTTATTTTCTACTGTATTCCGGTTTTGACTCATATAATCTCAGTGTTCATTCTGCTGTGTATTTGACTTGCTTTTGGATTCTGATCTGGTTCCGTTTTGGCCTGACTTTTGACCCCTTTCTGTCTGCCTACTCTTTTACGGTCCACAAAAAATATGGATGACGTTCGTGTGCATTCCGTATTTTGCGGAATGGAACAGCTGGCTCCTAGTAGAACCGTACCATCCTTGTCTGTAATGCGGACAATAATAGGACATATTCTATTTTTTTGCGGAACCGAAATACGGATATACAGAAACGGAATGCACACTGAGTACCTTTCGTTTTTTTTGTGGACCCATTGAAATGAATGGTTCCGTATAAGGAAAGAAAATACGGTCGTGTGCATGAGCCCTTACAGACAAACAGGATTGAGGCAATGGAGTGTCCAGCCCAATCTCCTGACCTAATAAATCCCATAGAGAATTTGTGGGGTGACAAGAAATTTCATTTATGTGGCAAACCCCAAAAATGCACAACTGTAATCCAATCGTCCTGGACTGGAATACCTGTTCAGAGGTGCTTGAAGTTGGATCGACTACATGCGACAAAAATGTTAAGCAATTCTCAGAAACAATGGTTATGGCAATACATATTAATTCCAAGAGTGCAATCTCAAACATTTTTTCAGTTTATATAGTACATGCAATTTGAGTTTTTAATGAAAAACGCTGGTGCTATTTTTGAACAGCCTAATATTCCCTTCTTTTTACTGTCTGTAAAGGATTAACAAACTCTATGCATTTTATTATTGTTTTGACTTTGAGAATAATATATATACATATATACACACACGTGAAACTAGAAAAAAAATTGAATATCGTGCAAAAGTCCACTTATTTCAGTAATGCAAATTAAAAGGAATTGCATTAATGCAGGTTCAATATTCTAGGCTCAAAGTGTCACACTCTAGTCAGCTAATTAATCCATACCCCCTGAGCAAAGGGTACCTCAAAATTGAGACTTTGGGGTTTCATAAGCGGTAAGCCATAATCATCCAAATTATAGCAAATAAAAGGCTTGAAATATCTTTCTTTGCATGTAATGAGTCTAATATATTAGTTTCACCTTTTAAGTTGCATTACTGAAATAAATGAACTTTGTACGATATATACATTTTTTTTTTTTTTTTTTTGAGTTTCACGTGTGTGCGTATACATACAGTTGCAAGAAAAAGTATGTGAACCCTTTGGAATGATATGGATTTCTGCACAAATTGGTCATAAAATATGATCTGAACATCTAAGTCACAACAATAGACAATCACAGTCTGCTTAAACTAATAACACAAAAAGAATTAAATGTTACCATGTTTTTATTAAAAACACCATGTAAATATTCACAGCGCAGGTGGAAAAAGTATGTGAACCCCTAGACTAATGACATCTCCAAGAGCTAATTGGAGTGAGGTGTCAGCCAACTGGAGTCCAATCAATGAGATGAGATTGGAGGTGTTGGTTACAGCTGCCTGTCACCACCAGATCTTTGAGAAGTTCTGATGGATGTTCTTCAGTACCTCCTGCATGATCTTTTGGTTTTGCTTTCGTTTTGACATCTCTCCTCCCTCTCCCAGCTGTCATCTATTAGCAGTGATTGCCTCCCTATATATCTCCTCCCCATACTGCCTCACCTTGCAGTTTATATCACATCCTGGATTGTGTTCTCTGATGGAAGTTGCTACAGCTGGGTTTTCAGATAAGTCTATTTTTGTATTTGTTGTTTTCCTGTTGGCTTGGTTCTAGGTGACCCTGACTCCCTCCGTATTAAGTGCAGGGAGCCGGTGGTCGTGTCCCCTCACTATTATAGGGTTTGCATGTGTCATTCAGTCTAGGTACGTGGACATGCAACCTTCTATCACTTCAGATCTTTGCATGGGCTGAGAAGACCGGAAGAGCTTCAGGGGTTTAATAGGGGTCACTGTTTTGTTCCTTAGTTTTGGATCAAGCTAGTTGGATCCTTATTTGTAACTTCTTGTTTTCTGTTACACCATCCATGACACTGCCCTGCCCTATAAAAAACACACACCAGTTCTGGGTTTGCTTTTCACAAGAAGCATTGCCTGATGTGAATGATGCCTTGCACAAAAGAGCTCTAAGAAGACCTTCGATTAAGAATTGTTGACTTGCATAAAGCTGGAAAGGGCTATAAAAGGATCTCCAAAAGCCTTGCTGTTCAGTCCACGGTAAGACAAATTGTCTATAAATGGAGAAAGTTCAGCACTGCTGCTACTCTCCCTCGGAGTGGCCGTCCTGTAAAGATGACTGCAAGAGCACAGCGCAGACTGCTCAATGAGGTGAAGAAGAATCCTAGAGTGTCAGCTAAAGACTTACAAAAGTCTCTGGCATATGCCAACATCCCTGTTAGCAAATCTACGATATGTAAAACACTAAACAAGAATAGATTTCATGGGATGATACCACAGAGGAATCCACTGCTGTCTAAAAAAAAACATTGCTACAAGTTTACAGTTTGCACAAGAGCACCTGGATGTTCCACAGCAGTACTGGCAAAATATTCTGTGGACAGATGAAACCAAAGTTGAGTTGTTTGGAAGAAACACACAACACTATGTGTGGAGAAAAAGAGGCACAGCACACCAACATCAAAACCTCATCCCAACTGTGAAGTATGGTGGGCATCATGGTTTGGGGCTGAGGAAAAATGAATTCCCAAGTTTATCAAGACATTTTGCAGGAGAACTTAAGGCCATCTGTCCACCAGCTGAAGCTCAACAGAAGATGGGTGTTGCAACAGGACAACAACCCAAAGCATAGAAGTAAATAACAAAATGGCTTAAACAGAAGAAAATACACCTTCTGGAGTGGCCCAGTTAGAGTCCTGACATCAATCCAATTGAGATGCTGTGGCATGACCTCAAGAAAGCGATTCACACCAGACATCCCAAGAATATTGCTGAACTGAAACAGTTCTGTAAAGAGAAATGGTCAAGAATTACTCCTGACCTTTGTGCACATCTGATCTGCAACTACAGAAAACGTTTAGTTGAAGTTATTGCTGCCAAAGGAGGTTCAACCAGTTATTAAATCCAAGGGTTCACATACTTTTTCCACCTGCACTGTGAATGTTTTCATGGTGTGTTCAATAAAAACATGGTAGCATTTAATTCTGTGTGTGTTATTAGTTTAAGCAGACTGTGATCGTCTATTGTTGTGACTTAGATGAAGATCAGACCACATTTTATGATCAATTTGTGCAGAAATCCATATCATTCCAAAGGGTTCACATACTTATTCTTGCAACTGTACATATACACACACAAAGAAAATTAAGACACCACTCCAAAATTATAGATTTCGCTAGTTTTAAAATTTATGGGTATGTGTTTCACTAAACTGAGCAGTTTTGTTTTATTTTATTAACTAATGAAAACATTTCTCCCAAATTCCTGATTTTTTATAAAATGACAATTTGTCAAAATAACAAAAACTGTTACAGTAATATCATACTTTAACCCCTAAACAACTTTTTTTCTCCCCAAGTTCCAAAAGCCATAGGTTTTTTTAATTTTCCATTCATATAGCCATATGAGGGCTTATTTTTTGCGTAATAAGTTTTATTGTATAGGAAAATGGGAAAAAATTATTTGAGTGGTTAAGTTGAAAAAAAAAAAACAATTCAGACAAGGTTTTGATATTATGGTGTTCACAGTGCACTAAAAATGACATGACGTCATTAGTCTGCGGCTCAGTACGATTAGAGCAATAAACAATTATAGTTTTGTTTTACTAGTTTTCTGAAAACAAAACCCTTTGAAAAAATTTTTTATTTGCATCACCATATTCTGACAGCCATAACTTTTTATATTTCCATTCATAGAGCTGTATGAGGCCTGTTTTTTTGTGGGATAAACTGTAGTTTTTATTGGTACAATTTTTGGGTGCATACAACTTTTTGATCACTGTTATTCATTTTTGCAGGGGCTAAGGTGGCCAAAAATTGGGTGTTTTTTTTTGGCAGTTACGGTGAGCACTGTGCAGGAAATTTAACACTTGAAAAATGTTTGGACACGCAATACTTTTTTAAAAAATTTTTGTTTATCGTTTTACATTATATGTAAAATTGGGAAAGGGACGATTTAAACATTTAATATTTTTATGCTATTTTTATTTATTTTTTTACTTTTTAAACTAACTTTTACTTCACCCTGAAGGCAAGAACCTGGGATCAAAACCTTGTATCATTCATCCTCTAAGTGCTCTATAAGGGTGAAGGGTATTCTGATGCACTCCCTGCTGAGCTGTTTATACATAAATTTGCCATTTCTAAGATGACCAATTAGCAGACACACAGCAGTCAAATATTCAATGTAGAGGAGGCCAGGTCATGGAACAAAAGAATTGTAGTTCCTTCAAGGGATATCAATCTCCCTGATCACCCCCAGAATGTCTAGAGAATCTATGGACCAAGGTACAGTGATAATGTCACATGGAAGATGCCCCTGGTTGGATTGGAAGACATTTACACACACTGATCTCTTCAGATACCAACAGCTCAATTTGGCGGATCACCACCTGATTATAGCAACTACTGACATCCGTAACTATACTAATGCTGCAGTTCAGTTTTTATTTCCATCATGTTTTTTTTTTTCCTTTCTGTTTTTCTTTTACTGTACCCCCCTCATGAGGGAACAGGGACTAGGTAATCGGCAACTTTGTGGCTGTCCTACAACTTGTTTGCCTCAGTGTCCTTGTTTAGTTGTCAGACAAGGTAATTTGTTGTGTGGTCTGTTTTAACCTCACAAGTTTCAATGAGATTTCTGTTTGTCAGGTGTGTATGGATGTGTGAATGGGTAAGATGTCTCTTCTCTGCTTATGTTGGGCTATTTACAACTCAACTGCCAGAACTGGTTACTCAATATGGTGTCACGGTATTGTCATTAAATGTTAGAGGTTTCAACTCATTCCACGGTATTCGATTATATTAAGAAGCATTCCCCTAACCTCGTCTGCTTTCAAGAGATGCATATAACTGGTCAAAATGTCCTAGCCCTTTGTAGAGCCTATATACGGTAGCTATAGGCTATCACACTGCTTACTCTACCTATTTGAGAGGCGTATCAATCCTGGTTTATACGGCAGTAGAATTGGAGATAACCCAAGTAGCATGTGACCATTATGGTCAGTATGCTATTATACAATGTTCATTGAATGGCTTTGTTTTTACGGTGGTTAATCTCTATATGCCGCCACTTCCCCCTTCTTCAATGGTAGCCTCCTGGAACACATATCTCAGAAACTTACTTCTTTCTTGCTCAGTCAGTTATTGTGTGTAGGTGACTTTAATGCCCTTTTAGATGCAACAGTGGAGCGTACGGGTGGTAATGATGTGTCAGTGGATCTTCAGTCATGGTGATCTGCACTGGGTAGTGGAAATTTCCTGATACCAAGGAATACTCCTACTATTCCTCAGTCCATAAATCATTTTCCAGAATAGACCTGGCTTTGACCTCTGTTGATCTTCTTGCCTAGGGGGATCTCTGACCATGCCGCTGTTGTACTACAGCCCTGCTCAGGACCTTCCCAAACGTCAAAGATTTGGCCATGCACTCGGCCTGGCTCGAAATCCCTGCAGTGAACTCTGTGGCATTTACAGCCCACACTGAGTACTGAGCCAATAACGCTGACCACCCTGACCCTTTCTCTAAATAGGATGCAGACATGGCCACTCTTACAGGGTCATTTATAGCAGGGTAGAAGCACATAGAAAACAACTTAAATAGCAGAAATCTCAACTAACATCTTAAGTACTAAATGCAATGATTTACGCTAATGACCCTCAGAAAGTGCTAAAAGGAAGTGGGTACAAGTGCAAAGGGAGCTGCTACTGCTTTATAAAGAACAAAAAAAAAAAGTTGGTATCAAGGGAAGCCTCTATAGGAGTATGGGGACAAGAATGTGAAGCTCTTGCTCTATCGGGACTGTTCTGAAAGGCCATGTACCTCTAGCCCTAGCGTTAAAGGCCAGAGATGGTACACTATGTATGCACCCCTCACAGAGATCAACTGTTTTCAGCGCCTTTTATGCGGAACTCTATTTATAACGTGGCTGTTGGGCGCACCAATTATGTCGGAGGGTGTTTCAGTGGCCATTGGCACCCTCCCACCTGGGAAAAACCCTGGCTGGCATAAAGCCAACTTTGAAATTGTTGCCTCCAAACTGTGTGAGACTTATAACACTGCATTATCCAATGGTTCCCTAACTGACTCACTAAGAGAAGCACTGGTAGTGGTCCTGCTTAAGCCAGGGAAGGACCATCTGGAGCCCGATTCCGATCACCCTATTTCACTTGCTAAACAATGCTGTTCCTGATTCACCCTGGTTTCATGACAGGGAGGGCCACGGATATAAACATTCAGAGACTACGCTTAAACTTAATGGCTGCAGAGGGTTCTGACTCACCAGGGTTTATATTAGCTTTGAATAGTTTAAAAGCCTTTGATTCTATTGAGTGGCCTCATCTCTGGAATCTACTACCAAGATTTAATATTGGTCCTCAATTCTGTAATTGGGTTAAACTTCTATATGACTCTCCCAGAACATGCATTAGAATGAATTTAGATGTTTCTGGCCCCTTCCCTCTAAAAAGAGTTACGCGTCAGGGTTGCCCCTTGACCCCCTTATTGTTCACCCTGGCTATTGAGCCCCTTAGCTGCTATTCGTCACCCCTCTCTATCAAAGGCATCACTCCTGAATCGCTGGTTGAAAGTGTATCCGTGTACGCAGATGATACTTTAGTATATCTTATAGTCTATATACTGTAACAGCTTTTGCAAATGCTTGTTCCATTTCTGGTCTTAGTGTGAATTCGAAGAAATCTGCCCTTCTTCCTATGTACGCCAGCTACCTACATAATTCAGTACTCCCAGTAAATCTAGACTTCTATTAAATACCTTGGGGAAAAAATACAGCCAGAAGTACGCACGTTTCTGGAATTGAATTTAGCAGAACTGATCTTTTTAAAATGCCATCCTTAGTGAATTTTATTGGCAGGGCCGGTCTCCATGGCTCAGCCTGGCTACTCTACAGGCTCCAAAACGTTATGTGGTGTCTCTGCCCCTCATATGTATTATTATTTGGCATCTCAGTTGGTGTATGCCCATTGATGGGTGGGCATAATTTTTGTAATGTGGAAAAGGCCCTGGCGGGTGTGCTCATGGACTTGTACAAAAGCCTTACAAATTTGTTATATAGGTAACAACCCGTGGGTCTCTATCCTCTCCCCATTAAAACTATTGCCCACGTCTTGTCACTTTTGCAGAAGCTTTTTAGGGCCGTTGTTGCTGATGCATTTTCACCTAAGACTGCTATCTTGTCGAACCCTCACTTCCCAGGCGCTAGAATGTTGGCTAGAGCAGGTGTCAAATAACTGACCGATCTATTTTCTACTGATGCCATCTTTCTCACATTTGTTGCTCTTAAAGTGAAAGATGAAAATTACTCTTACTGGTAATTGGATTTTCCTTTAGCCTCCACAACGGCACTTTCTGGACGGTACCAGCCTTTTTAGGGAAAGGAAAATAACAGATCAGCGCATAAAAGCCCCCTCCCCTTTACCTCCACCAGTTAATAGCCTAGGACTAAAAAAATTGATGTACTATTTAATAACGTTAAATCAGCATAACAATACAAATGAAAATGGTCAACTGTAGACCGAAAAATCTAACAAAAACAAAAAACGTGTGGTAATTCCCCGTGCCCATGAGGCAGCAAAGGCTCGAGTAGAATTGGCCCCCAGTCCTAACAGGGGAGCCATCTCTTTTTTCATTGTAACACAGATATACAGTACAGTATTTGGACGGGAAGATTTCTCTGAGAAGAATCCTTTATTTTTCCCTTTTGACGACAGCCATGAAATCCCTGAGTTCTTCCTCTTTTGATCAAATCCAGGACGTCTCTGGGAGCGAAAATTCCGTCTCTGATGGAAAGACTTAGACTCCGTGGGGAAGCCTTTTTTCCTATTGGAAGCCTTCTCCAGGTTATCATCTAAGGCTTTTCCAAATAAATGATCTCCTTCACATGGGATGGCACAGAGCTTATTCTTTGATGCGGAATCCCCATTCCAGGACCTGAACCATACGGCCTTATGGGAGGCATTTGATAAGGCTGCATTTTTTGCTGATAAATTCACCACTTCTTGCTGTATAAGTGGCTAAGATGCTGCGACGCAACATAGCCATAGAAGACTCCCAAGATTTTTTAAGCAAATATTCGCATTTCTTATTCATAGGATCCTTGAGGATCCCTAAGTGTTGAAACAGCAATGAAGATTTCTCGGAGATCCTAGCGACTGGCGCATGTTGGGCCTTGTCCCAGGAGCTGGAATCATCCTCCGCAAAAGGCTAATTACTTTTAAAGATCCAAGATGACGCTTGCCTCTTCTCAGGATCTTTCCATTCATTCTGGATTCAATTCTTTAAGTTGGAGTGCACTGGGGAGACCCGTTTCTTTTTCGCCGCTGGACGGATAATTGCTCTTTAATCTCTTCTAAATTTGTTGCCCTAATTGTTTTAAGTAAGGACTCAGTTTGCTCTATGGAACACAAAGGCGACCCAAGGAGCCTTCAGAGATACTGGAATCAGAAGAGCCTTTTTCCTCGTCCAGATCAGAAATATATGTTCATCAATTACAGAGGGAACAGCTCAAGGTGGACGGTCTAGGAGAGACTACCACCAATCTCGCATCAATGGCTGCACCTATTTCTTCCTTAAAAAAGGATCTTGAACTATGCACAACAGATTGAAGATTCCTCTGAGATCACTCAATTTATGCATTTTAGACAAAGTTTTTTCGGTAGCAGCGGATATCTTTTTGCACATCTGAAATCTTTTTTGTAACGGTTCTCCAGAAGATCCAAGCTCTCCCCCATAAAAAACAGGGGGGGGGAGAGTTAGTATATACAGTCGTGGCCAAAAGTTTTGAGAATTACATAAATATTGGAAATTGGAAAAGTTGCTGATTAAGTTTTTATAATAGCAATTTGCATATACTCCAGAATGTTATGAAGAGTGATCAGATGAATTGCATAGTACTTCTTTGCCATGAAAATTAACTTAATCCCCAAAAAAACTTTCCACTGCATTTCCTTGCTGTCATTAAAGGACCTGCTGAGATCATTTCAGTAATCGTCTTGTTAACTCAGGTGAGAATGTTGATGGCTGATTGGGTTAAAATGGCAGACTTGACCTGTTAAAAGGAGGGTGATGCTTGAAATCATTGTTCTTCCATTGTTAACCATGGTGACCTGCAAAGAAACGCTTGCAGCCATCATTGCGTTGCATAAAAATGGCTTCACAGGCAAGGATATTGTGGCTACTAAGATTGCACCTCAATCAACAATTTATAGGATCATCAAGAACTTGAAGGAAAGAGGTTCAATTCTTGTTAAGAAGGCTTTAGGGCGTCCAAGAAAGTCCAGCAAGCACCAGGATTGTCTCCTAAAGAGGATTCAGCTGCGGGATCGGAGTGCCACAAGTTCAGAGCTTGCTTAGGAATGGCAGCAAGCAGGTGTGAGCGCATCTGCACGCACAGTGAGACGAAGACTTTTGGAAGATGGCCTGGTGTCAAGAAGGGCAGCAGAGAAGCAACTTCTCTCCAAAAAAAACATCAGGGACAGATTGATCTTCTGCAGAAAATATGGTGAATGGACTGCTGGAGGACTGGGGCAAAGTCATATTCTCCGATGAAGCCTCTTTTCGATTGTTTGGGGCATCAGGAAAAAGGCTTGTCCGGAGAAGAAAAGGTGAGCGCTATCATCAGTCCTGTGTCATGCCAACAGTAAAGCATCCTGAGACCATTCATGTATGGGGTTGCTTCTCATCCAAGGAAGTGGGCTCACTCAACACAGCCATGAATAAAGAATGGTACCAAAACACCCTCCAACAGCAACTTCTTCCAACAATCCAACAACAGTTTGGTGAAGAACAATGCATTTTCCAGCACGATGGAGCACCGTGCCATAAGGCAAAATAAGATAATAAAGTGGTTTGGCGACCAAAACATTGACATTTTGGGTCCATGGCCTGGAAACTCCCCAGATCTTAATCCCATTGAGAACTTGTGGTCAATCCTCAAAAGGCGGGTGGACAAACAAAAACCCATTAATTCTGACAAACTCCAAGAAGTGATTATGAAAGAATGGGTTGCTATCAGTCAGGAATTGGCCCAGAAGTTGATTGAGAGCATGCCCAGTCGAATTGCAGAGGTCCTGAAAAAGAAGGGCCAACACTGCAAATACTGACTCTTTGCATAAATGTCATGTAATTGTCGATAAAAGCCTTTGAAACGTATGAAGTGCGTGTAATTATATTTCACTACATCACAGAAACAACTGAAACAAAGATCTAAAGGCAGTTTAGCAGCAAACTTTGTGAAAACTAATATTTGTGTCATTCTCAAAATTTTGGGCCACGACTGTATGTATATATATATATATATGAGGCCTCATTGAGAAGGCCGAAACGTTGCTGGGAATAAAGTTTGGGGTCGTTACCCTATCGCCAAAAGCTGGAAGTGCTGCCTCTTTATTCGCTGAATATATGTCTTGGAGGAAAAGCCTGCCTCTCTCTCTCTCTCTCTCTCTCTCTGGAGGTGTCGATGGCTTTCCTTGCAGGGTCCACATCACCTGGGGCAGACATTCTGGCGGTCCGGAGGAGGCAAGCGTTGCTATTTCCCCCGCGCTGACTATGTCGGAAGGCAGAACGTGGACCACCCACCTCCTTTTCAATGCTGGTGCTAGCCTGAGCGCTTTCGGGGAAGGCGTGACGACGTCACATGCCTGCGCTGCGTTCCACAGTGCGCAGTACCTGGAAGTGGATATTGGAGTGTTCCCTAGAAATGGGAACCCCCCCAACCACCGCACCAATGATCCTGGCCAACGCACATGGGAAGAAAAGCCCGGGGCAGCCAGCACAAGCCAGACTTAAGACAGAGGGGAAGGAGGATCTGCCCAAAATCGCTCCGGGATCCTTCCCCCTGCAGGAGCCCTCCGGAAGAACTTACCAAAGGCCCTGCGCACCCCATGCTGATCCCTATCCGGTCACTTGAGGGACAGGAAAACAACTGGTGATGGTAAAGGGGAGGAGGCTTTTACGCGCTGATCTTGGTACCCTCCATGAAGGGCTGTTGTGGAGGCGTGGGGAAAAAATAAAATACTACATTCCATGCCATGATTATTTTCATCATCTTCAGCTTAGGCATGCTGCACGGGAGCAAGTTAGGTTGATGGCTATTACACTGACCTCATCTATATTTGAAGACCTTATTGGCACCCCGAACTTCTCTAAACCCCCAACCAAAGTATATACTTTATTGCAGTCTAGTGGCGCTAAGCCCTCAGAAATCTTATGCTAAATGGTCAGCAGATATCCCAGCATTAACAGTTGAAGTTTAGAGGCAGGTAGACCCCTTCTATTTTTCCTCGGTGACTAGTGCTTGTGATTTACTCATCCAAACGAAATTCTTAAACAGGATATACTATACACCAGTGAAACTCAAACAAATGTTTTCATTGTCAGGTGGCTGTTGGGACGTACATGCACGCGGGGTGGTCCTGTTCTATTGTCAATCAGTTTTGGTCAGAGGTCCTATTGTTTCTTAATACTTATTTCAATTCCCCAGGATCCCCAGGGGGATGGGCTTTTCTTCTGTGCTCATAAAATCTTAATGTCTTGCTTAACCTTACTCACTAGATCCAATTAATATGTTCCTTTATACAAAATCCTGTACAATAACAGAAAACATCCCCAGAAGTTTGATAAAATCTGGGCACGCTGAATTGAACGTGACAGTACTGCTTTTTAATGGCACTTTATTTCTGCATTTCTGTGAACTGACAACGCTTGGAGACAAGAAGTATGAATGTATATTTAATTGGCAGTCTTACATTTTTATTTTTATTTTGGTTGTTTCTTAAAATGAAAAAGCCTTTTAAAGAAATAAAATAAACTGTTTGAGTGAAAGTTAAAGACAAGTAGCAGATATTTTTTGTTGTGCGATGACCTAGCCTTAAGGGCTCATGCACACGACGGTCCGCAAAAAACAAATGCCGCCTGTGTGCCTTCCGCAATTTGCGGAACGGAACAGGAGGCCCATTATAGTGATGCCTATTCTTGTCCGCAAAACGAACAAGAATAGTACATGTCTCATAATTTTTGCGGGGTCACGGAACAAAGCAACAGATGCGGAATGGTTTCGTATATGGAATCAAAATACAGTCCGCATACAGAACGCAAAAAACGTTCATGTGCATGAGCCCTAAGGCTGTATTGGGTGCCTTTGTTGCAGTATTCATCAAAATACCAGGGAAAATAGCACAGTGAGCTGTGCTATTTTTGCTGGTAAATGACTGACCTCATGACTGTCAGTGGGGTACCTTAAGAACCATCATGTGACAGATCCGTGCCTATAACCGATTCTCGGCCACATTAGTGAGTACTGCATACAATTGTGCCTCTCTCACCATATTTTGTCTCCCATGGAGTATTCAGAGAAACATCCTCTATACAGGTCCTCATATACATGGAAGCTACAGGTGAAAACAGGAAGCAGGACCACAGACTATTTCTGGCACCTATTTAGCATTCTAGTCATGCCAGGAGTGAAACATAAAAAAAGGGTCTAAAAGAAAAACTAGGGGGCACATTTATTAAGATTAGTGTTTTAGATGCCGGTCTTAATAAGCCCTATACCTGGTGGTGGATCCGCCACAGATATAAAGAGGCGCAGGCCTCTTCATGACTTCAGCGGATGTGCCGCCGCTTCTAAAACAGGTGTAGAAAATGCTAAATGTTTAATAAATGACCCCCTAAATTTGTTGACCAGTCACAGTACAGCTTCCATGCTTTTTTCTCATGTATAACACTAACTAATGTGTCCTCTGAATGATGCATAGGAATTCTGTATTGATACCAGTTATATGCTATGGCCATAGAGATAAGTATAGCGGGATATGTATAATCCCTGCTTTCATTTAGTTTACATTCAGTCACCAGTTGGTCCATTCCTGTGGCTAGTAGATAAATTTTTTAATAGATGCGTGGCATATAGAATAAATCCACTTTATAAGGACAACTTAAAATACAATGTATAAAAGGTCTCACCTTCTACTGCAGAATGTTCCCTTCCTGATTTTTCCTCGGTTAGCGTACAGATCATGTCCAAGATATGGGCTTCTCTCATTAATTTATCAAGTGCATATAACTCATGACAGCGAAGGGGTCCAAATGTGCCTAAATGCTGCAGAAAATTATAACAAGTATAGGTTAATACAAGGTTAGCACATTCTGTTGAGGATAAAAGATAACACAACCTCTTCAGCGAACAGAAATATTTCTCCAAGCTGCACAATTCATGTTTATTTGCTGAATTTTTAGAGGTACAGATAGGGCCATCTGTCACAAAGACCGGAATCGTCGAACGGTGTATTGTCTTCCTGGCGCTCAAATTCGACACATTGCAAATCGGATTGCCAGATTACTGGGTGGGGCTGGATAAGATCCAGCAGTAATGATTCATATCGGAAAAATAAAGAGGGTGGTCCCTCAAGGGAGGATGGTGCGATGACCCCCCACCCCCAGGAAACTACTTGTTAATTAGAACTATGAAGAAAAAGGGGTAGTAACGTATTAAAACCTAAATTTTATTAGGATAATTTAAGATCCCAGTGATGGGAAGGAAACCCCTAACAGATCAACAAAACAAGCAACAGCAGGGGACCTGACGTGGCAGGTCGCCTGATGGTCAGGCCCACATTTACGCCTCTAGGTGGGGCGGAAGGTGAACTGTATGACCTATAGACATAAACAAGATAAAGACCGTGGCGGTGTGCCGAAGGTCTATAGACATGCCATAAGGCGAGAAAAGGGTGGGTCTTACCGGTGGTGGACGAGCAGGACCTTCAAGTCCAATACCCAAGGGGAGGTGTTCTCACATCTGGGTACGTCCTCCAGTTGGCGGTCACTTTGTGCAAGAGGGCCACAGGGGAAGTCTGACCTATTATGCCCTAAAGTGCCTCCTGACACGGGGTCCTATCCCCGAAAGGGGTGGCCCCGTCCGGAACCTTACCCTAAGTTAGATAACCCTAGGTGGCCCTGTGGGAACAGGGAAATGGCCTTATTGGGGCAAAAAAATCCAGGTTAGCTACTTGTATGAGGGTGAAGAACTATTGTGGAAATATACTCACTATCCCTACGCGTTTCGTTTGAGAATATATCCTACTATAAGGGATGCAGGGAGGGGGTATAAATTGAGGTGGCGCAGACTTAGCAGGACTTGGTAGTCCAAATCAACCCAGATTCCTATAAAGTGAAAGACATCAATAAAGATCCAATCAGGCTGGGGCACTTGCTGCAACTCAGTATAATGGCATGTGGTGATTAATTACTCACTGTTTATTATGGAGAGCTTGTGGCCTTCACCATGGGGTACGGCAGGACAGGTAAGCGCGCCGACAGTCTGCCGGCGTCTGACAGCGCGTCCAAGCACGCTGTTAGGGTTAAATGGAAGGGGGAAGGTGGCTGGGCGCATGCGCTGCGGGCGTGGCCACCGCCCACGTGATTATGTAACTGGCACGTGACTAGGCCGGCTGCGTCCCCATTTGCGCATGCGCAATTGCCAGAAAGGGCAGCCCATTCGCGGCGCCGCCTCACCGACGTCACGGCGCCCCATGAGTGTCATAGCATGGGGGCGTGATCGTGGCGGAGCGCAGCGGCAGCTGACCGAGAGAGGTAGCAGGGGCCGATGTCTGTAAGAACCGGCTCCTACAACTGCACTCCTGCAGGTGCTGGAGAGGATAAGGGCCATCCCCTCCAGCATGGGACCTGAGCGGGGACTTACTTGGCAGTCCGATCACAGACATAGACAGGGTGTATTAACTCTTAGTGGCACATAGTACCACCCCTGTTAGAAATAAATCACAAAGGAGACACGTGATAGTGTCCACTCTCATTTCAAATCGGGTTGTAACTTCAGTGACCCTTGTTGGGAACGGATGACACCTGAGAAAAGGAGAAACCCCATGATAATTGAGGGGTGAATGAGTGGCAAGACCAGGGCACATTACGTGGATCCAAATGCCCTATAGTCCCCTCACCCACCCACCCCATTCAGTGCATAGGCTGGTGGTGTATTTAGTTGACTGGCATCAATGCAGGTCACAAAAAACTGGCAAATTGTAACTGATCATTCAGACCATGGGGGTAGGTGGTTTTCAATTTAAATATCCACCAGCATTCTCTCTGGAGGATCTTTTTGTCCCAATCCCCCCCCTCGTAGTGGCTTCCTGATCATTTCTAGGCCTAAAAATGTTACAGCTGATGCCCGTTCCCCATGAACAGAGTGGACATGTCTTGCCACTGGGGTATCTCTGTTGTTACGGATATTGCCCATGTGTTCACCTATGCGTACCCGTAGTTCCCTACGGGTCTTACCCACATATCTCATTCCGCAATCGCAGGTGAGGCCCGTGGGTTCGAGTGTTAGGGATTTACACTGAGTGACAAATTTGCAAAAAATAGAGCGACCGCACTTGAAACATCCAATGACTGGTCTATCCAGCCACGTCCTTTTTTTAAGTGGATTGTAGTGGCTATGGACAAATTGGTCTCTTAAGTTGGTCCCTCTCCTGTAGGTCACATATGGATGGGGGCTGACCACATCGGCCAGATCTGGGTCCATCAGGAGGGTATCCCAATTCCATCCTAGAATCTCTTTAATTTGTGTGGCCGCTGAGTCGAATGTACCTATGACTCGTAGTTTGTAGTTTCCTATCGGAATCAATGACAAAGTTAGAGGTAGGTGAAACGTCCTTAAAAATTATTTTAGGGATTTGGGTCACAAACTTAAGGCAAGGACCTCAAAAGGTAGCGTTTTCCGAAATACTACCTGTACGACAAGCCAGACAAGAAAGGCAGCAAGAGATTCGGGAGATAAAGAAGTGGCTCAAGAACTGCTGTAGGAAGGAGGGGTTTGGGTTCCTGGAGAACTGGGACAACTTCTCTGTCGGCTACAGGCTCTATCGTAGGCATGCGCTGCACCATAATAGGGAAGGGGCAGCTGTTTTTGGGGAGAAGATGGCTAGAAGGCTGGAGGAGTGTATAAACTAGGGAGGGGGGGGGGGATTACATTATAAGAGGGGAAGAAGAAGGGACATAAAAAATATATATAAACCTCTTAATTGTAAGTATACTAATGCCAGAAGCCTGACTAATAAAACTAGTGAACTGGAATTAGTGATGTGTGAGGAGAACTATGACATAGTGGGAATAACTGAGACATGGCTGGATGATAGCTATGTAAAGTCCTGTCTAAAGCCCACACTACAGGAAGATATAAGTGAGGGACATGAACATGTGGAGTCACTGTGGGTAGAAATACATGGAGGCAAAAACAATAAAAACACTAATAGGAGTTTATTATAAACCACCTAATATGCCAGAGTCCACAGAAAATCTGCTACTAAACGAAATAGACAAGGCAGCAAATCACAATGAGGTAGTTATTATGGGGGACTTCAACTACCCAGATATAGACTCCTTGCTTCGAGTTAAGATAACCACGCCCCCTTCCCTGCGCCTTGGCTGTGACTGACAGCGCTTATGCAGAGAGTTCGACAAAGCCAGCCAAACTGCCGGCTGTCAGTCACAGCGAAGGGGCAGGGAAGGGGGCGTGGTTATCTTAACTTGAAGCAAGGAGGCCGCTGCCCCCTTGACTGTCAGTCAGGGAATGGGGTAGTGAAAAGAGGCAGTCTGGAAGCCTCTCTATGTTACACACAAGCATCTTCTGAAGATTGAAGACTGAAGCCAGATTTTCCTTAGTAACGATGATACAGCTTTGTTTAGAAGACCCCACAGCCTGTTTTCTAGTACAAAGAAACATCGTTCCCTAATAAAGCATATTACAAAAATAAACTGAAACGACAATTACACTTTAAATCTGTGGCCTCTCAGTCTGTGAGAAATGCAAGTCTACTGAACAACAGATATTAATAGAGATTGTTGCGGGTCCAACACCCGACACCCCCGATCAGCTGTTTGAGGAGGAGGAGGCGGCGCTCCATGCAAGTATGGCTTCCTCTTCATTACATTGCCCATTGTCTCAGCAGTTCAATGCTGAGTACTCGCTCTATTTACGTTTTCCGGGAAAATACTTTTATTTAAGAAGTGAAATGAAGTTGGAATGACTAAAACAAAGCAAAAAAACATAAAATCTCATAACTCAACTTACAGATCACTTGCCACTGCTGTCCCACCACTGCTCTGGTCCCACACACCCTCTCCACACTGGAAATGGCTTGGACTGTCTGCTAAGTCAATCACTGGCTGCAGCAGTGACCCACCTCAGCAGCAATTGGTTGAGCAGGCAGTGTATTCCTGCTTATCAAGCTTGACACCAGGAAATGGAGAGTAGCGAGGACTGGAGCAACGGCAAGGGATCAGTGAGGTGTCTACTGAGTTTAAGTCATTTAACCCATTTTTAAGTAAAAAATATTCTCCAGGAAAAACCCCTTCAACTCCTTATTGCTTTTTAAAGGAATGCAGAAAACATTTTTTTATAAACTTTATCCACTATAAATAACATGACTACATAAACACTTATGATTTATTCTTTTTAAAAACAGCTTTTTCTATTTAGTTCTTAAACTTTATTTTTTTGTCCTGTTAGTAGACTCATACTTTTACATAATTTTGAATTATATTAAATATAGCCAAATAAAATGCACAGCAGATTTACACTGACAAGCAAAAGGGTAATAATGTTTTTAACTTTCAGGTTCCATATCTCACCATCCACTAGAGCTTCGAATGTCAAACTACAATCATTTTATAGACAATCTTGGCTATCTTAGGGCTCTTTCACACTTGCGTTTTTTTCTTCCGGCATAGAGTTCCTTCGTCGGGGCTCTATGCCGGAAGAATCCTGATCAGTTTTATCCCAATGCATTCTGAATGGAGAGAAATCCATTCAGGATGCATCAGGATGTCTTCAGTTCCGGACCGGAACGTTTTTTGGCCGGAGAAAATACTGCAGCATGCTGCGCTTTTTGCTCTGGCCAAAAATCCTGAACACTTGCCGCAAGGCCGGATCCGGAATTAATGCCCATTGAAAGGCATTAATCTGGATCCGGCCTTAAGCTAAACGTCGTTTCGGCGCATTACCGGATCCGACGTTTAGCTTTTTCTGAATGGTTATAATGGCTGCCAGGATGCTAAAGTCCTGTTTGCCATGGTAAAGTGTAGTGGGGGAGCAGTATACTTACCGTCCGTGCAGCTCCCGGGGCGCTTCAGAGTGACGTCAGGGCGCCCCACGCGCATGGATCACGTGATCACATGGATCACGTCATCCATGCGCATGGGGCGCTCTGACGACATTCTGGAGCGCCCCGGGAGCCGCACGGACGGTAAGTATACTGCTCCCCCGCTCCCCACTACTACTATGGCAACCAGGACTTTAATAGCGTCCTGGCTGCCATAGTAACACTGAACGCATTTTGAAGACGGATCAGTCTTCAAATGCTTTCAGTTCACTTGCGGTGTTACAGATCCGGCGGGCACTTCCAGCAAATGGAGTACACGCCGTATCCGGACAACGCAAGTGTGAAAGAGCCCTAATACATAAATTAGACTTGCAATTATTTAGCATATGATTAGTTATGCAGATACTTCTGTAACTACGTTGTAACTGTTTTGCACTTGGTGGTGAAACAATATTTTTCTTCTTGCATACTACAAGTTACAACCTGTTCTCACATTCCCTAATAGCTCAGTGTGTTATTAGGTTGATTCCCAAGTGAAAGGTCACTGGCTTGAATCAAGGAGCAGCCATGAAGATTTCCCAAGAAAAGAGAAACAGCATCATCCACCTCATTGATAGCTGTATCTCGGCCCAAAAAATTGCCAAAATGCATCATGTGAGTGCCATGACAGTTGGAAGAATACAAAATGAAGTCCATCCATTCCAAAGCCAAGAGGTGGATGTCCAGGCAAAATATCGGAGTCATCGGCTCATCACAAGGTCTATCAGGTTTGGCACAACAAACATGGCAGTGGAGGTGACTCGTATGCTTCGTAATAGTGAGATCACAGACGTCTATGTACGAACCATGTGACACACATTATACAAGTCTGGAATGGTGGGTTGAAAAAAAAGGTGAAGCCGCCTCAACTTCGATATCATCATAAGAAGCGTCAACTCGAGTTTGCAAAAAAGGTAGGAACAGTGGACAGTAGAAAATTGCATATGGGCGATTTGGAACGATGAGACGAAAGTCAATAGACTGGGTTCTGATGGGTGCAAATGGGTCTGGAAGAAACAAGGGAAAAGGGCGCTAAAGGAATGAGAAATGGAAGGAACTCAAGTTCGGTGGAGGAAGCCTGATGATATGGCGTGATTTCACAGCCAAAGGCATTGGATACTGGATCTCAATGCTGAGCTATATGTGAGTATCATACAAGTCGAGTTACTTCGTACTCTCAAGTACTATGGGTATAAAAAGGATGAGAGTGTTCCAGCAGGACAACGACCTGAAGCATACTTCGAGATTGGCGAAGAAATGGTTCAATGACAATGAAGTAAAGGTGCTGGATTGGCCCCCACAATTCCCATACGTTAACCAAATCGAAAACTTGTGGGTAGAGTTGAAAAAAAAAAAGCTGTATTCGTACCCAAGTGATTCGACCAGTATGCACCAACATTGAGAACGTGTGGAAGAGACCTGGGAACAGATTTCGGTGAAGATATGCTTGAATCTGATCAAGAGCATGCTTAGAAGGATTCAGGCAATGTTGAAAGCCAAAAGGTGGATTTACAAAATACTAACAAAATAATACAATTAAAATTTTGAGTTTTAGAAGCAAAACAATAATGCAGTTACATGACAAGAATCTACATAACTAACAATGTGCTAAATAGTTGCAAGGCCAATTTATGTATGAGATAGCCAAGGTGATTGTCTATAGAATAATGGTAGTCTCACGTCCGAAGCTGTAGTGGATGGTGACATATGGAGCCTGAAAGTCAAAAGTTCAAAACATTGTTACTCTTTTGCTCATCAGTGCAAGTCATACCTCAGTATAGCCCTGGGGATCCTTCTTATGCCCATGGCTGTCACACACAAAATAGTCAGCTTCAGAATGGGGACACAAAAGGACTCCTTCTCTTCCTTGATGCAGCAATTATAATTGACCATAGCATTTCAGAATCAGACCGAATCAAATTTACTCAGACTCTGGACATTACTGTAGGGCGGCAGTTGTCAATCGCATATGCAGTCACATTTTATTACTCACCAACAGCAGCCTATTGCAGTTGTGCAGGTGTATAACCAAGGCCTTATCCAACTGTTCACTACCAGTGGTCAGAGGATTGGAGAGTCCTTCAGAGGAAGAGCATACCACAACATCCTCCATCTTGGCCTTTTTCTGTTCAATTGGTGTTACAGGCACAGCTTCACTACTCTCGCTCCTACAAGAAAATACAAGATGTGGTTATTTAGCTGCATCAATTTGTAGATTATCTCCTGACAATTACCTTATATAAGCAGTAAACCAAATTAAAAGGGAACCTGTCACCTCCAACAAACATCCCAAGCCGGCAGCAGTACCTGAGAGTAGCCAGCAGCATGTTTGTAACAATTATTTTCTTCCTGCAGGCAGATGAAGTAAAAGCTGTAAAAACGTTCTTTAATCCCCTGCCCGGCACGCTTCTCTAGTCATGCTTGAAGTCAAGGGGCCAGCGGCCTCCTTGCTTCAAGTCACGGTAACCATACCCCCTTCCCTGCCCCTTCGCTCTGATTGACAGCGCTTATGCACGACAGTTCGGCTGGCTTTGCCGAACTGCCGGCTGTCAGTCACAGTGAAGGGGCAGGGAAGGGGGCGTGGTTACCGTGACTTGAAGCAAGGAGGCCGCTGCCTCTTTGACTTAAAGGGAACCTGTCATGTGGATATTTGATTATAATCTAACTAATTATATACAATCATTAACTACTAAAAAGTGCCTTAGAAGTATTCACTTACTGGTGTGACAGATGGTTACCTCATAATATACACAAAAAGAAGCTGCATGCTAATGAGACGATTTGAGTCCAGCGTGACGTCAGTGAGTCCAGCGTTTTTTTAATTCAGAGCTATAGCCACTCCCCTGCCCACCTGCTGCTGATTCATTTGGAAAATAACTAACTGTCAATCAGCAGCAGGTAGGTAGGAAGAGTCAGGAGCTCATGAATATTCAGGACTGATCATTATGAGCTGGAGCTTTTCAATACAAGATGTTGGCAAATTGACTGGGTCAATTAAAGAAAGTGACCCAGCATTTTGCTAAAAGAATCAGTCACTTATTTATGTTGCCCTTAGTTAGGACACCATAAAACTGGCGACAGGTTCCCTTTAAAGCCTGACTAGAGAAGCACTCCGGCAGGGGATTAAAGAACGTTTTTACAGCTTTTGCTTCATCTGCCTGCAGGAAGAAAATGATTGTTGCAAACATGCTGCTGGCTACTCTAAGGTACTGCTGGGGATGTTTGTTGGAGGTGACAGGTTCCCTTTAACCCCTTAAGGACACAGCCTTTTTACACCTTAGGACCAGGCCATTTTTTGCAAATCTGACCAGTGTCACTATAAGTGCTGATAACTTTAAAACGCTTTGACTTATCCAGGCCGTTCTGAGATTGTTTTTTCGTCACATATTGTACTTCATGACACTGGTAAAATGAAGTTAAAAAAAAAATTTTTTTTGCACCAAAAAATACCTAATTTAACAAAAATTTGGAAAAATTTGCAAATTTCAAAGTTTCAGTTTCTCTACTTCTGTAATACATAGTAATACCCCTAAAAATTGTGATGCCTTTACATTCCCCATATGTCTACTTCATGTTTGAATTATTTTGGGAATGATATTTTATTTTTTGGGGATGTTACAAGGCTTAGAAGTTTAGATGCAAATCTTGAAATTTTTCAGAAATTTACAAAAACCCAATTTTTAGGGACCACTACAGCTCTGAAGTCACTTTGCGAGGCTTACATAATAGAAACCACCCAAAAATGACCCCATTCTATAAACTACACCCCTCAAGGTATTCAAAACTGATTTTACAAACTTAGTTAACCCTTTAGGTGTTGCACAAGAGTTATTGGCAAATGGGGATGAAATTTGAGAATTTCATTTTCTTGGCTAATTTTCCATTTTAACCCATTTTTTCCACTAACAAAGCAAGGGTTAACAGCCAAACAAGACTGTATCTTTATTGCCCTGACTCTGCCGTTTACAGAAACACCCAATATGTGGCCGTAAACTACTGTACGGCCACACAGCGGGGCGTAGAGTGAAAGGTGCGCCATATGGTTTTTGGAAGGCAGGTTTTGCTGGACTGTTTTTTTGACTCCATGTCCCATTTGAAGCCCCCTGATGCACCCCTAGAGTAGAAACTCCATAAAAGTGACCCCATCTAAGAAACTACACCCCTCAAGGTATTCAAAACTGATTTTACTAACTTCATTAACCCTTTAGGTGTTGCACAAGAGTTATTGGCAAATGGGGATGAAATTTGAGAATTTCATTTTTTTGCCTAATTTTCCATTTTAACCCATTTTTTCCACTAACAAAGCAAGGGTTAACAGCCAAACAAGACTGTATCTTTATTGCCCTGACTCTGCCGTTTACAGAAACACCCCATATGTGGCCGTAAACTACTGTACGGCCACACAGCGGGGCGTAGAGTGAAAGGTGCGCCGTATGGTTTTTGGAAGGCAGGTTTTGCTAGACAGTTTTTTTGACACCATGTCCCATTTGAAGCCCCCCTGATGCACCCCTAGAGTAGAAACTCCATAAAAGTGACCCCATCTAAGAAACTACACCCCTCAAGGTATTCAAAACTGATTTTACAAAGTTTGTTAACCCTTTAGGTGTTGCACAAGATTTAATGGAAAATAGAGATACAATTTCAAAATTTCACTTTTTTGTCAGATTTTCCATTTTAATATTTTTTTTTCCAGTTACAAAGCAAGGGTTAACAGCCAAACAAAACTCATTATTTATGGCCCTGATTCTGTAGTTTACAGAAACACCCCATATGTGGTCGTAAACTGCTGTACGGGCACACGACAGGGCGCAGAAGGAAAGGAATGCCATACGGTTTTTGGAAGGCAGATTTTGCTGGACTGGTTTTATTGACACCATGTCCCATTTGAAGCCCCCCTGATGCACCCCTAGAGTAGAAACTCCATAAAAGTGACCCCATCTAAGAAACTAAACCCCTCAAGGTATTCAAAACTGATTTTACAAAGTTTGTTAACCCTTTAGGTGTTGCACAAGATTTAATGGAAAATAGAGATACAATTTCAAAATTTCACTTTTTTGGCAGATTTTCCATTTTAATATTTTTTTTCCAGTTACAAAGCAAGGGTTAACAGCCAAACAAAACTCATTATTTATGGCCCTGATTCTGTAGTTTACAGAAACACCCCATATGTGGTCATAAACTGCTGTACGGGCACACGGCAGGGCGCAGAAGGAAAGGAATGCCATACGGTTTTTGGAAGGCAGATTTTGCTGGACTGGTTTTATTGACACCATGTCCCATTTGAAGCCCCCCTGATGCACCCCTAGAGTAGAAACTCCAAAAAAGTGACCCCATTTTAGAAACTACGGGATAAGGTGGCAGTTTTGTTGGTACTAGTTTAGGGTACATATGATTTTTGGTTGCTCTATATTACACTTTTTGTGCGGCAAGGTAACAAGAAATAGCTTTTTTGGCACCATTTTTTTTTGTTATTTACAACATTCATCTGACAGGTTAGATCATGTGGTAATTTTATAGAGCAGGTTGTCACGGACGCGGCGATACCTAATATGTATACAATTTTTTTTATTTATGTAAGTTTTACACAATGAATTAATTTTTAAAACAAAAAAAAGTTTTAGTGTCTCCATAGTCTAAGAGCCATAGTTTTTTTTAGTTTTTGGGCGATTATCTCAAGTAGGGTCTCATTTTTTGCGGGATGAGATTACGGTTTTATTGGCACTATTTTGGGGTGCATATGACTTTTTAATCGCTTGCTGTTACACTTTTTGTGAAGTAAGATGACAAAAAATTGCTTTTTTTACACCGTTTCTTTTTTTTTTTTTTTTTACGGTGGTCACCTGAGGGGTTAGGTCATGTGATATTTTTATAGAGCCGGTCGATACGGACGCGGCGATACCCAATATGTATACTTTTTTTTATTTATGTAAGTTTTACACAATGATTTCATTTTTGAAACAAAAAAAATCATGTTTTAGTGTTTCCATAGTCTAAGAGCCATAGTTTTTTCAGTTTTGGGGCGATTATCTTGGGTAGGGTATGATTTTTGCGGGATGAGATGACGGTTTGATTGTTACAATTTTGGAGTACATACAACTTTTTTGATCACTTTTATTAACTTTTTGGGGAAGTAAGGTGGGCAAAATTTCAATTTCATCATAGTTTTTAATTTTTTATTTTTATGGCGTTCACCGTTTGGGTAAAGTAACATGACCGTTTTATAGATCAGGTCGTTACGGACGCGGCGATACCAAACATGTGTAGGGAATTTAATTTTTTTTATTTTTAATCAGTGATAAATGTGTTTTTTGATTTTTACTTTATTTTCACTTTTTTTCACTTTCTTTTTGACCCAGACCCACTTGGTTCTTGAAGATCCAGTGGGTCTGATGTCTGTATAATACAGTACAGTACAATATATAGTACTGTACTGTATTTTACACTTTGTCTGAACAGATCTATGCCTTTCAGCACAGATCTGTTCAGCACCATGGACAGCAGGACGCCTGAGAAGGCGTCCTGTTGCCATGGGAACCTTCCCCGTCTGCTCAGTTATGGTCAGAACTGCGCAGACGGGGAAGGGTAAGGACGGGGCTTGGGGGGCTGCCTGGGAGCTCTCTCCCTCTCCATTCGGAGGGGCTGCAAAGGCACAGCAGCCCCCCGATGGGAGAGGGAGGGAGCTCCCTGCGCTGTTAACCTTTTCCATACAGCGGTCCGTACGGACCGCTGTATGGAAAGGGTTAAACGGCTGACATCGCATCACCGATGTCAGCCGTTTATACCAGGGTGCCAGCAATGTGCTGGCACCCTGGTATACCCACTAGACACCAACGATTACGCAATGGGAGGCGGGCGGGGGATCGCGATCCCGCCTGCCGCACCGCCCGCCTCCCGCAACCCTCCCCCTGCACCTCCCACCCGGCAAAAATCACTAAGGGGTGCAGGTGGGGGGGATACAGATGCATTTTAGGAATGCTAAAGTTTCTGATCCCCGCGGTCAGGGACCGCGGGGATCAGAAACTGCAGAAATCGCAGCAAACCGCAGGTCTGAATTGACCTGCGGTTTGCCGCGATCGCCGACATGGGGGGGTCACGGGACCCCCCGGCGCATTTAGCCTAGGTGCCTGCTCAATGATTTGAGCAGGCGCCGGGTTCCGATCACTGCCAGCCGCACGGCAGTGATCAGAAATACACAGGGCGTACATGTACGCCCTGTGTCCTTAAGTACCAGGGCACAAGGGCGTACCTGTACGCCCTATGTCCTTAAGAGGTTAAAGGCTTTGAACACCTTTGGGGGCATTTTTCTTTTATTATTGCATTGTACTCATTTTGAATTTTTATAAAAAAATATATGTAATCCCTTTTTGTGTACATAGCTGAGATGTTGTAATAGCAGCCTGTGGATTTTCTGTCTTTTCCGTCATTTGCAGAGCTGACAGACTCCAGTGTCCAGAATGGAGGCTCACGCTCACACATGGACACACATTCGTGTGAAACAGCCCTAAGGGTACGGCCACACGGTAAGATATATGCATGCAGTTTTGGAAGCCAAAACTGGAAGCGAATTCAAAAAAAGGAGAACATTTTCACCTTTTAAGATCCACTCATGACTTTGGCTTCCTAAACTGCATGCAGAAATCTGACCATGTGGCCGTACCTTTAGAGGGCTGGGCAAGTAAGAAACCTCTAATAAATATTCATAAGCAGTCATGCTGTTCAGTACATTGCTAGAGAAAGTCACATAGTGCAGATTGTATTTATCATCAAATATTTACTGGTAGTATCGAGCCCCCCTAGTTCCTGAACTGTGATACTTGGGTTACTTGGTGGTATGGGACATCTTTAGCTTCCTCATCTACTGTTCTCAGGCATGTCTCTCTCCCCCCGGCACTCCCTGTATTGTTCCCTAGTCTGTCCCCCCTCCTTTTTGTCTCCGAGTTTGTTTCCCCGATTTCATACAGCGGTAAATTGAATAGCATTACACTGCTTGTACACTATGCATGTTTCTTTGGAATGTATTTGCCTCTCCTATTTATTTATTTTTGATTGATACAAACATGCTCATCACTCTGCTCTTTTTCTAATAAAAATTGATTGAACCATATCATCTCATTTTGATTAGTTCAAAGACACAGATAAATTTAATTTTGGTGGCAGACATACTTTAACCCTTCCCACATACTAAACATTAACAGTATAAACTTCTTAAAATCAGAAAGTACTGCAATTCCTGCATTTTCTTTTATGTATTAGAGAAAAAAATAAAATAAAAAATGAGATATCAAAAACAAGCTCTGTCCCGACACATTTCCCTCAGCGTTCAGATTCATCAGGCCACTACACTTGACCCACGGCTTAATCACAAAGTTTGTGGCATGTTTACATGTGGTGGCTCTAGTCTCGAGACCAGTTATTCGTTCAGCTACAGGTGTTCTTTATGAAATCCCGGGGGCGGTGTATATTTGCACATGCCCTTGTTCTCTCAATTATGTAGGAAACAACATTTCAGGAATTTCGTAGAAGAATCTGAACATGTGAATGACATGAAAGAAAAAAAAAGACACACTGGTGGCATATGTTCATATCACCCTAAGTATTAATGCTTGTCTTCTTAAGATTCTCCAACTTGTGAGACAGTCAGCAAAACAGGGTGATTGGGATAAACATATTTTGCAAAAAGAGGAGAGCTGGATTTATTACTTTAAGTCCCAGACGATAAGTTGATGTTTGAATGTTTCCTTTAGCTTTGGTTCTGTGGCTTATTTTTTAATGCTTCATATTCGTTTATTGGTGTGGGACTACACAACATTTTGTAATCTACAGCAGAGTATTGTATTGTGTATCCTTTTTGTTTAAACATATTTACTCTGCCACTCTCCCAGGGGTCACTTATTTCTTTGTTCTAACCCTCGTAGTGAAGGTGGTGTAGAATGTCGACAGAGGGTTGGTCCCTTGTTAAAGGGGCTGTCTCACTTCAGCAAATGGCATTTATCATGTAGAGAAAGTTCATACAAGCTACTTACTAATGTATTGCGATTGTACATTAGTAAGTGCCTTATATTAACTTTCTCTACATGATAATTCCATTTGCTGAATTGAGAAAACCCCTTTAAAAAGAGGTTATAGAAACATTAATAGTTTTAATCAGCTCGCATCAAACTTTGTGTAAAGAAATAGGTAAATCTCTCTTCCCTCAACCAGAGTCAGAGCCAGACCCAGGTGTTACCATATTGCTTGAATTCTTGCTGAGCACTCCTCCTCCTCCCTGCCCAGCCTGTGTCTTATTTACTCACAAAAGGTGTAAAAGGGGCTGGCCCAAGACAGGGATACAGGAAGTGATGACATACAGGAAGTGATGACATAGGGAGACAAGACACCATTATTTAGAATACCCTAGCCAACAAACACATGCATACTATAACCTACCATTACCACTGGAGCTAATTTTATCCAGCCTTACTCAGTGATCAATGCCAGATAAAATTACTATGATCCTCATGCATGTTTATTTACAGGACAACATCATTATCTCCAGCGGCTGATCAGGCGCACTAGAGACAACAAATGCACATTCCTTTTATATATATTGTTCTCTTAACAAATGCATCCACGCCAAGCCAATAAATCCGCGTCTTGCGTGGGGACCGTAGCCAGCGTCCATACATCAGTCAACAAAACACTGCTCTGCTGAACACATCAGTCTCCCCCGGCCCACAGCCCAGTGCTTAGCACATGGACCATTCGTCGACTGAGACCTCTGCGCCCAGCAGCTGTGACAGGACATACACGGGAAGATATCCACTCCCATGGTTTACCCTGACACAGAGACACGATGACAATACACAATATATTAAATACACATCCTAATAAAAATTTCCACACCAAAGAGGACCTTTCATCTGGCAAAAAATTCTGAACCAAGTGTAATGATCTGTAGAGCGGCGCCCAGGGATCTCATTGCCCTTACTATTATCCCTGGGTGCTGCTCCTTTCTCCTGCTATGCCCTCCGGTATGTTCGGTCACTTGGTTATAGTAGGAGGAGACTGCCCTCGTTCTCCTGGGCGTCTTCTTCTCCCAGGCTGTAGCGCTGGCCAATCGCAGCGCAGAGCTCACAGCCTGGAATGTATTTTTCTCCCAGGCTGTGAGCTCTGCGCTGCGATTGGCCAGTAAGTGCAGTGAGATCCCTGTGCGCCGCTGTATATCTCATGACACTTAGTTCAGAATTTTTTGCCATATGAAAGGTCCTCTTTAACTCCTTAAGGACTGGGCAAATCTGACCAGTGTCACTTTATGTGGTGATAACTTTAAAACACTGACTTATCCAGGACATTCGTCACATACTGTACTTCATGACACTGATAAAATAGTTAAAAAAAAAAAAATTTTATTTCTAAAAAAAATATTAAATACTAAATTTATTAAAATTTGGGAAAAAATTGCAAATTTCCAAGTTTCAATTTCTCTACTTATATAATACATAGTAATACCTCCAAAATAGTTATTACTTTACATTCGCCATATGTCTACTTCATGTTTGGATCATTTTGGGAATGACATTTTAGTTTTTGGGCACGTTACAAGGCTTAGAAGTTTAGAAGAAAATCTTGAAATTTTTCGGAAATTTTCAAAAACCCAATTTTTAGGGACCAGTTAAGGTCTGGTTAAGGTCTGAAGTCACTTTGTGAGGCTTACACAATAGAAACCACCCCTCAAGGTATTCAAAACTGATTTTACAAACGTCATTAACCCTTTAAGTGTTCCACAAGAGTTAATGGCAAATGGAGATAACATTTCAGAATTTATATTTTTTGGCAAATTTTCCATTTTAATCCATTTTTTCCAGTAACAAATCAAGGGTTAACAGCCAAACAAAATGCTGTATTTATTGCCCCGATCCTGTAGTTTGCAGAAACACCTCATATGTGGCCGTAAACTACTGGACGGGCACACGGTAGGGCGTAGAGGGAAAGGTGCGCCGTGTGGTTTTTGGAAGGCAGATTTTGCTGGACTGGTTCATTTATACCATGTCCCATTTGAAGCCACCCTGATGCACCCCTAGAGTAGAAACTTCATAAATGTGACCCCATTTTGGAAACTACAAGATAATGTGGCAGATTTTTAGGGTACATATGATTTTTGGTTTATCTATATTACATTTTTGTGAGGCAAGGTTACCAAAAATAGAAATTCTGAAATTTCATCTCCATTTGCCATAAACTGTTGAGGAACACCTAAAGGGTTAATAAAGTTTGTAAAATCAGTTTTCAATACCTTGAGGGGTGTAGATTCTTAGATGGGGTCGCTTTTATGGAGTTTCTACTCTGGGGGTGCGTCAGGGGGGCTTCAAATGGGACATGGTGCCCCCCCCCCCCCAAAAAAAAAAAAAAAAAAAAAAAAAAAAAGGCCATCAAAATAGGCCTTCCAGAAACCATACAGCGTTCCTTTCCTTCTGCGCCATGCCGTTTGGTCACACAGAAGTTTACTACTACATATGGGGTGTTTCTGTAAACTGCAGAATCAGGGTAAGAAATATTATGTTTTGTTTGGCTATTAACCCTTGCTTTGTTACTGGAAAAAAAACTGATTAAAATGGAAAATTTGCCCTAAAAATGCTGTTTTGGCACCGTTTTTATTAAATTTTTCTGACAGTGTTCATCTGAGGGGTTAGGTCATGGGGTATTTTTTTTAGAGCAGATTCTTACGGACGCGGCGATACCTAATATGTCTACTTTTTTTTTATTTTTTTATGTTTTACACTATATTATCTTTTTATAAACAAAAAAAAACAAAAAACATTTTAGTATCTCCATAGTCTAAGAGTCAAGTTTTTAGCCGATTATCTTCGGTAGGGGCTCATATTTTTTGGGATGAAAAGACTTTAATTGGCACTATTTTGGGGGGCATATGACTTTTTGATTGCTTGCTATTACAATTTTTGTGATGTAAGGTGACAAAACAATACATTTTTTTGCACGGTTTTTATTTTATTTTTTGACAGTGTTCATCTGAGGGGTTAGGTCATGGGGTATTGTTATAGAGCAGATTCTTACGGACGTGGCGATACCTAAATAGGTCTTAATTTTTTTTTTGTTTTAGTCGGAGAACCATATATATATATATTTTTTATCCGATTGTCAATGGCTAAATTAGGATATAAATTTAGTACTCCATGGAAGTGTAGTACTCCCTAAAGCAACCGTCAATGCAGAGGCCCAGATGATCGTGGCACGTGTCACACTGAGTGCTCATGTCCTTCCGTATCCCCCTCCTGTTACACACACTGCACTTTTTTGGGGACCATCCCATCTTTCCAGTATGGGGGACCACACCTGGAAAGTGTTTGCCAGGGACGATCTGGGCGCCTCCAGTTCCCGAGGTACTGCGGCCTGCTCTTTCCCGGTCAGAAAAGATCAGGGCCTTGAGGACTGCCTCATAGAATTGAAGGAATGTCCCTGTGCTGCCAGTGCTCCGGGACAGCACAAAAAAAAAAAAAGAGTTGTACAAGGCAACCTGTACAAAGTAGACCGCAACTTTTTGTACCATGCCCGGGTTTTGCGCATGGCATTATATGGCTTGAGGACTTGATCAGAGAGATCAACTCCTCCCATATACCGATTGTAGTCGACGATACAATCGGGCTTGAGGACTGATGCCGCGGTACCTTGCACAGGGACAGGGGTGATGCCGTTACCGTGAATTGTGGACAGTACAATGACATCCCTCTTTTCCTTATATCTGACCAGCAACAGTTTTTCACTGGTAAGGGCACGGGTCACACCCTTGGGGATAGGTACCTGGAGGGGGTGGGTAGGGAGGCCGCGTTGATTTTTTTCTGCATGGTCCCACAAGCGGATCTGGCGGCGAGGGACTGGAACAAGGGGATACTAGTATAAAAGTTATCCACGTACAGGTGGTAACCTTTATCTAGCAGTGGGTGCATAAGGTCACCACACAAGTTTCCCGCTAACACCAAAAGTGGGGGGACATTCTGGGGGTGGAATACGGGAATCTCGCCCCTCGTACACACAAAACTTGTAAGTGTATCCCGAGGTACTCTTACAAAGTTAGTACAGCTTCACGCCATACCTCGCTCGCTTAGAGGGAACACATACTGGGGGAAAATGAGTCTCCCCTTGAAAGCAATGAGAGACTCATCAACCACGATCTCCCTTCCAGGTACATAGGCCTGTACATAGGGGACATGTTGCATTATCTGAATAATGCAGGCATTTCTGGATGGCCTCAAACCGGGTAGGTGTCATGGCCGTACTGTAAAGTGGGGTCTAGTAGAGGACGTTCCCCACTCCAGTAATGCTCGATACTAGGTTTCTTGACTTGGCCCATGTGCAGCACGAGGCCCCAAAATGTCTCATCTCGGCTGCACTGACCGGAGTCCAACCACCGGGCATAGCCAAAAAGAAGCCCAGGTGTTGAGCAACAAACTGTTGGGCATACAGGTTTGTTTGCTCCACCATTAGATTTACAAAGTGGTCACTGAAACTAAAGTAGTCGTATTCAGTGAAGCCCACTGTGAAAATCTGGTTTCCTGGTTGGCCTACAAAATCAGGAATCACAGGCTCAAAACGCTCTGGGGTACACCAGACAAGTTCACTGGCAGGGGGCTCCAGTGGACTTATCTGGTGGGCCGGAAAGGGTCCCTGGCATGGAGGTCCCCTTGCTCCGCCTCCGTCGCCTTGGGGGCTCATCAACATCGCTAGATGATGCGGACGAGGATGACAAAAGGAAAGTGGGGTCATCCTCGTCCTCACTAGGACTCTTGGAGTCAGAGGCAAGCTGGGCGTATGCCTCCTCGGCCGGCGGGCCATAGGGGAGTGTGTGCGTGGGGTGTGCGATGTGCTAACAGTGGCCGGATGCTAAGAGTGCCGGCCACCATCAGCATACGCACACACAAAAAAATAAAATAAAAATTGTGGGGGTGGGGGCAAACTGAAGCACCCCTGGAGGGTCTAGGGTCACACAGCTGTACTGTGGACCCCAGAGACCCGATTTAGGGTGATGCATTCAGAAACAGTTTTCTTTTTTTTTCTTCCACTAACTTTCTCTTTATATCGCTGCGATCTCCTACAGCTTGGTGGTATTGTGACCGGTGGTGCATTGTGACCGGGTGCCTGCTCAATGATTTGAGCAGGCACAGGGTTCCGATCACCGCTCCCGCCGGTGATAGGATAGGTGCGCCCTGTGTCCTTAAGTACCGGGATAATGTGTCTGGAAGAGGTTAAGGCCTACTTTGGAATGCCTGGCCCTATTATAAATCTACTTTTACGGTAATTTTTATGATGTTACTTTCACTATCGCACACACTTATATCTTGAGTCGTGTTCACTTCTTTCTTTCTCCCTATACAGCGGCATGAATTCCATGCTAGACTTCTGCATTTTTGCTTGCGCTATGATGCCCGATTGGAGTGCTCCTTGGAGTATATTATAGTATCAGCACCAAAAAGAGAAAAAGGCATAGCACAGCTAGCAATATAAACTTTATTAATGTACCAAAAAGAAAATCGGATAAAGTACAATGACGAACAATACAATGGTGGATGAAAGACACACAGGATGGATAAGGGGATCACGATCTGGACAACATACTAAAACAATTGATGAATAGGTCGGAAAAGTACTAAATAGTTGATCAATACCCACGCTGGGAATATAATACAACGACCTAATCAAAAACTGCAAACAAGATACTGGAGCCAGATACAATACATATGTATAAAGTGCAAGATACAATGTACATGGACAAAATAATGAACGGTATAATAAATAAGTAGTCACATAAATACCAGAGTAGTGATCCAAAGCCCTGTATCCAAAGTATATTATAGTATCAGCACCGTCTAATTATGAACGGATCCGGTTGTATTATCTTTAAAATAGCCCTGACGGGTCAGTCATGATCACCTTGAAAGTCAATGGGGGGACAGATCAGTTTTTATTGTGTCCGAGAAAACGGATCATGGCGAGTCATGACGGATCCATCTTGATCTGCACCACATTGCGGACAGTAAAACCCTGCTTGCAGCATTATTTTGTCCACGATGGGGACGCAACCAAACAGAATGGAACGCATTCTGGTGCACTCAGTTTCGTTCAGTTCACTTTTGTCCCATCGACAATGAATGGGGACAAAACGTAAGCGTTTTCCCCTGCTATTGAGATCCTATGACCGATCTCAATAGCAGAAAGGGAAAGCGCAGATGTGAAAGTAGCCTTATCTTTAAAACCAGTCAAATGTCTTTAAACATGGGACCCCAATTCCTAGCCCACTGAAGATGTAACGTCACAGTAGCATGATAATTACATATACATGTAAAATGTGCGTTTCTCAATAAAATAAATACTATAGTCTTACCTTTCATTTGGAACACCTTCTCCCTCCGAGCATTCTGAATCCTCCATATCAGAAGTGGTATTTAAGAAGTCAAAACTCTCAAGGGCATTTTCCACTGTGAGGCTTATGCTGGATGCTCTGCTTCTGAATACTCCTTGCTTCTGCTGTCACGATTTAAAAATAAATAAATTAATTAATAAAAAAAAAGACAGGTCTGTGACTTATTAGATCGAAGACCTCTCCACCATTAAAGGTGTTCTCCAGGCCTGATGTATTGATGACCTATCCTTAGAAGAAATATCAGATCAGCCGAGGTCCGATTTCCAGCACCCCTGCCATTCAGCCATTTGCAGTAGCCTTAGTCGGAAACAGCCACCGGAAATGTTCACCTTCGTCCACTATAGCTCTGCTCCAATTCACTTTAAAGCTACATCATCTAGTCCCAGCCGCTACACAATGGACGAAGCTGGATAGTTCCGATGGCAGAGCTCCCATGAACAGTTGAACAGCTATGGTGCTGCGAGTCAGATTCCTAACGATCTGATAGTGATGACTTATTCTATGTATAGGTCATCAATACTTAAAAGGCTTTTCCGATTCATATCAATATCCTTTAAAATAACCATTTATGAAGATAGCTGTAATTTTATATGTTTTTCTTTCACCTTTATTGCTCCTATGTTCAATTCTGGGCCTTAGGGCTTATTCAGATGGCCAAAATTGTGGACCCATTCATTTCAACAGGGACACAAAAGATCCGGACAGCACGCGGTTCCGCGACTCCACGGAAAAGATAGAGCTTGTCGTATTCTTATCCACAATTGCGGACAAGAATAGGCATTTTCTATTATGGTTGCTGCCATGTGCGGTCTGCAAATTGCGGAACAGCCGTCCGGTATCCGCGTTTTGCGGATCCGCAAAGCACTACGGCCCTTAGTCACATGACCATGTCTAGGCAGCTCTTTCTTATTTCCTGTGATGTTATGTCCATGGACGTATCAAGAGCAGCAACAGGGGCAGTGATAGTGTATGTACCTAACTGGGTAGGAGGAGCTATAAACTAACCAGGCATTGTTAGGAGGTGTAGCAGAGAAAGGGAAAGTGCATTATGGGTTTGGTTAGATACAGCAACAGGAAGTGCTACATACAGGATATACACAAGCCAGCGATTTGTTTACACGGTGAAAGACAGAGCATAGGGAAGATGTACATGTGGTAAGCAACTACATGAGCACATCTGTTTAGGAACCCTAGTAATCCCAGAAAACCCCTTTAACCCTTTCACTGCCAGCGCTGTACATGTTCGTCTATGCTCTAGCGCCGTACATGGTGCCCGCTCACAAGTGAAGCGGGCATCATGGCCGGCAGGTCTCTGTTTCAATAATACTAAAAGTGGCAGTTAAAGGCTTTAAATGCTGTGTTCAAGTGAGATCAGGGCATCTAAAGTGTCAAAAACCCGGAAGCTCGCGCTTCCAGGAGTGTTACAGACATCCCCTGCGGCCAATGGAACAAATCCAAAAAAAGGGAGGAAAAAAAGCAAATTGGACATAATGTCACACCAAAGTCCAAAAATGGGCTGGACAAAATTATTGCCACCCTTTGAAAATTGTGGATAAATAAGATTGTTTCAAGCATGTGATGCTCCTTTAAACTCACCTGGGGCAAGTAACAGGTGTGGGCAATATAAAAATCACACATGAAAGCAGATAAAAAGTAGAGTAGTTCACTTAGTCTTTGCATTGTGCATAGTTCCAAAGATGTTCAAGCTGTCCTGCAGGCTCAGGGAGCATCAGTGTCCGCGCGAACTATCAGTCAACATTTAAATGAAATGAAACACTATGGCAGGAGACCCAGGAGGACCCCACTTCTGACAGACATAAAAAAGCAAGACTACATTTTGCAAAAATGAACTTGAGTAAGCCAAAATCCTTCTGAGAAAATGTCTTGTAGACAGAGGAGACCAAGATGGAGCTTTTTGGTAAATTCTACTGTTTACCGAAAACGGAATGAGGCCTACAAAGAAAAGAACAGTACCTACAGTAAGATATGGTGGAGGTTCTTTGATGTTATGGGGCTGTTTTGCTGCCTCTGGCACTGGGTGCCTTGATGTGTGCAAGGCATCATGAAATCTGAGGATTACAAACTGACTTTGGGTCGCACTTTAGAGCCCAGTGTCAGAAAGCTGGGATTGCATCTGAGATCTTGGGTCTTCCAGCAGGACAATGACCCCAAACATACATCAAAAAGCACCCAGAAATGGATGGCAACAAAGCACTGGAGAGTTCTGAAGTGGCCAGAAATGAGTCCAGGTCTAAATCCCATTGAACACCTGTGGAGAGATCTTAAAATTGCTGTTGGGAAAAGGCACCCTTCTAATAAGAGAGACCTGGAGCAGAATGCTAAGGAAGAGTGGTCCAAAATTCCGGTTGAGAGGTGTCAGAAGCTTATTGAAGGTTATAGAAAGCGACTGATTTAAGTTATTTTTTTTTTAAAGGGTGTGCAACCAAATATTAAGTTAAGGGTGCCAATAATTTTGTCCAGCCCATTTTTGGAGTTTGGTGTGACATTATGTCCAATTAGCTTTTTTCCCTCCCTTTTTTTGGTTTTGTTACAATACACACAAAGGGAATAAACATGTGTATAGCAAAACATGTGTTACTGTAATACTTTTCTGTGAGAAATACTTCATTTACTTGAGAAATTTCAGGGGAGCCAACATTTACGGCCATGACTGTAAAAATATTTTTCCAATACAGGGAAAAAAGGGTAAAAATGGCCAGCTTGCCAGTAATAAAATGTGGACAAAAAGTTCACCCACGCAGCTCAGTAGATATAACTACGAAAAAAGTTATGGGGGTCAGAATATGGTGATGTAAAAAATAAAAAATACATTTCAAAGTTTAAATTCATTTTTATGCTATTTAGACATAAAAATAACTACCGTATATATATGGGGCATTGTAATCGTACTGACCCAGAGAATGGAGCGCATGGGTCAGTTTCACTGCAAACAAAACACTGAGAAAAAATAAATAAAAAAATACTTAAAAACAGTGGAGTAATTGCGTTTCTTTTTTCTAATTCCACCCCATTTGTAATTTTATTTACCGTTTCCCGCTACATTGTACCGTATATTATAATTAATGGTGGCATTAGAAAGTACAACTTGCCCTCATACAGCTATGTGAACGGAAATATATAAAAAAAAACAAAAAAAAACATATTACTTCCTTCATTGGCTGAATTCATTTTTCCAAGTTATGCACTGCTCATTTTCATGGTTGTATGATGAGTGAATATATTAAAAAAAAAATAATAATGATTTGCTGGTTCGCCGAATTTTTCAGGAAAATTTTGGATCGATCCCAATTTAGTTGCAGCGAATTACGTTAAAAACTGCTATTTCCTGCCTGCCAAGAGCCTTTATAGTGGTGTAGAACACTGTGCCTTGTAGTAACATACATAGGGAGTCTGCTTTGGTGGTGAAATACTGCGAGTCTGTATGACATGCAGATGACAGGCGTCGCTCTTAGAATCCCTGCACACTTCACTTATTTGGGCAGTCACGGGGCCAAAACTGACCAAATAACTCTGAACTAAGTATGAACTCAGCCTTACAGGTCGATGCTGGCGCCAAGAAGAAGCGCACTCCTTTTACACGGTCGCCAGCTGATTCCACATAGATGTCTACAGAACTTGCTCTATTAAACGTGTATACAAGTAGAGCCTTCACTCTGTCAGCATTTGCTCAATAATCAATCAGTATTTCTAATGCCAAAAAAATAAAAAGGAGTGGATCCAAAACAGAGATGACATGTGAATGAAATATTTGCATGTCTTCTAAGTTTTGTACCCACTCCTGCTGTTGGCTATCAAATCATAAGCCAATTCTGAGGGGACCATACAGGCCTTACAGCTGCTACACAGACAGGATCTGTTGCAAGTCTCATTTTTCCTTCCTTCTGACAGATAGGAAAAAAGGTCTAATAAATCATGATGTCAGCCAGGCCAAAAGGCAAAATAGTGGTCCAGTCATGAAGTGGGGAGGATGGGAACAGCATGAGAAGTCCACAGAGTGGACCTATGACATAGTGGTGAGGTGGAAGCAGCATGAGGCCCAGCACCATAGAGTGGCCCAATGACAGAGTCTGGAGGTGGTGGTAGCATCAGGAGGCCAAAGTAGCAAGACGACGAGAGATTGTGGAGGTAGTAGCAGCATGAGGAGGCCACAGAGTGGCACACTGACAGAGTCTGGAGTTGGCAGCAGTATCAGGAGGCCACTGAGTGGTACAAAGACAGAGTCTAAAGGTGGCGGCAGCAGCAGCATCAGGAGGCCACAGAGCTGCAAGGTGACAGTGTGGAGATGGCAGTAGCAGCAGCAGCAGGATACCACATATGGTGACGCTGCATATGTTGACGCAGGGCTGTGGTGCCAACATTCTACATATGGCCATGTTAACCTCCTCCGGCAGCTTACAAAAAACTGCCACACTGCCAAGTAGGTGATTTCCCCCCCCCCCCCCCCCCAAATAGTCCGCACTGACTGACTGCTACCGTCACTGCTTCCGTGAACCCCTGCACCACTACTTCCCAGGCAGGTAGGCTGCTGCGAAGCAGGTGGTCTACCCCGGGCACGTTTGGCTCCCGACCTTCCACTGCTGCCACCCTGCTGACTCCCAGCCATGCTTTCAACACACAACAGTCGACGTGAACTGAGAATATTTTTATAAGTAATTCCACCATCAGGATCTGCTCATACTGGCAGAAGGGCTGTCTTTAATATTTATTGGACCCTGGGTAAGAATTTACTTGGGCCCCCTGGATCCCGCCTTCCCACACCCTAGCATGCAATCACGCCCTCCACCACTATATATAATATAGCTTACAGTGAATGACTGTAAATACTTATAGTTCTGAAGACTCCAGCAGGATCAGGAAGGTGACCGGGGCTTACCCTAGCGTTACAGTGCACCCCAGCACCCCACAGTATGCAGTATAGCACCCTATAGTATACAGCACCCTGCAGTATAGCATTCTATAGTATACAGAACCCCACAGTATGCAGTATAGCACCCTATAGTATACAGCACCCTATAGTATACAGCACCCCACAGTATGCAGTATAGCACCCTATAGAATACAGTATAGCACCCCACAGTATGCAGTATAGCACCCTATAGAATACAGTATAGCACCCCACAGTATGCAGTATAGCACCCTATAGAATACAGTATAGCACCCCACAGTATACAGTAGAGCAGTATAGCACCCCACAGTATACAGCACCCCATACTATACAGTAGAGCAGTATAGCACCCCACAATATACAGCACATCACAGTATACAGCACCCCACACTATACAGAATTCAGCACCCCACAGTATACAGCACCCCAGGTATACATTAAAGCAGTATAGCACCCCACAGTATACAGCATCCCAGGTATACAGTAAAGCAGTATAGCACCCCTCAGTATACAGTAGAGCAGTATAGCACCCCACAGTATACAGCCCTCCACAATATACAGCACCCCACAGTATACAGTAGAGCAGTATAGCACCCCACAGTATACAGTAGCTTACAGTATATTAGTATAACAGCCCCTGTCACCTTTTCCTGATATAATCTTAACAAAAAAGCTCTGCAGTTAAGGCAAACTTCTCCTGCAGCAACACTCCTGGTAGAAAGGACCTTTGATTACCTCATAGCCATGTGACCAGTAATATTGCTAGGTTACTGGTCACATGGTGATGATGTCATCTAGGGTCCTTTCTCCTAAGAGAATCACAGCTCTCACAGTTATGGCAGGTCCCCCCCCCCCCCCCGTGTAACTGCCCCTTTTGCCCTTGTTAAAGACGGCCCTGACTGGCAGGAGTTAGGAAAGGCCTAGGGATTACTAGGATGTCACCATCCCTCTTCCTTAGCATTTGAAGTATAGATTGCTGTCTATTCGTTGTGGTGTGTATTTGGCGTTTTCCCTTCCCCTTAACCTGCGACATTCGTCAACAAAATGTCCTCCTTGACCACAGAAAAAGCAAAGTCTTTTCTTAACCCCAAAGTTTTTATAACCTGGTCCAAGTGTGACCTGACCCAATTGCATTGGCTCCTCACCAGAGACTAGCTCGAGTGTCTCTTTACCCAGAGTGTCAGAAGAGCCCACTTCCCTGTATGAGAATACGTCCTGAGTGAGAGGAACTTTAGATCTCTCCCAAAGGAGTCCATCAATACGCACCGCCAGAGACTCTGGATTTGTGTGAAATACCAAGTCGTCCTTCAGGTTCTCAGACAGTCCTTGACAAAATTGACTAGGGAGAGCTGGGTCATTTCACTCCGTATCAGTTGCCCACATCCTAAATTCAGAACAATAGGACTCGGCTGAACGCTCTCCCTGCCGCATATGGCCAGGAAAACCCGATCTGGGTCATCGTAGATAAGCTCTGAAAAATTCATCTACCAACCGGAGGGATTGTGAACCAGTCGGCAAAGAGAAAGCCAAAGACTGAGCGTCGCCTTTCAGCAACAAAATAATAATCCCCACTCTCTGACTCTCGTCCCCAGAAGAGCTAGGACGCAGTCTGAAATATAATTTTCACGATTCCCTGAACCGAAGAAAGTTCACTTTCCCCGGAAAATCGATCCAGCAGAGCAACCTTCAGTTTAGGGCAGGCCTGGTTCCCGCTGCTGGAACCTACCGCCTGTGGTCTCAAACTGTGCAACGGCCGTGCGGCGGTCAGCCACCTCTAAAGACAGAAACAGTATCCATAGCTGCACTGATAAAACAAAGGATAACGGTTTAGGGGAAGGGAAAACACCAAATACACACCACAATGAATAGACAACAATCTTGGCTTCAAAAGCTAAGGAAGAGGGATGGTGACCTCCTAGTAATCCCTAGGCCTTTCCCTAACTCCTGCCAGTATGAGCAGATCCTGATGGTGGAAATAGTCATACACCGGATACCTAAAGGCCTACTAAAACTGACGAGCCTTAGGATAGGTGGTAGGGGATGAGACAGCTGGTCCCTTCCAGAATGAAGGAACCTGCGTCTCCCTGATGCCTAGAAACACACACCAGATAATAAACAGCGAAGGCAACAAGTACTTAGCTTAGAGATGTATGGAGAAGCAGGAGATCCAAGACAAACCAGCACTCGCTACTTCAAGCAGAAACTATCAACTGCATGGTCAGCAGTGTGAGGTGGATCTAAATAGAGTCTCATCACTGATAACGAGTGGCACCTGAGGAGAGGAGAGATCCTGCCAAACAACAACATACATAGAGGAAAACTGAGAGACCCGTCAGCCTCACGTGCAGCAAGTGTATCCAACCGTGACACGTTGACTGAGAATATATTTTTCTTTTTGTAATGAAATAGGACACTAAATGCTTTCAACACATAACCGCCGACATGAACTGAGAATTTATTTTTCTTTTTGTACTGAAATGGGCAACTAAACGCTTTCGCCACAAATAACTGCAACAGTGACGTGCGTATATTTTTTTCCTTTTGGTAATGAAATAGGACACTGAACGCTTTCACCACATATAACTGCAGAAGTAAAATGCGTATATATGTTTCTTTTTCCACAGATATAAGCTACTAAAGGCTTTTCATTATCGCACTTGCACAACAAGAACAAATTGTTGGAATGCCAGAGCTGTATAATGGCTATTTGGATCCCCAAATGTTGTTTCCCTGCACTTGTAAATCGCTTTTTTTTCACAATGAGGTTTTCCTAGCACTGTCCCTACCGACTTCAGATGTCTCTCCCTGCACTAAGATGCTGTTAAATAATTCCTCCCTGTCCTTTCCTTGCACTTATAAATAGTTTTTTCATTATTTTTTTCTCACAATGTGGTTTTTCCTATTGCAGTCCCTAGCGCCTTCTCACGTCTGTCCCTGCAATCAGAACACTGTAAAATGTCTGACTCTAAGATGGCCGCCGTATTTATAGGGTTGTGACATCACAGGGCTGGCTGGCTGCTGATTGGCTGCATGCATGGCATTACGGGTCAGCCCGCCTTCCCAGAGTTCATTGCCCCATGTCCTCACAGCCAACATTTTAGGAAAAATTGTAATTCGTTACCACAAAGTGCAAGGAAATTCACATTCGTTGCGAATTGAATTTTTCCTGAAATTCGGATCAAATTCCACTTCGTCTGATTCGATCATCTCTAATGACCACTATGCAATCCATCAGTGGTCGTCGAGCTAGCACACTATAGGAAAAAGCATCGGCCTCTCTGGTGGCCGGGACCGCACATGGCGTACTGCTTTTTTCTATAGTGTGCATGCACGACCACTGCCGCTGGATTGCAGGGTGGTCCTAACCATGGAAACAAGCAGTGTATAATGTGATGGAAAAATGAATCCAGCCAGCAAAGGAAGAAATATAGATAACAATACATTAGTAAGCGACTTCCTCTACATAATAAATGCTATTTGCGGAAGATTGGAATGATTTTTCTTATCTAATTCTGAGAAGGTTTTCTCGTGACACATCGGAATTCATGGTAAATTTGAGTCGATAAGTTTCAAACCTTTAGTTATAAATACCATAATATTTATTATCTAACATTCCCCATATGTCTGCCTTATGTTGGCATCATTTTGTAAATGCAATTTTATTTTTTTAAACTTTAGAAGCAATTTTTTTTTAAAGAAAATTTCCCAAACCAATTTAAGGACCAATTCAGTTAAGTCACTATGAGGGGCTTACATAACACCCATAAATTACCCCTTTTTAGAAACTACACTACCCAAATTATTTAAAACGGATTTAACAAACTTTGTTAATCCCTTAGGTCAGCAGTCAGCAACCTTCGGCACTCCAGATGTGTTAAAAACTACGACTCCCAGCATGCTCCATTCACTTTTATGGGAGTTCTGAAAATAGCTAAGCAAGTGTGCATGCTGGGAGTTGTAGTTTTACCACAGCTGGAGTGCCAAAGGTTGCTGATCCCTGCTTTAGGTGGTCCACAGGAATTAAAACAATATTTATTACCGTAGTTCGACAGATACACCCCATAGGTGGTCATAAACTTCTGTAAGGGCATACTGAAGGGCTCAGAAGCAAAGGAGCAATTTTGCTGGAATCATTTTCAGGGGCCATGTCGCATTTGAAGAGACCCTGAGGTACCTCTACAGTGGAAACCCCCAAGAAGTGACCCCATTTTAGAAAATACACCCCTCAAGGAAATTTTCAAGGGTGTAATGAGCACCACACAGGCATTTCATAGAATTTAGAACTACTTAGCTGTGAAAATGATAAATTAACTTTTTTTTAATAAAATGTTGCTTTAGCCCAAGATTTTAAATTTTTACAAGGCGTAACGTGAAAAAAAAAAAAAAGGACAAAGTGTGTCACCTATTTTCTCCTGAATACAGAAACATGTCGTATGTGGTCTTATACTGCTGTATGGGCACATCATAGGGCTCAGAAAGGGAGGAGGCACCATATGGTTTTTAGAGCAGACTTTGCTGGCATGGTTTTCTGGCGCCATGTCACATTTGAAGAAACCCTGAGCTACCCCTACAGTGGAAACCCCCAAAAAGTTACCCCATTTTGGAAACTACACCCTTCAAAGAACCTATTGAGGAGTGTAGTGAGCACTTTGACCCCACAGGCATGGGGATAGGATTTTTTACATATACAAAAAATGAAAAAGCCTAATTGCACATTCAAAACCTAAGAGTTACTACAGCTGACTAAAAAATATTCAAAGGCAAAGACTATACACTGGAGAGTTGCTGGTTTCTACCGGTTTTTCCCCCATACAAAATCAAACAATCAAAATTGGATTTTATTGAACCAGCAGAACCACAATCATTGGAGACTAGACTTTTTCAGTACGACAAATGGTCTTGGAGTTAACTGCCATCACAACAGAAAAAGATTATTCCTAACTTAATGCAAACATTAAATAACTTACCATGAGAATCTCTTCCAGATGTCGGAGTTTAATTTCAAGTGCCTGTAATTCAGGGAATTGGCCCCGGTAGTCATCCAGTGATGAACTCAAGGAATTAATTGCCTCATCCACACCATCAACATTCCTCCTTTTTGTGGAGTCAGAGTATACTACTGCAAAGATGGGACTCTCCCTCTCTTCTGGAACAGTGTCCAAACATGGAGGATTAGTGGGAGAACCATGAACTACAGGCTGCTGAGTCTCAACAAGGTTATTTAACACAAGTTCAAACTCTTCAGCACAAGGTACAATCTCCTGTACTTGAGTCTCTGAATTCAATGACTGAATTGAATCAATGATCACTTGCTCCACATCTGCTTCAGGTTTTATGTGAAGTATTTCATTTTCCTCTTCCTTAGCACAGGTTAATTGTGCAGTGATTTGCAAACTGTCAACTTTTTCACAGTTGTCTTGAACAGCAACACTTTCCAAAACATCCTTATCAAATGGTAGGGTTATCTGAGGTTCATCCAAGACATGGAAATCTGAACCTGCAGCATCAAAGCTTACTTCACTTATATGGCTTAATGTCCTTGAGTATACTACATGGCCATTAGCTACAGAGCCTTTTGTTGATGCCACGATTTCATGACCTATTTTTACATCGTTTTCCACTTCCTGGGTTGAAATATCTGCTCCTGTGACCACACTTTCGTCTGTTTGTGTAAAGGATATTTCTATATCTGGAGCAGATGCCTGAAGTTCAGGTTGAACAATGTTCTTGGGAGTATGCCAAGTACTGCTAGGTAACTGTGGGCTAGAGGAATCATCAGAAGATTCTGAAGAAATTGACCAGGCAGCTCCATTTTCCAAATCATCCTGACGTCGTAACATATTCTAGAAGTAGTAAAATACAAATGATTAAAATTTACTTTTTAGAGAGCCTCAAGCAGATGTTAAGAAACTTTTTAAACTATTCATCCTTATTACAATTAGTCTTTTGTCATACAGGAAAGGCGTGTCTGGACATTTTGCACTTTCGGTAGCCAGGAAAACTATCAGTTTTGACATGTACAAATAAATATGGGCCCTATAACCACATATTTTCTGAAAGCAGACACCCAGGATGTTACACATACAAATCATCATGTAATTTTAAAGGCAAAGTGTAATTTTTCAGAAAAATTGCAATAACATTGATATCAGTGGTAAAACTGTGATCCAAGCAGAAAGGTATATCCACCACACCACCTACAAATAAAAGTTCAATGTGTGCAGAGTTCATACATACCACTTAGGCCTAAAGTTACACACACATACCTTCATAAAATCAGCAAAACAAAAATTCTGGAAGATTCAAGATGGTTACTGATCTGAAAGCAGACAACCTAATAATTGCAGTTGCCTTGACAGACTGTTGACAACCATGTATAGGCCGCTTTCAGACAAGCGTATTTGCAATGCGTATATAGTCCGGATTTTGTGTCGGCTGCTAATGTTAATTAATACAGCTATTCACATGAGCATTTTTTCGCCCCATAAGACGCACCGGCCCATAAGACGCACCTAGGTTTTTGAGGAGGAAAATAAGAAAAAAATATTTTTAACCAAAAGGTGTGCTTTTGGTAGGTTTTGAACTAATAGTGATCTGTGGATGGCACTGTTATGGGGGTCATCTGTGGATGGCACTGTTATGGGGGTCATCTGTGGATGGCACTGTTATGGGGGTCATCTGTGGATGGCACTGTTATGGGGGTCATCTGTGGATGGCACTGTTATGGGGGTCATCTGTGGATGGCACTGTTATGGGGGTCATCTGTGGATGGCACTGTTATGGGGGTCATCTGTGGATGGCACTGTTATGGGGGTCATCTGTGGATGGCACTGTTATGGGGGTCATCTGTGGATGGCACTGTTATGGGGGTCATCTGTGGATGGCACTGTTATGGGGGTCATCTGTGGATGGCACTGTTATGGGGGTCATCTGTGGATGGCACTTATGGGGTCATCTGTGGATGGCACTTATGGGGGCATCTGTGGATGGCACTTATGGGGGCATCTGTGGATGGCACTTATGGGGGCATCTGTGGATGGCACTTATGGGGGCATCTGTGGATGGCACTTATGGGGGCATCTGTGGATGGCACTTATGGGGGCATCTGTGGATGGCACTTATGGGGGCATCTGTGGATGGCACTTATGGGGGCATCTGTGGATGGCACTTATGGGGGCATCTGTGGATGGCACTTATGGGGGCATCTGTGGATGGCACTTATGGGGGCATCTGTGGATGGCACTGTTATGGGGGATCACTGTGGGGGCATCTGTGGATTGCACTGTTATGGGGCATCTGTGGATGACACATATATAGCATCTTATCTAATGTGTCATCCACAGATCCCCCATAACAGTGTCCCTCTGTAGTGAATGGGGGCTGGCATCTGGTTCTGTAATGGCAGCGGGACCCAGTGCAGTCACTGTATTCTACTACACCGGGCCCCGCTCACTGTACTATAATCATATCTAACTTGTGGGTATTGTTAAAGTATTAAAATGCTTTTAAATCCAGCGCTGTACTACTTACTACTAACTTCTTGGTAGTCAGGAGGCCGGGCAGGTGGGCGCTCGCAGCGTAGCTTACGACGCTCACTGCGACTGCTTCATTCATAAAGTGGGCGGAGCAGGCGCGTGACGTAGTGAGCTACGCTGCGAGCGCCCGCCAATTTAAGAGGATTTGAAAACTTTAACAATACCCCCAAGTTAGATATGATTATACTACAGTGAGTGGGGCCCGGTGTAGTAGAATACAGTGACTGCAACGGGCCTCACTGCCATTACAGAACCAGATTCCGGCCCCCAGCTCCTCCTCCCTCTTAGCCATACACCCGATGTTCGCAGCATTCGCCCCATAAGATGCACTGCTATTTTCCCCTCACTTTTGGGGGAGGGGGGAGTGCGTCTTATAGGGCGACAAAATGCGGTAATTTCCGTCAGCATTTGAAATACACAGCATGTCCGAGTTTTGTGCGAATTTGCTTTCAAATACACAAATTACAGTATGTGCAGTGCATAAATAATGAAGAAAGAAGAACGCATGGAAACCCTAATTGGAGTCTGAAAGGAATTTTGGTTTCTACCTCAGTTTTTTTGCCTTCCTCTGGATCAACTTGCAGCATAACAGGCAGAACTGGATGGACAAATGTCTTTTTTCGGCCTTATATACTATGTAAATCCTGATAACAATACTGATGGTATATCATCAGGATCCTGTGCCAGAATCCTGATGGATTTCAATACGCTCGTGTGAAAGCAGCCATAGATTCATGTAACTATGTGACAAACAGAAGAATAAAAAAAAAAAATAATAATAATTATATATAGGACCATATTCCACAGAACTTTACGATAGGAGGGTTTACGTACAAAAAGTCAAATTACACAGCAACAACCAAGTCAACAATTAAAACAAGAGGAGTAAGGGCCCTGCTCACAAGAGCTTACAATCTATGAGGTTATAGGGGTAACACAAAAGGTAAAAATTGCTTGTTTTGTAAAATGGTGCAGCCATAATAAAATGGCACATTATATATGAACTTGCATGAGCCAGTCCCCAGCTGATATTTGTTGTGCATTTGAGTGCATGGGGCATGGATGTTTGACAAGGGATGAAGTTCAGAAGACTTATGATAAAGGGGCAGTGAATGAAGAAGAGTTAGATCAGGGGATGTGATAGCGCGCGTAGAAATTCGGTTCGGTTCAGCTGACCTTAGCACATTGCTAATGTCAGCTAGTTTAATAGGGTTAATTCTGATGACAGAAACCCTTTAAAAAGGTCCCTCCCACCTCCACCCACCAGTGTTTTTCCAGATTACCACACCAGGATGGATGCAACCAATTTATTAAAATCATAAGAAAATCTTATATGCAATATTTACATAGTAGTTAGTAAGGGAGGAAATGTACGGGTGCGGTAATGAGGGAATCTCTGGAAACCGAATTACCAGTAAATCTAATTCCCATTTTCCAGCTCATCCATCATGACAGCACAACAGGAGACGTACCAAATGATAATTTAGGGGGGCACCAAGTCTAAGGACAACATATCGCAGAATCAGGAATAAACCTGAGACTTTTTGATTCTGCCAGAAAACTAAATCATGATTACAGAATTTGTGAACCCAGTCGTAACTCTGAAATGTCTCTTTATCTGCATTCTTGATCAACAGACCTACCTCTGTTTATAGACTTAAATACTTACCGTATTTTTCGCTATATAAGACGCACCCCCCCCCCCCCCCAAAAAAAAAGTGGGGGGGGGGAAATGGCCCTGCGTCTCCATTATGGAAGCGCTCATTAGTACCAGAGGACCGGGAAGCAGCGAAGGCTCTGTACTCACCACTTCCTGGTCCTCGGCTGTGGTGTGGCTGCGCACAGTGTGAAGACGCACTGGAGGTGAGGAGCGGTGCATCCAGGTGCAGGAGAGGTAATTTTTATTTATTTGATCTGTGCCATGGGGGCTAATAAATGGCACTGGGGGGCTCATAATGGGGGCTAATAAATGGCATGGGGGGGGGGCCTGATCCGAGGTCGGTCTGAGCAAGGGTTTTATTAACATTGGGGGTCTGATTGGGGCTGTCAGATGAGACATTGGGACATTAACAACATTGGGTGTCTGATTGCTGGCCTGATCGGAGGTCTAATGAAAAATATTTTTTTCTTATTGTCCTCCGCTAAAACCTAGGTGCGCTTATCATTGGGTGCGTCTTATAAAGCGAAAAATACAGTAATTAGAGGAAGAATAAATTGTCTTATTAGACATCGGCCATAAAAAGGATGCCCTTTATCTCTAAGTCTAGCTTATATGGTAAGTACCATTGCGTAAAAGCGACTAGCTATAAACCAGATAAAATATTGTAACATCATATATAACCACTACACCGAGTAAAAATTTACTGTAGACACCCATTGCAGTTCATTCCCAAGAGCTTAATTGTTATAATATGATAAACAACTAAGGAATATCTACAAGGTATATGTAAGAAACAGAGCCAAGCTGACAGCACTGGCACACGGCAGGCATGGACATCAACGATGAGGTAACCGAAACTGTACCATTAACTACATACCGCTGCAGGACAAGCTTAGGATCCCGTACCAGGAGGTGTTGGTATGAACTTAAGGGCATACGCTGACATTTACTGAAAATCACTTGTCTTGAGGGTTTCACAAGATCTTTACATGGAACTGGCCAGGAGACACAGGGGCTGAGGAGTGGTAAAGGTTACAGGACCTGTGCAGCGTACATAGCCGCAGCTTATATGTGTGAGCATGGCTGTATGTGTGAATGTGGACAGAGGAATACACAGTCTATATTGCCGTTTTGTAGCTCCCTGGGATGACGTGCAGTGAGGGGAGTCTCCTTCCCGGAGGTGACAGAGGTGTCCTTGAGGTTATGGGCATTAGGTGCAATGAAGGCAGGGTCCCTAATGTTCGGGACATCAGCACCCTTAGGTGCAAATAGACAGAACAACAGAAGAGTTTAGTTGGGATAGCTATAATCCATACAAGACGAATTCCCAGCCAGGATGGTGCTGCCTCCAATTATAAAAGGTCTAGGTAGGATCTTTACTAAATTTCAGTGCTCTGGTCGCACTAATGTTCCTTTAACTTCAGGCTGACCCATAATATCTCCAGGTGTAGAGTATACTATACTCTATAAATGACATGGCCAGTACACATACGTCTTGCACTCCTTGAATTACATACAATTTCCATTATTGTTGTCCACATTGTCCAAGGAGGAATGTGGCTCCAAATACAGCTTTGCGCTAAACTGTAGAACGTGAATAGGCACAGAGGCCATGGGGCATCACGCCAGGCACAGAGGCCATGAGGCATCACGCCAGGCACAGAGGCCATGAGGCATCACGCCAGGCACAGAGGCCATGAGGCATCACGCCAGGCACAGAGGCCATGAGGCATCACGCCAGGCACAGAGGCCATGAGGCATCACGCCAGGCACAGAGGCCATGAGGCATCACGCCAGGCACAAATACATTTTTTCTAGATAAAGGAATCAAGTCAGAAATAACTAAGCCAGGTTGCTAGACCTGAAAGATTTAAGTCTGCCACCTTGTCAACTGAAAATTTTAAATCTACATTCAGTCCTCATTAAAGAAACATGTGAGGCTACCATCGCCTAACTTCCCATTTAGATCCACACACAGATTCTCAATTAAAGTAATTAGAACTGTTGAGGCAATCCAGCTGGTTAAACACATGCATGGTTTACTTACCTGACAAATAGTTTGCATGGTTTACTTACCAATCTTGGAATATGTGCTGCCAAAGCAAGCACAAATAAGGTCATGCAGCTTCTGCCAACACTTGCACACAGAGCATTGGTAAGGAGAAAAGGCCCCATTTCAGCTGCTGACTGTTTCAGGCGCACTGAGGCGCGATCCTGCTGAACTCCATTAAGGAGCAGCAGATCCAAGCTCCATGAACCCATAGCCGTCCATAGTGAGGTAACCACCAGCTGCATTACCCACTTCAGGGTTAGAAGCAAATCCAGGTGACCTCCACAAAGAAGTACTGGCACGGCTATTTATAGGGAAGGAAGGGTGAAGATAAACCCAAAGATCGAACCCAGGCCATCAGAGAACCCACCTATAGGCTCGGACTCAGCCAGGTGGGTTCCGAGCTGCTAAGGGACCTCTACCCCGAGAGGTGTTAGCAAGGCTATTCGAGAGCTTGAAGGAGAGGCTGGACACCCCCCCGATCCTAGTCCCAACTTAAGGCTTTAAAAGGCCTTGTAGAATCTCTTCAACCCTAGAGCAGGGAACCACTTTGCGTGTATCCCCTGTAGGGACAGGAAGAACACTGGTGGGTGGGATTTACCTTTTAACTTCTGTTTCCTGTCCCAAGAAGGTCAAAGGGGGAACAACCTCCTGTTGTACTGTCATGAGGGATGAGCTGGAAAGATGTGTTTTTAGGAAGCGCCTAAAAATTGTGGATGTTGTGAAGTCACTTAAAGGGAATCTGTCACGGTGAACATGGTATCTGAGCTGCAGGCAGTATGTTATAGAGCAGGAGGGGCTGAACAGATTGATATATAGATTTTTGGTAAAAGATTCAGTATAACTTTATTAAATTTCCTTCTCATTCTGAGCTTTGAAGTCCAGGAGGCGGTCCTATCAGTGATGGACAGCCTTCCCTCTATGACTGTGTATACAGAGATAGCTGTCAGTCCCTTATATGACCTCCTCCTGGATTTCACTCCAATGGGTCTGCAATCTGCAGGATGTGGCAAAAGATAGGACCCACAGAGCGGAGACACAGACTCGGAAGCACATGGAAACCCACACAAGACCTCCATTGAAGTCAACTAGTCTGCACAGCGATATGGAGTGCACACAGGCAGTGCCCGTGTTTTGCAGTCCACAACACAGGCACAGATATCCCAGGGTCATGTGAATGCAGTCTTATGTACTGAATCAACATGACCCCGACAAATGTTAGGTATACGCTCAGCTTATTTAAGGATTTCAATGGTGTATTTGCTGCTAGCAAGTAAAGCACAATAAAACTGAGGAGGAATAATCAAATCGGCTGAAGTATGCTTCACCATCTGAACCAGCTAGGATATACAAACTGCATTATATAAATAGCGGCAACAGGCTGGGGAATAGCTATGGTTTTACAATATAAAAAAATGACAAATGTCAAGTAAGGCAATTATCATCCAATGGCTTATAGTAATGCAGCATCATGTACACAACAGGACCTAATGAAAGTCATCAGAAAATGAGTTGGAGTGCATTAACTCTGCTTCTCATGAACATCAGTAGGTCTGGGTGTTGCATCCATAATATGGGCACAAAAATGCTGCTGTATTACACCTGTCTGAAAGGTGGCCGAATAATCTTAGTCAGTGCGTGAAATGTTTTCTTTGTGTCAGAAATACATTCGATTCCTTTCTCGTGATAAACATTATTGCTATCACTGCGGACTGTAACGGTATCACTAGAGAAGGGCCATATTCCGCACATGATGCAACATCATTATACATATTCACCCACTACTGCGACATCACTGCGCATATTCGCCCAATACTGTGATATCACGGTGCATATCCACCTACTACTGTGATAGCACTGTCCACATATCCCTCCTGCTGACAGCTGCAACTTCACTGAATTCAAAATTTCAATACAGTTACTATGAAAACCAGTGCCACGTTGATTAGTTTAAAAAAAAAAAAAAAACTAAATACACTTGCTGTGTGGCAGACAACTGTGACAGTGTATTAGTGTGTATTCTGCAGTGCACAATTTGGGCATACTCTCTGGATTAAAGGGAACCTGGTACCATGAAAATGCAGTGTAATATGCATGTTATAGAGCAGAAGCTGAGAAGATTAATATATAGTTTTATGGGAAAAGATTCAGCAAAACTTTTAATTTATACATTTATATTCCTGCTCATTCTGGGATTTGCAGTCAAGAAGGTGGACCTATCAGTGACTACAGTCATAGAGGGAAGGCTGTCAATCTCTGATGGGACCTCTTCCTTGACTTTAACGTCCAGAACGGTTATTTAACCTACATGGTGTAGTTTCTGAAGAAACCACAGGATGTTGGCTTGAAAACGCTAGAGATATAAGCAAAGTGTGTTTAACCTGGTTTATTAAAATTTGAACCCAAGTCTTCCAATGACTGACCGTGCCAAATTTGAGGACCCTGCTAAGAGTGGCATCAATTTAAAAATTTTACAATATAAAACAAATGGCTTTAAAACTGAGAATGGCAGTATTTGAATGTTTTACATTAAAGTCAATACCGTATTTTTTGCCCTATAAGACGCACTGGCCTATAAGATGCACCTAGGTTTTTGAGGAGGAAAATAAGAAAAAAATTTTTTTTAACCAAAAGTTGTGCTTTTGGTGGGTTTTGAATTAATGGTGGTCTGTGCATGACACTATTATGGGGGATCTGTGGACGGCACTGTTATGGGGTGGGGGAGGATCTGTGGACGGCACTGTTATGGGGTGGGGGGGGATCTGTGGACGGCACTGTTATGGGGTGGGGGGGGATCTGTGGACGGCACCGTTATGGGGTGGGGGGGGGATCTGTGGACGGCACCGTTATGGGGTGGGGGGGGGGATCTGTGGACGGCATCGTTATGGGGTGGGGGGATCTGTGGACGGCACCGTTATGGGGTGGGGGGGGGATCTGTGGACGGCACCGTTATGGGGTGGGGGGGGGGATCTGTGGACGGCACCGTTATGGGGTGGGGGGATCTGTGGACGGCACCGTTATGGGGTGAGGGGGATCTGTGGACGGCACTGTTATGGGGTGGGGGATCTGTGGACGACACTGTTATGGGGGTGGGGGATCTGTGGACGACACTGTTATGGGGTGGGGGATCTGTGGACGACACTGTTATGGGGTGGGGGATCTGTGGACGACACTGTTATGGGGTGGGAGATCTGTGGACGACACTGTTATGGGGTGGGAGATCTGTGGACGACACCGTTATATGAGGGGGATCTGTGGACGACACTGCTATATGAGGGGGATCTGTGGATGACATAGCAGTGTCGTCCACAGATCCCCCTCATAACAGTGTCCCCCCAATACACCAGCCCTCTGCTCACCGCAGTATTTATATACATTAATCCTTATCCTGTTAATAAGTCTAACTAAAGCTGCGCTCTCCCCGTTCCCCTGTATCCGTACAGCACTTCCTAACAAACTTCCATAGCAGGCAGAGCGGACGGCAGCAGTAACGTCACTCACCGACGTTGCGCGCCTGCTCCGCCTGCTTCATTCATAGACTTATTAACAGGATAAGGATTAATGTTTATAAATACTGCAGTGAGTGGCGGGGCCCGGCGTAAGAGTACAGTGACTGCACCAGGCCCTGCCCCTAGTTCCGGACTCCAGACCCTCCTCTCTCCCGGCTCATACATCACAGTCTGCGATGCTGCAGCATCGTAGACTGCAATGTAAAATGGAAGCATTCGCCCCATAAGACGCACACACACTTTTGGGGGGAAAAAAGTGCATCTTATCTGGCGAAAAATACGATAGGTGAAATCTGATTGTCTGTTTTAGGCTCCACCCACTTTTTCTAAATTTTGACCGCAGTCACCCAGTGAGTAATTGTGCCAAGTTTGGGACACTTGGCATTTAAACAGTGATAATAGCAGCAGTTTATCTGTTTTTATTCAGGTAAATGGCTGAAATCTGATTGCCTGTTGTTGCCCTGCCCCTTTGTTTCCCCCTAATTTTGAACCAAGTGACTAACACTTTAAAAAGTTTGGGAATTATGGCATTTAACGTGTAAAAATGGCAGCAGTTTTATTTTTTTTCTACTGAAAATCAATGAGTGTAATTTGATTGGTTGTTGGTGGCTCTACCTGATTTTTATAACCTTGAAGTGGAAACACCCAATGACCACATTTGTGATATTTGAGGTCCATGACAATGTGAGAATAGCAGCATTTTTAGTTTTTCCCCCATTTAAAAATAAATCTGATTGGTTGTTTTTGTCCCCGCCCACTTTTCAGAATTTTAATCCCAGTCCTCCAATGACCAACTGTGCCAAGTTTGAGGACCCTGCCATTAACAATCTAAGAGCAGCGGCAGTTTTAAATTTTACCATTTAAACAAATGGCTGAAATTTGGGCGAGTTTAACTTCAAAGCTGTACGAGTGGCAAAAGTTTACAATTTTCCAATGAAAGTCTATGACAAAAAGTGGGGTCTTCCGGGGGCCCAGAGGGTGGGATTGGTTAACAAAGCACAAGCAACCTGTTAGGGTATGTGCCGAACAAGTGTGCAAAGTTTGGTAATTGTACTCCTAAAAAACTGTGGGGAGGAGTAGCATATAGAAAATAGCTAAATTTTCATTGGCTGATGCTAGCTCCGCCCACTTTGGAGTGTTCCCTCAAGATGTACCTGTTTATTCGGGTTGACACCAACAATATGTGGTCGGAGTTTGGGGAGTGTAGCTTCAAAACTGTGCGATTGGGAGTGATTTGAAAATTTTCCCAGTCAAAGTCAATGCCAAAAAAGGGTCTTTGGTGGTCCACCGCAGGGGCCCGGAGAGTGGGATCGCTTATTAAAGCCCAAGCAACTTACCTCACTATAGGTTGAGGAAGTGTGGAAAGTTTGGCGTTTGTAACCCCAAAACTGTAGGAGGAGTAGCGTATAAAAAAGGGGGGAGGGGGGGGCGCGGAGAAGAATAATAAAACGGTATTATAAATTGAAACAATCGAAAAACAGTATGTTACAGGCGTTTTCAAGCCAACATAATAAGCTGAAATAAACAAAACAAAACAAAAAAAAAAATAATAATATATATATATATATATATATATATATATATATATAGAGAGAGAAGAAGAACAATATGTTGGCCTTTCAAGCCAAAATAATGAAAACATTTCAAGTTTTGCAGAAACATTTCTCATGGTTTAGTTATTCATCCAATAAGTGATAGAATATTCCCCAAAAAAGACACTGTAGGGAACATTAAACAGTCAATATATATGGTGGTGCTTAGTGCAGATTAAATAAAGTAATACAGGAACACATAGTCACAAAGCATTCCGTCAGTCATCTGTATAGCCAGCAAGGTAATGCATACACACCACATTTCATTCTAGCGAAAGGTTATGAACACACGAGCCATTTTCAGCACCTCAACACTAATGTATCTTATGAAAACTGCACAAACTACTGAACACTTGCATTATAAAGAATATTTACATTCTTTTCAGAAAATGCTAGAGGCTTGAGAAAGAGGTAGAAACCGGTATTTTTACATGAAAAGAAGCAGCGAGCTATCCAGGAAGTCATTTGCTAACCTAATTTTAGCTTCTATAAAGCAGAATGTTTCTGGAAGGTTTTTTTTAAATGCTATGGACACCTTTGTGGGCATTTTTTACTTAAATACAGTGGGTTCAGTGTGGTCTCTGACCAATTTCACTGTGAACAGCATGCTGCAGCCTGCTATGTATTGTGAAACATTGAAGCTGCAGAAACCAAACGGTGCAAATATTTTAATACAACCCTATTGTAGAATTTTTTTTTTTCTTCAAAAAATATTACATGCATTTAAGCAAGTAAATGCCATAAAAAGGTTTCCATAGCCTTTAAAGGGTTTGTGCTCTAAATACTTTTTAACTATAAAGTGTATTTTCATCAATTATTCTAGCTCCCATTTCTCCTTGGATTGTTCTTTTTAAATGTACCTCATTTGCAGTCCTCTTATCCCCCATGTTTGAATCCTACTTCCTGGTTTGCCATGTGACTGCTGTCCCATCATGCCTTAGGGCAGCGAGAGGTGTACTGACCTCAGCAGACCGTTGTTGTTAGCAATGAGGCTTCCTACGTCCTACATTATAAGTCTCCAATGCAGGACGTAACCAACAGCAAGTGAAAATCAAAGCAGATTTGCCACAGAGTGCAATGATAGGCTAAGAACTTTTGGAAACTACCGTTTTTATAAATGGTGGTGTGTAAGGAAAGCAATATAATAGTAATATCTGTTGGGCGAGATACATTTATATTAGTTGCACAACCCCTTTAAGTTCTCAAAAGCTAAATTATGCTACATCTAGGACAACTTACATAGTAGTCTTGCTCATAAGTATTAACCTGGACAGATGAGACATCATTGCACGAGCAAGCCTGAGACAATTTGTCAGTTAGGGTCTCTCGAAGCATTACAAGCATTGGCCAGCTATGCTTTCCCAGATCTGGCAACAAGGAACTCTTTCCATAGCATAAATAAAAAGAATAGGCATCATACAGGAGATGAAAATAGTATGCAAATGTCAGTTATTTCAGATCATGTGCTATACGGTGGCAGGATGCATTTTGAAGTAAAAGATACAATACAAACATGTAAATATTAAGGCCTTATTGAAATGTACTGTACTGGGTTTTCAATAAAAAGTCACATTGAATAATTACATTTCCTTAACAGAAACATGAACAAACAACATTTTTACAAGGTTTAATTAAAGGGGTTGTCCAGGTTCAGAGCTGAACCCGGACCTACCTCCATTTTCACCCAGGCAGCCCCCCTGACTTGAGCATCGGAGCAGTTTATGCTCTGATGCTCTCCTTTGCTCAGCGCTAAATCGCGCAGGACAAAGGCATTTTCAGCCCATCAGAGCCAGTGACGTCACCGAACATACTGCCGGGTGGAAGCCTCTGCCCGGCAGTGTGCTATTGTAAACAAAAGAGCCCGTGCCCTGCGCGATCCAGCACAGGGCAAGGGAGCGCATCGGGGAATGAGATGCTCCGATGCTAACATCAGGGGGCTGCCTGTGTGAAAATATGTCATCTGGCAATCATTTTTTGCTCTTTTGCATCCAATGTATAAAATAAAGCAACTCCGACTTCTGAGTTTTGATTAAAGAGGTCGTCCGGGCTTTTTCATATTGATGACCTATCCTCATATTGATTCTATATGAGAAAGCCTGGACAATCCCTTTAAAAAACTCACTGTTGTATATACAGTAAATTCCTATGAAGGCTGCTGTGTCTTCAAGAAAGCAGACTACAAAACACTGAGTTAGTCTGGTCCTGCACTTGTGTTGCTTCTATTCATCTTCCTTCTGCTTCTTGTTAACCTGACAGTAGATTATGATACTATATTTTATGAATGCACAATAGCTAAGGAAGCTATATAGAAACCTTGTTTGTGATCTCTCTTTAAAACTTAACTTTTGATATAGTAATAAATAATAAACAGCCAAAATTTTACAAACCGATTAAAGGTTAGCGGTCTCCCTGCTGACTTCTGTATCGTTTCTTACAATGCTAATAGAGTCATAATCAGAGTGGTGCTGTGAATCAATAATAAGACCTGTAGTACTAAACCTTTAGGCCCCTTTCACACGAGAGTGACGGATTAGGTCCGGATGCGTTCAGGATGCGTTCAGTGAAACTCGCACCATTTTACAAGCAAGTCCAGTCAGTTTTATCTGCGATTGCGTGCAGTTGATCAGTTTTTTTCCGCGCAGGTGCAATGCGTTTTGATGCGTTTTTCACGCGGGTGATAAAAAACTGAAGGTTTACAAACAACATCTCTTAGCAACCATCAGTGAAAAATGCATCGCACCCGCACTTGCTTGCGGATGCAATGCGTTTTTCACGCAGCCCCATTCACTTCTATGGGGCCAGGGCTGCATGAAAAACGCAGAATATAGAACATGCTGCGATTTTCACGCAAAGCAGAACTGATGCGTGAAAAACAGTGCGGATGCAATGTGTTCATGTCACGCATTGCACCCGCGCGGAAAACTCGCTCATGTGAAAGGGACCTTAGATTTCCCAGATGGGATTTATAAATCAGAATTTTGGTTTGAAGTCAGTAGGGAGATATGCCAAATATGTTTATTATTTATTACCTTATTAAAAGGTAAGTTTTAAAGATAGGTCTCAAACAGGGTTTCTATATAGCCTCCTTAGCTATTGTGCTTTTATTATTGAAATACCCTGGACCATATAGGGGTCTAATTTTTCTTTTTTGAATAAACACTCTGTTTACAACAGTATATCTCTATCTATATTGGACAGTGTGGTAAGGTGTGCATATCCCACTCAGATACCTCAGCTGGGTGGAATAGCTCAAATCTGGGATGCAATAGTCTCAGCAGCATGTAGGTTGCTGAGACAAAATTGTTTTTTGGTATTTTCTGGGCTGGATTTTAGTTGAATTGGCAGATAGGACTGGAAGTGGGATCTGCCAATCCACACCATTCCAAGAAGGGTGTTCCCTTGGTCCAGAGAGGATCGTAGGTGAGGTCTGCGATAATCAGACTGGGATAAAGCACCTCCCAGGGTGTCAGCTGGCAGAGAGTGATTTGGTACAGAGACCTGCAATTGGTGGAGGATGCGGGCAAGAGCAGTGAGGCTGGTATGAATGACGATATTTTAGGTTTCTGCATTTTTCAGGCAGGGTTGTATGTCATACATTAAACTAGCTGTATTACAACCAGTGCCCCACGACAAAATGGAGGCTGTTGTGAAGGCCCTCATGGAGGCTAATCTGCAGCAGCGAGAGACAAACCTGCAGCAACACGAGGCTAATAAGTAGCAGCAGGAGACTAACCAGTTGCTGCTACAACACGTGATGGGGTTGCTCCTGCTGTCTGCAAAGCCAAGAGTCCACAATGCCCGGAAAGCAGTCCGTGCCGCGATCCCCAAGATGACCCCCGCAGACGACATCAAAACCTACCTGGCGATGTACGAGAAAGTGGCCATCAGGAAAAAGCTACCCAGTGACCAGTGGGCTGAAGTCGTCGCTCTATCACTGGCATCCAATTACCAGCGGGTGTATTTCGACTTGCTGGACAATCAAGCGGCCAACTACCAAAAAGTAAAGGGTGAGATATTGGCAAGACTAGGGGTGAATGTGTTGGTCTGGGCCCAGCGGGTACATCAGTGGGAGGGTTTAAGCCGGCTGAGCCTGCGAAGACCCAGTATTACGACTTACTCCAACTCTTGTAAAAGTGGCTACAGCCTGATGTGCCGAGTCCCCTGGCTATGCTGGATAGACTATTAGCCGATATGTTCTGGAGGGCTTTGCCATACCCTCTCCAGCACTGGATCGGTCAGGTGTTTCCTGGCAATGCCCTTGAGATGGTGAACCTGGTGGAACGGTATGAAGTTACCACGAATCTAATAGATGGTTCTGTCGGGAGGGGAGGGAGTCGGCAAACCTCGGAAATCTCCACCCCAGGCCTGGAGATTTGAGCCGATAAAACCTGCCCGGGATGTACCCACGGCGGACCTGGCTATGACGGAGGCTCTGCTGGACTCAGGGAGTCTGATGACCCTAGTAAGGGCTACCCTGGTGCGGTCCACTGAGTATACTGGCCGGAAAGTCGGGGTCATGTGCATCCATGGAGACTTAAAAGACTATCCCACCGCCCTGGTGTCTCTAACCACAGGGGCTGGCAGATGGACTCACGATGGGGCAGTTGCCCCAAATTTACACTACGAACTTATAATAGGGAGAGATTTCCCAGCACTGTGGCCTGCTATGAGAATGACTGATACCCATGAGACAGGGGTAACCCTAGCAGAGTGGCCCGGATCAGGGGGAGACCAGACCCCTGGGAACCTGAGACCGAAGGGTCAGCTGTAGCGGTGACTGCCACTTCGGTGGAAGAGGGGGAGACAACCCCGCTAAGTGTGATGGTGGGAGATGTGGAGGACTTGCTGCCAGGTCCTGAATTGTCAGACCTCAATGTCTCCGGGGATAATTTTGGTATCGCCCAACGTCGTCACCCAACCCTATCCCACGCCTGGGAGAATATGTTAATAGTAGATGGTGAACCACAAACAACCTGGGGCAGAGTCAGATATTTCCCATTTTGTGGTTCATCAGGATATGTTGTATCAGGTAAACCAACTACGGGGTGAGCCTATTGAACAGTTGGTCGTCCCCAAGGCTTATCGCAAGCTTGTGTTAGATATAGCCCACCAACACGTTCTCGGGGGTCACCTGGGGCTGCAGAAAACGCAGGATCGTATTCTATAGCGGTTTTTCTGGCCCAGCATAATTGAAGTGGACGGGTTTTGTAAGTCTTTCCCGACCTGCCAGATAACTAGTCCCCAGCCACATTTGCGTAGTCCCCTAGTACCTCTCCAGATTATTGAAGTACCGTTTGACCGAATAGCTATGGACCTCATAGGCCCAGTACCGAAGTCCGCTAGAGGGCATCAACACATCTTAGTCATTCTAGAGTAAGCCACTTGTATAGAGCGCCACTGCGACATACCTCGGCTAAACTCATAGCTAAGGAGTTAATTGAGATGTTTGAGTATGACTACCTAAAGAGGTTCTGACCGACCAAAGAACCCCTTTTATGTCCAAGGTGATGAGGGAACTCTGCAAGTTGCTACACATAAAACTACGGACGTCCGTTTACCATCCGCAAACGGACGGTCTGGTAGAACGGTTTAACCGAACATAAAAAATTATGTTGAAAAAGATAGTGTCTAAAGATGGGAAGGACTGGGACCTCCTTCTGCCCTATCTCATGTTCGCAGTGCGAGAGGTACTGCAGGCCTCTACTGGGTTCTCGCCCTTCATTTGCATTTATTGGTGCGGATCCATCTGTGTGGGTCCCCGGTTTTTGTGACACCCGACTTCAAAAGGGAGTTTATAGTACAGGCTGATGCTTCAGAAGTAGGCCTCTTTGCTGTACTGTCTCAAGAGGTCAACGGGGAGGAGCATCCCGTTGTGTTCCTCAGCCGTAAGATCACCCCAGCAGAGACCCGGTATAGTATAGTCGAGAGAATGCCTGGCTATCAAGTGGGCACTAGAATCTCTCAGCTATTATTTATTGGGGAGAAAATTCTCCCTGGTGACTGACCACTCCCCTCTCAAGTGGATGATCCAGGCAAAGGACAGAAATGTCCGGGTTACCCGATTGTTTCTCTCCCTACAAAACTTAGTTTTTGGTGGAAAACAGGGCAGGCCGGTTACAGGAAAAAGCGGATGCCCTGTCCAGGATACACTGTTTGGCATGTGTTAACCCCTCATGGTTAAACCAAGGGTGGGGGGGGGGGGGGGGTGACACAGTGAGAGGTTTGGTCTGGGAAAACAGGTATTTTCCTCCCACCATGTGCTGCTCCCAGCCAGGTGAGGTCAATTACCAGACAAGATTTTAAATGCCGGTCTGGGTTTTGGCAGCACCTGGCTGTCCTTAAATAGGCAGCTGGGCTCAGATACCATGTCTCTGTGTTGAAATCTGGGAGCCTGGATGAATGCTTGCTACCTGTTTGGCGTGAAAACAGGTTGGTGCTACTTTCAGGAAGGACTCTGAGGCAATTGTTCGAATATAACTGCTTGTTTTGTCACTTGCCTAAAGTGTGAATAAAACACTGAACTGTTTGATGCAAAGAACTTGTTGTTGCCTCTATACTGCGTCCGCTAATCCTATCAGAGAGAGTCCCCACAATATATACACACACCTTTCTGATAAAAGCAGTTAATAATGGCTTCACTGTTCATTTGTTCTTTCACTTGAAACATCAAAGAAAGGAGGGACCAAAGTTAGCGATATCAACCCCTTCAATTCCTTAGAACACAGGAAAAGTCTGATTTTTTTCGCCCTGTTTTTACACTAAAGGGGGTTCTACAGTCAGGTGCATCTTGAATTCTGCAAGATATGGTAGTCAGCAAAGACATTGAGAACCAGTGGCACTTTTGTTCAGGTCCACCCTTTTGTTCTTAATATAAAATTAGTCCCTGCCTGAGAGTTACTTACATAAAATGCTTGTTCCCGCAATGAGGGGGTATCTGGAGGACTAGGATTATATGTGGAAAATCGCTTGTTCACAGTAGAGGTTTTATTTACAGTACTGGCAGCTGAGGGTTGGTCTTCCTTGTCAAATGGACTGCAAAAAAAAAAAAAGAAACGAATATGAATGGAAATAAAAAATAAAAAATTTTTATATATATATATATATATATATATATATATATATATATATAATATTACAAAATGAATAATTATTCTCAAATCTCATTAACAAACCCAGACTGATAAAAGCATTCATTTTTATACTTCATTTGCCTGAAAATTAATCTAAAAATCCTACCTTTTAAAGGGGTTATCCGCTTTAATTTTATCTACCCAGAGTACTCCAAACACTGCATATTATTGCCCCATATGCCTGTTTTTCAAGTCCGCACTGTACTTTATCTAGTTCCTTTAGGCTGGATGTCTGGTTGCAGAAAGGTCTGTTTTTTCCAGCTTCCTGTTGGGTTTTCCAACAAAAGCCAGCATGCTTTTGCTCTATAAATGTTTCACAGGGTTTGCTCGGCCTAGTTAGCATGGAGAGAGGAGATGTATGGGACATATCTACTGCAGAGAGAACAGTGTGAAGGTGAAGCATGGCCTAGGAAACATTACAGCGCTAAGCATGTTATTGTGCACACTACACAATACTGTACATTACACACATCTACACTGCACTAAGCTCATAAGCAGTCCCAGAAAGATACCCAAATACCTTCTTCCAAGTCTCCTTTCTCGCCATATACATTTAGTAGTGCATGATACACAAAATATTTCCCATTTTTCATTTAATTTTCCCATTTACATTTTTGAGTTGAGCAATTTGTGACTTTTGTTATTCCACAACCCCATCGTCTTTGGTTGCATTGTCCCATTAGAAAGACTTGCCCTCTACAGGATAGGAGATAAGTTACTGGTCGGGGGGGATCTGACCACTGGATCCCCTGCCAATCATGGGAATGGGTTCCTCTGTTTGAATGATCCAGTGGTCATGCATGTGCACTGCAGCTCCATTCAACTATGCTTTCTCTGGCAAACCCACAGAGTTGAATGGGACAGTAGCTTGGATGTATGGCCATCACTCCATTCAAATGGGGGAACATAATGTTCCCATGAATAACAGGGTCCTAGTGGTCAAATCCCTACTGATCGGACAATAATCCTCTATCCTGTGTGCCAATAAGACAACATCCGCCTACGCTACACAACACGCTTTTCAGGCTACCCATCAGTTCTTCTGGCCAGCTCGATTGCCAGGTCTCTCCCCATTAAAAGACTGTTTGCGACTCATGGATCTCCCATGCACAGTAGCCAACCACCTTGGCTGAGTTATGGGTCCTACTTGAAAGAGCCTGGAATGACATACCACAGGAGGATATCCAGCATTTGAATGAAGTTACCATATCAGAGGTGAAGCCTGAATAGCAGGGAGATGCTACCTAGTATTAATGAAGGTGACAGAAGCTGGCTGACAATGGCAGGATAGTTAATTGGTGCCATGACATGAAATTTCCTTATGCTTAGCACCTGCAAATGGTCCGGGCAGAGACAGGGGAGTGTAGTGAAGGGACCATCTGTGTCTGTATGGTGGACAATGGAACCGTGAGAGCTGCTCATGCTTGTCTGCAGATCAAACGATCCTTGGTGGTCTGCTTGGGCATCTGGAGCCTGTTCACCGTGAGTGTGTGCCTTCACGTAACCACTGCTCCCAACACCTTCTAACAGCTAGGTATGAACGTCTAGATAGCGGGGAATTTGTCGAGACAACTGCCCTGCTTCTCTAAATCCAATGAGGAGTCCCTGTCAACTGGGAAAAATGACAGAGTGCAACATAGTGGCATGGCTAGCAGTCAATGATCCATCACCAAGAGGTACATTACCCAAAAGTAGCCTCTGAGAGCCTTTTTATAGGGTAGCAGGGGAAGCACTTTTACACCTTCTTAAGACCCAGTGTCTAATCAGACCACACCTTTAATCATTTACTTGTCTGCCCGGGACATTTCTGCATGCTGAGTTTTGCAGCAATCTGACATTTCTATCTGGGTGTATTATTTTTTTGTATATACAGTCAGGTCCATAAATATTGGGACATAGACACAATTCTAACATTTTTGGCTCTATACACCACCACAATGGATTTGAAATGAAATGAACAAGATGTGATTTAACTGCAGACTGTCAGCTTAAATTTTAGGGTATTTACATCCAAATCAGATGAACAGTGTAGGAATTACAACAGTTTGCATATGTGCCTCCCACTTGTTAAGGAACCAAAAGTAATGGGACATAATAATCATAAATCAAACTTTCACTTTTTAATACTTGGTTGCAAATCCTTTGCAGTCAATTACAGCCTAAAGTCTGGAATGCATAGACATCACCAGACGCTGGGTTTCATCCCTGGTGATGCTCTGCCAGGCCTCTACTGCAACCGTCTTCAGTTCCTGCTTGTTCTTGGGGCATTTTCCCTTCAGTTTTGTCTTCAGCAAGTGAAATGCATGCTCAATCGGATTCCGGTCAGGTGATTGACTTAGCCATTGCATAACATTCTACTTCTTTCCCTTTAAAAACTCTTTGGTTGCTTTTGCAGTATGCTTTGGGTCATTGTCCATCTGCACTGTGAAGCGCCGTCCAAAAAGTTCTGAAGCATTTGGCTGAATATGAGCAGATAATATTGCCCGAAACACTTCAGAATTCCTCCTGCTGCTTTTGTCAGCAGTCACATCATCAATAAATACAAGAGAACCAGTTCCATTGGCAGCCATACATGCCCACGCCATTACACTACCACTACCATGCTTCACTGATGAGGTGGTATGCTTAGGATCATGAGCAGTTCCTTTCCTTCTCCATACTTTTCTCTTCCTATCACTCTGGTACAAGTTGATCTTGGTCTTATCTGTCCATAGGATGTTTGGCAAACTCTAATCTGGCCTTCCTGTTTTTGGAGGCTCACCAATGGTTTATACCTTGTGGTGAACCCTTTGTATTCACTCTGGTGAAGTTTTCTATTGATTGTTGACTTTGACACACATATACCTACCTCCTGGAGAGTGTTCTTGAATTGGCCAACTGTTGTGAAGGGTGTTTTCTTCACCAGGGGAAGAATTCTTTGGTCATCCACCACAGTTGTTTTCCATGGTCTTCTGGTGTTGCTGAGCTCACCGGTGCATTCCTTCTTTTAAGGATGTTCCAAACAGTTGTGGTTGCCACGCCTAATGTTTTTTCTATCTCTCTGATGGGTTTGTTTTGTTTATTCAGCCTAATGATGGCTTGCTTCACTGATAGTGACAGCAATTTGGATCTCATCTTGAGAGTTGACAGCAACAGATTCCAAATGCAAGTAGCACACTTGAAATGAACTCTGGACCTTTTATCTGCTCATTGTAATTGGGATAATGAGGGAATAACACACACCAGGCCATGGAACAGCTGAGAAGCCAATTGTCCCATTACTTTTGGTCCCTTAACAAGTGGGAGGCACATATGCAAACTGTTGTAATTCTTACACTGTTCACCTGATTTGGATGTAAATACCCTCAAATTAAAGATGACAGTCTGCAGTTACAGCACATCTTGTGTATTTCATTTCAAATCCATTGTGGTGGTGGTGTATATAGCCAAGAATTGTGTCGATGTCCCAATATTTATGGACCTGACTGTACATATATATATATTTTATATATGAAGCGTAAAAATGGCGGCACTGACTACAAACAGGAAAAAATGGGTGCACGCTCCAGGGGAATCGACCTCTTACCCCACTCAATATAACCAGAAAACGGACGGCATTCCAACAAGATGATAGTGAAGGGTTCCTTTAATCAACCATACGGTGCAACGTTTCGGCTCCACAGAATGAGCCGTATGGTTGATTAAAGGAACCCTTCACTATCATCTTGTTGGAGTACCGTCCGTTTTCTGTATATATATATATATATATATATATATATATCTCTATCTATCTATCTATCCATACACACACACACACACACACACACACACACACACACTACTCAAAAAGTAGAAACGATGGCCGCCAATGATGTTGGAGACTTAGGCTAGGTCTACACGACGACATTTGTTGCGCGACAAAAAGTCGCGCGACAAATAGGGCGCAACAGTTGTCGTGCGACAATTTTTATAATGGCAGTCTATGGTGTCGCACTGCAACATGCAACATGCTGCGACTGCGACGCGACAGTCGCAGAAAAATCCATCTCGAATGGATTTTCTGCGACTGTCGCGTCGCAGTCGCAGCATGTCGCATGTTGCAGTGCGACACCATAGACTGCCATTATAAAAGTTGTCGCGCGACATTGGTGCAACAAAATGTCGCGCGACAAATGTCGTCGTGTAGACCTAGCCTTAAAGGAGAGCGTTATGCATCAGCCACTGTTTGCCTTTGGTGGTGGTGTTACAGTGTAGGCAGGTGTGTCTCGTGAATACAGAACTGCCGTACTGCCACGCCTTGCCCTGTGAATATGCAGAGATCTGCCAGGCTGGCTGCACATGTCTGACTCTTCTCTTTGTTTTGGTTTGAGCTGGATCCACCTTCCCTCAGGTGTACTGGGTTGACTGTTAGGGCCGCTTCACACGAGCGGATGCCGTGCGTGGCATCCGCTCCGTGAAAGAGTGCCAAGACCCGCTGCAGACTGCAGAGGCACGGAGCGGTAACATGACTGTTAATGCTCCGTGCCTCTCTGTGATCTCTTTACTACGAAATCACAGTTGTCACTGTGATTTCGTAGTAAAGAGATCACAGAGAGGCACGGAGCATTAACAGTCATGTTACCGCTCCGTGCCTCTGCAGTCTGCAGCGGGTCTTGGCACTCTTTCACGGAGCGGATGCCACGCACGGCATCCGCTCGTGTGAAGCGGCCCTTAGCGAGGCTATTTATTCCTCCTTCTCCCAGTGGCCTGTGCGGATTATAGTTCATTCCTGTGGGCTTTGGATGTGTTGTGGATCGTCTTCTCCAGCTCAGCTCAAGATAAGTCCTCTCTGTTTCTTCTCTTGGGGTCTTTTATCTAGGCTTCTAATGAGACACTTGCTTCCTCCTGTTTGAAGAAGCAGGTCGCCTCTTCCCTTTTCCCTACTGCTTAGGGTTTTCCCTGTATAGACTTAGGCACGAGGGCATGTGCATATCCACCATAAGGGTATGCAGAAGTGCACAGCCGTATAGGGAAAGCCTTAGGGATCGCTAGGGGGTGACCCTTTTCTCCCTTGCTTTTGGGCCTAGTCAATTGTTCTGTTTGTTTTCCCTGCTTACCTACCTACCGTGACACATACACTCTGAATGGTACAGTGACAAGCCCATACTACTTGAACAACATAATTAATCCAGTCATTGTGCCTCTGCATGAACAACACAGGCCTAACTAATTTCATCTTCATGGATGACAATGAGCCAAGCTCATCAAGGTTGCAGTATTAGGGAATAGCTGCTGGAGACTAGGGCACTTCAAATGAAGTGGCCTGCACTTTCTCCAGACCTGAATCCCATTAAAAACCTACAGGATCAGCTGGGTAGCCATGTAGAGGCTAGAAACTCTGTATTGCAGAACCTCAATGACCTTGAAGAAGAGTGGGATGCCATGCCTCAGCAGACAGTAAGTCGACTTGTGAACAGCATACGACATCATTGTCAAGCTGTAATTGATGCTCAAGGCCACATGACAAGCTTGAGACATTGACATTTTTTGTGGGGGTATACCCACCACTGTTGTTGCCTTTTGTTTCAATAAATTGTTTAATATGAGGAAATCACCACTCCATGCTTCTACTTAAATGCCCTACTTTCATGATATAATATCACTGCAGCGTGAACTTTTTACGTTTTTCATAAATTTCCCCCAAAAGCCAAATAAATATATATATATATATATATATATATATATATATATATATATCTACGCCACTTAAAATGTATGCAAAACAATAGAAATTATTGAATATGACACTGGTCATCTGCTCTACTGCCTTCACTTACTTCCAATTGACCTCCAAATTTAGTTTGATTGTTCCCAAGTCATTAATATCCACTGCTACAACCTGGGGAAGAGCTGCAAAGAGGTCTTTTGTTTCGCATGAAACACTGCCTACTATGACATGGTTTGCAAGGCTCTTCAGTTCTGTGACCTGCAATAACAAGAGAGTCAATTATTTGATGTCTGAAATCTTAAATTAGTTTTTATTATGAAGCAAAGATTAAGCATACTGCTACGTGATTAAAATAATGTCGTACTCATTAGCTTTTTGATTGTTCTGCTAGGTGTTTAGGTTATGGGCGTTGCTTTAAGTAGGAAAAAACATGTAATTCTCTTATTACTTTGGTGGATTTGGTCATTTATTTAAGAAGCACTAGAGATTTGGACTAAGACTTGAGATTCATAAAACTCTCATGTTAAAATGGGAAAAACTGACTAAACGGCTCCTTTTATGGACTGTAATGACTGCAGAAAGAGTCACAATAAAACAGACATCGTACCGGTGAGCAGGTGTATGGACAGCTCTGTAGTATTCAAGTGTATAGGAAGGAGACGTCCCATAGAAGTGAATGGGACAGCTTGTAGTTACACCGACTCACCGATGCAATTTCAATGGCCAGCAGGTAAAAAAATGAAGGAACCGCAGCCTTCTCTTCAAATAGCTGATCAGCGGGAGTGCTGGGTGTCGGAACCCCGACAATCTGATATCGGTGACCTATCTTGAGGACAGGTTATCAATATTAAAATCCCAGAAAACCACTTTAAAGGGGTTATACCATCATAATGATCACTGTTAAATCTGTTAATGATTTGACAGTGATCATTTTTGTAAATATACTTTATTAACAAATTCCCACCGATTAGGATAAAATTCATCCCCACTTACCTTATTGTTGTGACTCGGTCTCGCCTGGTTACGACCACCGCTCTTCTCCAAAATCCCGATGGTCGCGCTTGCCCAGAAGACTCCTTTTCTCCCGGCCGGGCCGCTCGCTGTTCTGAACGTGCACTCTGCCGCGCATGCGCGACGGTGACTTCTTCCCGGCCAGAATAGTACAGAGCTGCGTACGCACACGCAGTCTCTGTACTATACTGGGCAGGAATAAGTCACCATTGCGCATGCGCGGCGGCGTGCGCATTCAGTCCAGCGCACGGCCGGGAGAAGACTTCAATCAAGATGAAGCCCGTCCCCAGCCAGAATCCAGGAAGTGAACGCACGGTGGCAGCAGATAAGTTTAAAAACGCCCTTTAAGTGCAGCCCTTTGAACAGTTATCAGTGACTGATACAGTGAATGCTAATTCATCATAGATTACCTCCCTATGTATAACTCTGAAAAAGCAGACGTATAAATTACAAGTTTTATTGAATCTTTTCCTACAAAATTATTTATCAGTCTGCTTAGCTGCTGTATAACATGTTGCCCGCAGATTGCACTGCATTCTGTGGCGAATGGTTCTTTATTTCTGTATACCTAGATCATGAAAGAATGATTCTGCATACCTTTATAGAAAGGAACTCCGTGATTAGTGGAAGAAATACCATGTCCTCACTGTCCCAAACCTGCTTTCCATTTACTTCAATGCGTCCCTTTAATTTCCAGCGTTGCCGGCCATACTTCATAAAAATCTAAATATAAAAATCGAACATTAAATGAACAGATTATAGCAAACATGAGCAACTGTGTGGCTAAAACAGTCATTAGTCTTCCCCTCACTAAACGCCCCCCTTCAGTCTGTCCTAAATGCAGCCGTCAGGCTCATCTATGTGTGCACTAGTTCTATAGATAATTCAAACCTCTCACTCTCGTCTTCAAGACTTCTTAAGCTGCACCTGCTCTCTGGAATGCACTGCCCCAGGCAATCAGATTAAGTCCTAAGGCTTCATTCACACTTCCGTGAACACGGTCCGTGAGATACCGGACTGGCATGCTTCTTAGTGCAGGAGCGCACGGCATCATTGGTTGCTTCGTGCCGCCACTGCTGTTCAGTAATACACTCTTATAGATCATATGAGTATTACTGTACTGCAGCGGGAAAAAGCGCATGCCGTCATAGCAACCAATGATGCCGTGCGCTCCTGCACTAAGGCCTCTTTCACACTTGCGTTGTCCGGATCCGGCGTGTACTCCACTTGCCGGAATTACACGCCGGATCCGGAAAAACGCAAGTGTACTGAAAGCATTTGAAGACGGATCCGTCTTCAAAATGCATTCAGTGTTACTATGGCAGCCAGAACACTATTAAAGTCCTGGTTGCCATAGTAGTAGTGGGGAGCGGGGGAGCAGTATACTTACAGTCCGTGCGGCTCCCGGGGCGCTCCAGAATGACGTCAGAGCGCCCCATGCGCATGGATGACGTGCCATGCAATAACGTGATCCATGCGCTTGGGGACGCCCTGACGTCACTCTGGAGCGCCCCGGGAGCCGCACGGATGGTAAGTATACTGCTCCCCCGCTCCCCACTACACTTTACCATGGCTGCCAGGACTTTAGCGTCCCGGCAGCCATGGTAACCATTCAGAAAAGGCTAAACGTCGTATCCGGCAATGCGCCGAAACAACGTTTAGCTTAAGGCCGGATCCGGATCAATGCCTTTCAATGGGCATTAATTCCGGATCCGGCCTTATGGCAAGTCTTCAGGATTTTTGGCCGGAGCAAAAAGCGCAGCATGCTGCGGTATTTTCTCCGGCCAAAAAATGTTCTGTTCCAGAACTGAAGACATCCTGATGCATCCTGAATGGATTTCACTCCATTCAGAATGCATTAGGATAAAACTGATCAGGATTCTTCCGGCATAGAGCCCCGACGACGGAACTCTATGCCGGAAGAAAAGAACGCAAGTGTGAAAGAGCCCTAAGCAGCATGCCAGTCCGGTATCTCACGGTAGCCTTACCTTCAAACATGTCTTCAAAACACATCTTAGTTCTTATCATGCTCCTTAAATGGACACTTCCCCGTTAATCCCCACCCCTCAACCTTCAGAAACCAACTCCCTCTTCTGGCAGTAATCCCTACATGCAGCGCTGCCTGCACTACACCATTTACTAAACAATGGCTGGAAGACTATAGAAAACAGCCAATTTTACCTTTTCAGTCACCCCAATTTCCTCATAGATTGTAAGCTCACTCCTGGTGTTTCAATGATATATTAACCTGTAATCATGCGAGGTCTATTTTGATTTGTACATGTACGCTCTGAATTGTAAAGCACCACAGAATATGGCAGCACTATATAAATAAAGATTATTAGATGTAATAATGTTTGGAAACTGATCCCAGTTCTGGTACCCACACCAGAGGGCAGGACAAAAAAACAAAACGCTGTAGGGTGTAATGGAGAGAGCCGCGCACATCTGGAGGTAGCGCGCCATAAGGTCTTCTAAGCAGTCGCTGCTGGCAGACATGTACTGCATTAGAGGGGATCACAGGTTACATTGTTTTTGATGGGAAAAAGATTGCTACAGGCAGCACCATTTTTCCCACCAAATGGACAGACAACTAGGCAGAACAAGACATCGATCAGGGACTGCTGGCATCTAACCTGTAATAAATCTGGCAGAACCTTGCAGCTTCTGCTAGAAATGGAGGCCACAACATACAATCTTTTAACTAATTACCCCATAAACTCAGTATTTACCAACTACTGTAAGCATAAATGCATTCGTTTATTTCCAGCCTTACCTCATATTGATCTCCAGCACACAACCTTGCAAATCCCGCAAGCCCTAAATTAGGGGAACAAAAAATTAAAATTAAAATTTTAAAAAAGTTCCCCTCCCCCATCCACCGGGGTGCAGGGACAACAGGGCTACCACCAGGAACTTCAGGGTCCCATACAGGCAAACCCTGCACATCACTGTTTGCCGGAAGAGGGCCAGATCGGCGGTGCAGGAGGAAGGGTGGAAACAGTGCCTTCCTACCAGGATAACATTAGTATGGTAATCTTAACTTCCAGCTAGTGGGTCTCAAAAATACGGAACACTCTGTGCCAAACCTCTAACCACATTCCCACACAATGCAGACTAATCATCGCAGAACAAGGCACACACACAGGGTCCTATACTCCAGTCACACCAAAGCTGCATTAACAATTATTTCCTGAAGGCTCTCAGTTTGCAAGACCATGCATTTCCTCTCTATTGCCCCTGTTATATATGGTTGTCCTAATGAAAACTGTATATATGGTCTGGAGCCTGTATGTGTGAGTGTGTGAAATTATATATATGTATATATCGCAATTTTTTGCTACAGTTTTTTTATTTATTTTTTAAAGGGAACGTGTCACCATAAAAATGCTATGTAAGCTACTGGGTCCATGTTATGGAGCAGGAGGAGCTGAGCCAATTAATTTAGTAAATCCTGCACAAAACTGTACAAATTTGATTTTGCTGCAATAATACTGACTTGCAGTATAACGCCAGCAAGGGAACTGGAGTAGATTCAGGCCAGCGGTGGATATGCTGACGATAAGTAGGGGCGGCGCCTCTTTATAACTTCGGCGGATCCACCGCCAGTTATAGGGGTTTTAAAACGTCAATCTTAATAAGTGACCCCCTTATTCCCTATCCATATAATAGGGGATAAGTGTCTAATCAGTGAAGGTCCAACCACTGAAGCTCTCATCGATCACGAGAAGGGGAAGCCGAGTATTTCCCCAACGGCTGGACCCCAACCAATCACATACCGTACTTCTCCCCACAGGATAGGAAATAAGTGTTTTTTGTGGGACAACCCCTTTAATGTCAAAACTGGCTGAAGCAGTAAGTGTTTAATACAGCAATGTGCATGAGCCCTGAACTATCAACTGTTTCAATACTCACCCTTCATTTTAATGCGAAATTCTCCCAGCTGACTTTCAAGTTCATTCTCTAGTACACACATGTTCTGTTCAAAAATAAAAGATAATTAGCAATAACATATGGTCCATGTTCAGCAGGGCCAAATTCAGACCGTCCTGTGTAATGTAATGTATTAATGTATTTCTGGCTGCACGCCATATTTATGAATCATCCAACTAAACGCGAGGAACTGCCTGCCAGAATCCAACAACGCAAGTGTGAAAGTACCCTAACAGATCTATGAATAGGAGAGGGGATCAAAAGATCCCATGTACTAGGCCCCTAAGGGGTCTAATAGTTATAAAAAAAAAACTAAAAAAAACACTCCAACATATTTAAAAAAAGTTTAAATCGCCCCTTTTTATAATTTTACATATAAGGATATATAACATTAAATATATCATTAAAAAAAAACATACATATTAGGCATCGCTGTGTCCGAAAATGTCTGAATTATTAAAATAAACAAAAAAAGAAAATTCCTGTACGGTGAACGCCGTAACTGAAAACAAACGAAAAACACGCAATTCACCTTTTTTTGTAATTGTGTCCCCCAAAAAAGATTTATAACAGTGATCAAAAAGACGTATATACACAAACACCAGAAAAATAGTACCAATAAAAATACAGTTCATTCCGAAAAAAAAGCCCCAAAATATAAAATATGGCAATGCAAAGAATTTTTTTTTTTTTTTTTAATGTAGTAAAAAAACCTATACAGGTTTGCAATCGCTGCATTCGTATGGAGCCGCAGAATAATGACGTCAGGTCATTTTTAGCACACAGTAAATGCTGTGATGTCAAAACCCCAGAAAACTTGGCGGACTTTTTTTTTCTTTGCCAAAACACTATTTTTTTTCTCCCGTTTTCCAAAACAAGATATGGTAAATTAAATGGTGGCATTAAAAAATGCATCATGTCCCACAAAAAAATAAGCCCTCATATAGATATGTGAACGGAAAAATAAAAAAATTATGGTTATTGGAACGTAGGAAGAAGAATCCAAAATGCAAAAATGAAAATCGACCTGGACCTCCAAGGGATTAGATTTGTCTACAGACCGTGAGAAGTCTTTTTTGTGGGCAAGCTGTAGTGTTTTATTGGTATCATTTTGCGGTACATAAGACTTTTTATCACCTTCTATTCAATTTTTTAAAGGGTAACGTGATGATTATTTTTTTTTTGACATTTTTGTAGTTCAGGCACTGTTCACAATTTTTTTTATACGTTAGGAATTATTTACATTTTTATGTTTATTTTTACAAACATTGCTTGTGCCATAGACTGCAATAGAATACTACTGTAGTGTATGGGATTTTTACTGGCTGTCAAGCCCTCAGCAGGCAAGGAATAACAGACAGTTTGCTATGCCAGGCCTTAAAACCTTCACAAGGTCCCAGGCTGTCATAGCAACCGAACAAAGTCAGAGGACAGAGGGAGCCCCCTCCATCTAACCGCTCAGATATTGGGGTTGCTACTGGGGAAAAGGGGGGGGGAATTACATGACCAGAGTCCAAAATCGCTGATCCTGGTGACTGCATTCGAATGTGAGCTACACTACACAGCCAAAACTCACTGTGCAGGCAGCAGGCTCAGCTCGTGAACCTACTCCATACAGAGCACCAACAACGTACAGTTACATTGTGGTGTGTGTAAAGGTCGACAAAACCACAACAAATTGCTTCCTGGGGAAAGGTACAGATGCACCAGTATTGGTACAGACACATTTTCAGATATGGACTTAATTTATGCTACAATAATATCATAAGAAAATCACCTATTTCTTAAAGTAAAATCAAATTTAATGTTAAAAGGGTAAGTTCACTTAAAAGGGGTTGTCTCACCTTAGGGTACTTTCAGACTTGCGGCAGAGGATTCCAGCAGGCAGTACAGTCGCTGGAACGGCTTGCCGGATCCGTCAAAACGTATGCAAACTGATCCTGATAAGTCTGACAAATGCATTGAAATGCTGGATCTGTCTTTTCGGTGTCATCCAAAAAAACTGATCCGGCATTTATTTATTTTTAATTTTTTTTGCGGTCTGAGCATGCGCAGACCGCAAAAACTGATTAGTTTTGCCGGAACACTTGGGCCAGATCCGGCATTAAATGTATGTCAATGGAAAAAAATAATAATGCTTGATCCAGCATTCAGGCAAGTGTTCCGGAATTCTGGATGGCGATAAAACCGCAGCATGCTGCGGTATTATTTCCGTCCTGATAAGGCAAAAAGACTCAACTGAAGACATCCTGATGCATCCTGAACGGATTGCTCTGCATTCAGAATGCATTAGGATAAAACTGATCAGTTCTTTTCCGGTATTGAGCCCCTAGGACAGAACTCCATGCCGGAAAAGAATAACGCTAGTGTGAAAGTACCCTTAGCAAGGTGACTTGATCATGTAGAGAAAGTGAATACATGCAACTAACTTATGTACTGTTGTTATCCATATTGCTTCCTTAGCTGACTAGATTCATATTTTCACCACATTATATACTGCTCGTTTCCATAGTTATGACCATGCAATCCATCAGTGGTGGTCTTGCTTGCACACTATAGGAAAAAGCACAGGCCTCTCTGGTGGCCAGGATTGTGGGAGCGCACATAGGCTAGTGATTTTTCCTATAGAGTGCAAGTGTCACGGTCCCTAGGGTGACTGAGGTCAGGAAATCAAAGAGATTGGCTGAGCGTGGCGGAATCTAACATCCTCCTTGATTTCTTTTGATTGTGTTGATAGGGTTAATGACCACTTCCCTTTTCTCAGCTGTTGCTCAGTGGTCATCACTTCTACCCTTTATAGTCTGACCCCACCCTTCTGACTATGAAGTAGATAGCTTCATTTGGGTTTGGCTGAGCTGGTGTGATGTTGTCTCTGGTGTTCTTGTTCTTTCATCTCTAGTTAAGTGTAGCGTTTGTTTGCATTTGTTATATTTCCTGTTGTTGTATCTGGGCCTGAGACAGAGAAATCCATTCGTCCATCTGGGGAGGAATTGGTTGTCTCTGGTCCTAAGCCTATTCCAGGGCATTATAGGGAAATCAGAGCCTAGTTATCCTGCAAATGAATATTTCTACCTTCAAGGTCTATTCATATTGATAGGTAGTCAGAGCCTGGATTAAGGTTGTCTGGGAGTTGACCTGTTTCTTCCATAGTTTCCAGGCCCAGTTACTGTTCCCCTCCCCTCCTGTGTTCAGTGTTGAGTCTTCTTTATGATGACCCGGATCAAAGCTTTTAGGCTGAGACAAAGTTACGTGGTTTACAGCAGGGAGAATGCTCCGCGGAAATCTATTGCTCTGAATTTAGGAGATGGGCTATGGATATAGAGTGGAATGATCCTGCGCTCCGTAGCCAGTTCTGTCAGGGTCTATCTGAGAGGCTGCAGGACACGTTGGCCTTTCATGAAAAACCTGAATCATTGGAAGCAGCTATGTCCCTTTCTGTATGTCTGGATAGAAGCCTGGGTCTGGATCTAAGGGTGTAAGTCGTACTATCGACTGGCAAGCGAGACAGATTCTTAATTGGAGTGATTTTTGCATGGACAACTGTCTTAATTGGTCTTTCTCTGTGGTCACCACTAAAACTGTTCCCTCATTCATTTCCGCATTTTCTGATGTGGTTCCTGAGTGTGGTAACCAGGAGTTTCCCCTGCAACAGGAGTATGATTGTCCCGTCAATCTTATTCCTGGAGCTAAACTGGCCAAATCTCGGTTGTATAATCTTTCGGAGCTCAAAAGAAAGTCTATGCGAGAGTATATCACCGAGAGCTTAGTGAAGGGTCATATCAGACCATCCAAATCCCCAGTGGCTGCTGTTTTTTGTTTTTTTTAAACAAAGATGGTACCCTTAGACCATGTCTGGACTTCCGTGAGCTCAACTGTATTTCCGTCTGTGATCCTTACCCCCTTCCTTTGATTCCGGATTTGTTTAGTCAGATTGTCGGTGCCAAGGTGTTCTCTAAATTGGACCTGAGGGAAGCATATAATCTGGTAAGGGTCAGGGAGGGGGATGAGTGGAAGACCGCATTTAATACCCCCGAGGGTCATTTTGAAAACCTGGTCATGCCCTTTGGGTTAAACACTCCAGCGGTTTTTCAACACTTTATCAATGACATCTTTCATCATCTGGTGGGGAGATGTTGTTGTTGTATATCTGGATGACATACTAATTTATTCTCGAGACATGGAAACTCAAAAGGATCATGTGAGACAGGTGTTACAGATCCTAAGAGAGAATACATTATATGCGAAGATGGAAAAATTTGTTTTTGCTGTTCAGGAAGTGCAATTTCTGGGTTACCTGCTCTCATTCCCAAGTTTTAATATGGATCCCGAGAAAGTCCATGAGGTCTTAGACTGGGATCGACCCGAAAATCTGAACACGCTTATGCGGTTTTTGGGAATCACCAACTACTACCGTAAATTCATCTTGAACTATTAAACTGTGGTTAAACCTTTAACAGACATGACTAGGAAGGGGGTCGATTTCTCTGTTTGGTCTGAGGTGGCATTACAAGCCTTTTCTGCTGTGAAGGAATGTTTTGCTTCAGCCCCTATTCTGGTGCAACCGGACATGTCTCAGCCATTCAATGTAGAGGTTAACACATCCGAGTTAGGGGTGGGAGCAGTTTTATCGCATGGTCCTTCAACCAGTAAATGGTGCCCATGTGCTTTTTTTTTTCCTCTAAAAAAAAACAAAAAACCTTGACTGCTGAAAGAAATTATGACGTGGGTAATAGGGAATTGCTGGCCATTAAGTTGGCTTTTGAAGAATGGTGCCATTGGTTGGAAGGAGCAATTCATCGTATTACGGTAATTACTGATCACAAAAATCTGGCTTACCTGGAGTCGGCTAAACGACTGAACCCAAGGCAGGCCAGATGGTCGCTGTTTTTCACCAGATTTAACTTCATTGTCACCTACCGCCCTGGGGTTAAGAACGCCAAGGCGGATGCTTTATCGTGCAGCTTTCCTGGAGGGGGTGATTCTAAAGATCCTTGTCCTATTTTATCTGAAGAGGTAGTCATATCTGCCCTATATTATCCTGATCTTAAGGCTATGGTGTTGGAGGCCCAAGAGGATGCACCAGACTTGTCTTCCAGGGAAATTGTTTGTTCCTTCAGACTTGCATCATAAGGTATTTGAGGAACATCACTGTACCGTCTTGGCTGGACACCCTGGGGGTAGATCCATCGTCAATCTCATCTCGCGATGATTTTTGTGGCCGGGGCTGCGCAAGTGTGTTGAGGACTATGTCAGCCTGTTGTACCTGTGCTCGTGCTAAGGTGACACATACTTGGCCTTCTGGATCTCTTCTTCCATTACCCATCTCGTCCAGACCTTTGTTCATGGACTTTATCACGGATTTACCAAATTCTTCGGGAAAAAACGTGATCCTGGTGGTAATTGCTCGGTTTAGCAAAATAACGCATTTTATAGCAGTGCATGCTCTACCTGATGCCAAAACTCTTGCACAGGTGTTTGTCGATAACACCGTGAAACTACATGGCATTCCTTCTGATGTGGTGTCTGACTGGGGGTACTCAGTTTGTTTTCAGATTCTGGAAAGCGTTCTGTACTTAACTGGGGGTACAATTGTCCTTTTCTTCGGCTTTTCATGCTCAGTCGAACGGACAGACGGAGCGCACCAATCAGAATCTGGAGACTTAAATGAGATGTTTTGTTTCGGAGAACCAGGAGGAGTGGTAGTAATTCTTGTCGTTAGCGGAGTTTGCCATTAATAAACGTAGACAGGAGTCCACTGATAAGTTGCGTTTTTTGGGGGCATATGGATTCCATATGCAGTTTGACACATTTTCTGGTTCTCAAACTTCCGGTATTCCTGAGGAGGAACGATTTTCCTCTTTGTCTTCGATTTGGTGGAAAATTCAAAATAACCTGAAAAAGATGGGCAACAGGTATAAGCGTGTAGCTGACAGGAGACGTATCAATGACTGAAAGTGGGTGATGCTGTGGCGCCATCCACAAGAAACATTAAGCTTAAGGTACCTTCTTGGAAGTTGGGCCCAAGATTTATTGGTCCATATAAGATCACTGCCATTGTTAACCCTGTAGCCTTCAGTCTTGAACTTCCTTAGGCTTTGAACATTCATAACGTATTTCATAAGTCGCCGTGGAAGAAATTTGTCAAACCTTATGTACTACTACTGTTGAGCCGTCCTAGTTGCCGCCCACTCCTGTTATGGTGGACAGTAATTTAGAATTTCAAATACGCAGGATTGTGGACTCCAGAGTTCTCCATAGATCCCTACAGTATCTCGTCCACTGGAAGGGTTACGGACCAGAGGAGAGGATGTGGGTTCCAGCGGCTGATGTAAATGCGAATCGTCTGGTGAAAGCCTTTCACAGAGCCCATACTGATAAGGTTGGTCCTCAAGGAGATTGGCTGAGCGTGGAGGAATCTAACAGCCTCCTTGATTCAGTGTTGATAGGGTTAATGACCACTTCCCTTTTCTCAGCTGTTGCTCAGTGGTCATCACTTCTACCCTATATAGTCTGACCCCACCCTTCTGACTATGCAGTAGATATCTTCATTTGGGTTTGGCTGAGCTCATGTGAGGTAGTCTCTGGTGTTCCTATTCTTTCATCGCTACAAGAGTTTGTATTTGTTATATTCCCTGTTGTTGTATCTGGGCCTGAGACAGGCTTCCATTCGTCCATCTGGGGAGGAATAGGTTTTCTCTGGTCCTAAATCTATTCCAGGGCATTATAAGGAAATCAGGGCCTAGGTATTCTGCATATGAATATTTCTACCTTCAAGGTCTATTCATATTGATAGGTAGTCAGGGCCCGGATTAGGGTTGTCTAGGAGGTGAACTGTTTCTTCCCTAGTTTCCAGGCTCAGTTACTGTTCCCCTTCCCGCCTGTGTTCAGTGTGGAGTTTCCACCCGGACACTGATCATCACAGCAAGCACAGCCACTGCTGCTGGATTGCAGGGTGGTCGTAACCATGGAAATGAGCAGTGTATAACTGATGGTAAAATTAATCTAGCCAGCCAGGGAGGCAATATAGATAATACATTAGCAAGTACATTGTATTAACTTCCTGTACATAATAAATGCTATTTGCTCACGTGAAACAACCTCTTTAAGCCAGTGGGCCCACATTGACTAAATAGTTAAAAGATTAGGTGCACGACTGTGGTGGATGCAAACAGGAACATCTGACTAACCCTCACACTGATGTTAAAAATGAGACATTAGCCAATATATCCTTATAGTAACCACCTCCCGTCCGCACGTTGACTATAAACGTCCGGGAGGAGGTTTCCTATCTCTGAATGGACGTTTCTGAACGTCCATTCAGAGATCGCAGCTGCACGCTGATCGTGCAGCTGCAGATCGGGTTGCCCGCTGTCACTGACAGCAGGGCAACCCTTAGAGAATAAAGGGACAGTTGCCAGGTGTCCCTGCCTTCTAGATCACTGTATACACAGGGCTCACCAAGCCCTGTGTATACAGTGCAGGAAGCGCTATACGCTTCATGTTCTGGCCCGACTCAGTCTTTCACAGACCTCGATCAGCCCTGCACTGAGGCTGTACAGCGCCGTATACCGCTGTATAGCCCCTCTCTCTGGGGAAGTATTTCCCCTGTAACTGGGGCTACTATATAAGTCCCAGTTACAGGAGAAATCAATAGTGAAAAAAGTAGTTAAATGTATGACCTTATGGGGGACACAAAGTGTTAAAAAAAAATTTTTTTTTTTACATGTAATAAAAAATAAAAAAAAGAATAAAAAAAATGCTAAAAATAGAAAAAATATAAATAAAATAGAAACATTTAGTATAGCCGTTTCCGTGACAGTCGGCTCTATACATATATCACATGATCCATCCAGTCCAATAAACACCATAAATAAAAAATTAAAATAGTGTCAAAAAAAGCAATTTTTGTCACCCATCAGAAAAAGTGCAACACCAAGTGATCAATTATCCCGCAAATAATGAGCCCCTACATAAGAAAATAATTTAAAAAATTAAACTATAGTTCTCAGAACATGGACATAAAAAAAAATGCCATTATTGTGTAAAACTTAAATAAGAAAAAGTATACATATTTGGTATCGCCACGTCCGTAACGATCTGCTCTATAAAAATGTCACATGACCTAACCCCTCAGGTGAATGCTGTAAAAATAAATAAATAAAAACCATGCAACCAATTTTTTGGTCACCTTGGCCCATAAAGTGTTATAAGAAATGATCAAAAAATCATATGTACCCAAAAATAGTACCAATAAAACTGGCACCTTATCCGCTTGTTTCCAAAATGGGGTCACATTTTGTGGGAGTTTCTACTGTAAGGGTGCATCAGGGGGGCTTCAAATGGGAAATGGCATCTAAAAAACAGTTAAGCAAAAAACAGTTAAGCAAAATCTGCCTTGCAAAAACCACATGGCGCTCCTTTTCTTCTGCGCCCTACCGTGTGCCCATACAGCAGTTTATGACCACATGTGGGGTGTTTCTGTAAACAGCAGAATCAGGGTAATAAAAATTTAGTTTTGTTTGGCTGTTAACCCCCGATGTGATAAAGAAAAAAAATGGATCAAATGGAAAACCTGCCAAAAAAGTGAAATTTAACTCAATTTTTCCTTTAATTCTTGTGGAACGCCTAAAGGGTTAACAAAGTTTGCAAAATCAGTTTTAAGTAACTTGAGGGGTGTAGTTTCTACAATGGGGTCATTTATGGGGGTATCCACTATGTAAGCCCCACAAAGTGACTTCAGACCTGAACTGGTCCTTAAAAAGTGGATTTTGGCAATTTTCTTAAAAATGTTAAGAATTGCTTCTAAAATTCTAAGCCTTCTAACGTTCTAAAAAAATAAATAAAAATATTGACATTTCCAAAATGATGCCAACATAAAGTAGACATATGGAGAATGTTAAGGAATAAATATTTTCTGTTTTAAGAGCAGAGAAATAGAATTTTTCATAAATAAAAGGTGAAATATATTGACGCAAATTTATGACGATCATGAAGTACGATGTGTCACGAGAAAATCTCTCATTTAAATCGGGCCCACATTGACCAATTAGTTTATGCCATAAAATTGTCTTAAATGTCACTATAATGTCAGCCCTTGGTGCACATTCTCCTACTAGGGTGGACACACATGATCCGTTCCATCCTTCAACTGCCATCTGCTGTATCTACTATTAGATACAGCTACAGGGAGAGAGTTGCAGCAGAAAGGATAAGCCCCCTGAGCTGCCAGCCTGAAATGAATCTAACACAATTGGAGCAATGAATGGGGAGAGCACTGTATGGATACGAGGTACAGGGAGGTTGTAGCTTTGTTAGGCTACCTGCAAACCGCATAATATAATAATGTATCAGTAAAATGTATGAGAGAAGACAAATCTCAGGTACACTTTGCTTTTTGCTTCTGTGCCCAATTTGGACTTCAGTGCAGATTTTGAAATTTCGCAATGGAAACCTTCATCAAATCTGCAACAAAAACGGCAAGTGTTAAAATCTGTGCAACCGAGTGCAGGCAGCCTTGGAAAGAGATTTTCATGTACTATTTTATGTCCAATTTTCATTTTTTACATCAATCATCGCATAACCTCTAAAAGTCAGTATTTTGCTGCCATGTCAAAATTTCCAACTTATGAACAAAGTTGTTTTACGATTTGCACATTTTCCAGCACATTTACTAACGGGAAGAAGCTAAAAAAAAAAAAAAAAAAAAGGTATGAAACCAGGAGACCTGGTTTAGGGTGTTTTGGGGGTGGAAATAAATGAAATTCTGGCATGTTTTGGGGGTTTTGTTTTTACAGCATGAGGCTACATGCACACAACCGTATGCGCTTTGCGGCCCGCAAATTGCGGATCCGCAAAGTATGCCATCATTTTTTATTTTTTTTTGGCGGATCCATTGTAACAATGCCTAAAATGGACAAGAATAGGACATGTTCCATTTTTTGCAGGGCTATGGAACGGACATAGTGATGCAGACAGCACACGTTGTGCTGTCCTCATTTTTAGCGGACCCATTGAAATGAATCCGCAAAAAAACAGACCGAAACAAACAATGTTCTTGTGCATGTGTCCTAACTCTGCTTTAACAGAGTCAGTGTTTGGTCAGTGATTTGCATCAGTGATCATGAGCCAAAACCATGGGTGAAGCCTACACAGAGATAAGGTATAATGGATAGATTTGCTCGTGTTGTGTTTTTTGCACACAATCACTGATGGAAAACACTGACTACATGAAAGTGGCCTTAAACGGGTTGTCAAAGTTATTTTTTTGTTTTTTGTATGTTTCTAACTAAGCAAATGTAAGGGGTTTTCAATTCACTTCCTTAAACTACAGTGGTCCTGTTCTCCTAGTTAGCTGAGCGTCACATGACCTGTGATGGCGGCTTCTTTCCCAGCTCTGTGCACAGAACGTCACTGTGGGCTGTGCTGGTTGGAGCAACAGGTCACACCCCCTGCAGTGCCCGATCTGCTGTCTGCCCTGTATCTCCACCACCACTGGATGCAAAGTTTAACCCCTTCTACCAGAAGCAACACAGATCCTCCCTCCTCACCCCCTGCAAACACAGAGCTGGAGAGGAGTTCTGTACTCTTCTGCTGGCTGTGAAGACGTGTCTGAAGAGCATGGCACAAAAACAGGTAGTAGTTTATCCTGTGTGCATCTGCAATGTCGCTGTACCGTACAGCTGGGACTTGTAGGTCCACAAACAGAGCAATGGGAAGGAAAGGCAGTCTTTGTTGACACCCACAAATATTCATGAGGAAAACCTCAGCGCCCCCACAGCTCTGCAACTGCATGTCAACAAAGGGCCAGAACAGAACTAGGGAAATGAGAAAATTGTTGACCATCCGATTTACAGTGCTTTATTTTTTTTATATATAACTCAGATGACCCCTTTAACAGTGTGGTTAATCCATGATGATTTCATTATGATGGTACCCATGAGCCACCTCGTCAATGGTAGGGGCCCAACACACGTTTGATCAAAAATGTGCGCAAAGAGCTTCCTTCTTTCATGTATAGTCATGTATAAGTAGGTATAGTACCACCGTAATACAAAATAATCTCTAATCCCTAGTTCTATTGTTTTCATATATAACAGTGTGCTGCCATAAGTATTTTGTTTGCTGTCTACACGTTAGCTTTATGGTTGCACACCTATGAATTTGGAAGTGCCCGTCTAAGTTTGCTTGCAGCACTTTATTATGCTGGTCATTTAGATTACAACTAGACCAAGTTTATGGCAATTATTTTTATGATTTACTACAATACTTTAGAGAAAATATTTTTTATCTTAATGTTCTATATGCAGTTTTATAGATACTTTTTTGGGCGTAACACAACTTTTGCTCACTATTTTCTTCTTTTGGGTGGTGGAATAAACAGAACAGCAATTCTAACATTGTTTTTCATACTTTTAAATGTTTATTATGTGGGGTACTTAATGTTACACTGTACATACATAATGTGTTACATAATGTGCCACTGATACCAAGTCTGTGTAGTTTTTAACTTTTTTTTAACATTTAAAATATTCCTCCATAACTGACTTTTTTTCTTTTTACTCAGGATTTTTTTATTAAATTTTATATAAATCTCTGTTGTTCTTTTTCCAATCTCACTAAATGACTAAACCATGTAATCATTTGATTACTTCTATAAAGCACTGCAATACTTCTGCATTGCATTGAATTATATCAATTAGTATTACACAGAGAAGCCGAAAAAGGTAGGGGCTAATAGGCTCATATCCATGGCATTCCTTTTCCCAGGTCACCCAGCCAACCCATCAGCACTGGGGCACCAATTTGATGGCAAAGGGAGATTCTTCAGTATTCACCAAGGCATCTAAGAGGTTACACGGGCCCAGGAACTGTTCTAGAATGGTCCCTTTAAAGGGACCAATATTAAAGACAATTATTGGGAACTAAAACATTCCTGATAATTATTTAAACGTTCACAGAGATTAAACTGGATCCCCGTTGTTTGGGAACAAACGAGCAATCACTTGTCCACATAGAGAAACATTGTTTCTGGGTAGCAGATTCCGGTCTTATAGGGGACAATTCCTTTTTTTTATTGGGGAGGATCTGCTGCTCAGAAACAATGATTTTTGGTGCAGGCTAAAAGACACAGACTTGAAATGAGCATTTGTTAATTCATTTTGTTATCACTGGCACCTTTAGGGCTCATGCACGCGGCCTGCAATATGTGGGTACTGGCCAAGTGTTCACCGCATCATGTATGTGGACCCATTCACTTGAATAGGTCCGCAAACTAGAAGGTCCGATGCGGAACAGAGGCACAGAACCCCACGGGTTCTCTCCGTGCCTCCGCACTGCAAAAAAATAGAACATGTTCTATTTTTCGTGGTGCGGAAGGATCAGAGACCCATTTAAGTCGAATGGGTCTGGATCCATCTGCGCAATCCGCACGGATGTTGCCCATGCACGGAATTGCCGAGCAACAGCTGTGTGCATGAGCCCTTAAATGGACTAATTATGGGGAATGAGAGCTTCTACAAAATGGTCCGATTATCGTGCCATGTACCTTTACATTAGAATAATGTTGTTATGCTATGCTGTAATGCCTTTACAGATATAGATGCAGATAATATATAGCTCACCTCTGTATATTCTTTGTATCCTTTTCCAGCTTCTGTCATGCTCTCACGGGCCTCTTTACTACTTGGAGAGGAGGAAAAAGCCCTAACCATATTATGTGCGCCATCCCTCAATCTACGCTGGATACAGTATGCTTCATATAACTCATCTATCTGAAAAAGATAAAGACATAATGTGGAGTTAATACACAAACCAAGAATATGTAATATATTTGCTTATAATATAATATATATCTATATATTTTATATATCCTATCCCATAATAAAAGCGCTGTGTAAGTGCACAATGTCCGTGTGTGTGTACCCAGTTTTGAACTGGGCATAAGCGGCGGGGCAACCAATCAGCCGACGACGCCCACACCAGTGCAGATCCAGTAAGATTCAGTGGAGGGAATACAAAGCGAGCAGTCAGGACCTGGGAACAGATAACAGTGTGGAGTCAGGTGAGCAAAAGTCAGGGAACCGAGACCACGCTACACAGTGGTGTACTAAGGGGGAGGGGGCAGTCTGCCCTGGGTGCCAGCTCTCACGGGGCTGCCAGAAGCAATGAGAGCTTCATCAATACAGATGGAAGCGCTCATTGCTGAGGCGCTGGGAGCTGCGGTCCTGTCACTCACCACTGAGCTCTCCGCGCTCCTCCCCTCCTTCAGGCCGGCAGCGCTCTGAATAGTAGAGCAGGCAGACTTCTCCCCGCTCCACCATTCAGCCTGCAGACACAGATCGCGCTGCCGGCCTGTGTGGTCTGAGCCTGCAGCCCGGAAATCTGCATAAGCTCCGCCCACACAGTGCTGCAGAGCAATCTCTGCCTGCAGGGAAGAGAGGTATGCAAGCTTCAGGAATGGGACAAGGTGAGTATTTACTGTTTTTTTTTTTTTGTTTTTTTATACAGAAGGGGCACAGAGGACTTCTCACTATGGAGGGGACATAGAGCCAGAGGGCATTTCTACAATGAAGTGGGCATTATTACTGTGAAGGGGCACAATGAAGATTTATACTATGGAGGGCATTACTAGCACAGTGGGCATTACAACTATTAAGGGGGCGCAATGATGATTATTAATGTGAAGGGGGCACAAAGAGGGCATTACAACTATGAAAGAGGTACAGAGAGAGCATACCTACTGTGAGGGGGCACATCTGTACAAAACTACTGTGAGGGGGTACAATTTTTTTTTTTTTTAAAGCATTGGGGGGGGGGGGGGGGGGGGTTGTTAGATAAAGAACCCACCCCGGGTGCCAAACACCCAAGGCACCCCACTGGCGCTACAGCCCGACGAAAACAACCTGGACAAGTATTCATAAAGGGAGTGCAAACAAGACAGTAAAACGTCATAATATACGAACAGATGTCAGTATAACACTGTAAAATACCACTAGATGTCCTTTGTAATAAAACCCTGTGTGCGTGCTGATACCAATCGACACACGGCGCTCTGCCCAATCACCGCTGCCCCACACACAACCGTGCCGCCCACACCAGCGAGCAAGGCGCGCCGACTAATCATCACACGCCGCTCACACCTACACACCGGCCAATCACCGCCGCCGCTTGCAAGTCATGGTGTGCTCTCCACGTCGGAGCGTCGCCATTACTGTTCATGCATCACGGAGCCGCAAAGTCCCAGCAAACTCAGCCACAGACAGCAGCCGCTGCCAGCAGTCTCAGCACCACCAGCCATCTCAGCCATCAGTCAGAGTCTCAGAGACACCAGCCACAGCTACCAGTCACAGTACCAGCAGTCTCAGCCACAGCCACCAGTCAGTGCCAGCAGTCGCAGCCGCAGTCAGCAGTCTTAGCCACAGCCACCAGTCTCAGACACCAGTCAGTGACAGCATTCTCAGCTACAGCCAGCACTCTGTGCCAGCAGTCTCTCATGGTGTAAGCTCTTAAAGTACAACTGTCGTATTATTTTTTTGGGGAGTATTGGATTGTGGTGATTAATATCTCCTTGGTGGCCCTATTTAAACTTTTCACTGTGTATTCAATTACCCCTTAATTCCACAGTTTTGTTCCCTGTACTGCCTACTTTTACCTCTGCTTAAAATAGGGTTGTTAGGCATGGTCCATCTATGTGTTGAAGGACGGAGGACGCAGAAGGAAGCAGCTGATAACAGCGCCTGGGCTGTGTGCACTTCTCCCTGTCCCTGCGCTTGGCAGACGCTCCCTCACTCAGCAGACTGGGACAATGCAGAGTTGAAGCAGCGCAGAGCAGGGAAGGGAGATCTGCCATCTGCTCAGTGTACAAATGAAAGCAACATGTGGTAAGAGGGCCCCTTTGTGCTGCAGACAATTAACCCTTTAGGGGGAGGGCTCTGGTTACTGACAATTTTGGGGGGCTATTGTTACTGGCTAGTGAGAGCAGGCGGGATTAGCCTCAGGGTGAGGGCAGTGGCGGCCATCTTAACTAAATAGTGAAATTGCAGTTTTATGCAGACTGTTATTAGTAACTACATATATGAAAATTGAAATTAGGGTCTAAGTGTGACAGTTATGCTTTAACTAAAACCCAATTAATAAAAGTGCCAGGTTATTGTCGCGGCTGTGTCTCGGTCCCGGTGTAGTTTGCCGTGACAAGTTAGCAGTGCATGCAGTTGCCTGGGGCAATGTGTTGTTTCTGCATGTGTGTGCACTCCTCCTGTTTTCTGGCCTCTCCCCAGTCTGGTGGTTATGGGGTTAAGGTGTGGATCTGGGTGTGGTCTCATAGCTCTACTTATCCTGTTACTGTGAGCTTGAGGCAAGTGGTATTCCAGCCTTGGTTGGTGCTGGAGCCTTGCTCCTTCCCTGGATATTCCATCTGTCCAGTGTGAGGGCCACCTAGTTTGACATATTAACACAAAAACACAAATGCAATCGCACTCTGCAACCATGCACACCTGATCAGTTAGACTGCTCTGGAGGCTGGTTTTAAAGTCAGTATAAAACTGAGTCTGCTTATATAGCATCTACCAGTAGCCATTTGCTCCAGGAGAAGTATATAGTGGGCTCAGCATGCATGTTGGTACTTGCATCCCTGGATCCGATGAAAGCTGTAATGGCACCGGACGGGGTTAAAAGCAGAGGTGCATGCTGTACCTGCGCTCCCTGGACTTCGTGTGGCTGTCATGGCCCATAACAGGTAGGAACTAGTGTTAGGGACCACTCATGAAGGCGACCTTGACGTGGTGAGTGGCTTATTACGCTTTGGCCAAAATGTACACCAATTCATTCAACATCCAGCATAGAGGCAGGGCAGAGTTCTGGTTGCAGAGTGCGATTGCATTTGTGTTTTTGCGTTTGTATCTGTATTTCGCCATAGCAATGTGCACCTGCATAGGGTTGTGCTGACTGAACCCCCACATAGTTTGACATATTGTGCATGCATGGCTGACATATCACGGCAAACTATACCGGGACAGAGACACAGCCGTGACAGTTATATTGTGATATGCCAGCACGTTTTTCATTTATTCAAAATGAAAAAAATTAAAATAAAATAAATATATATAAAAAATATATATATTAATTATAATATATATATATATATATATATATATATATATATATATATATATATATATATATATATATATATATATATATATTAAACACTTCAGCCCCCCTAGCTGAAACCCCCCTAATGACCAGACCACTTTTTACACTTCTGCACTACACTACTTTCACCATTTATTGCTCGGTCATGCAACTTACCACCCAAATGAATTTTACCTCCTTTTCTTCTCACTAATAGAGCTTTAATTTGGTGGTAATTCATTGCTGCTGACATTTTTACTTTTTTTTTTTATTAAATCGAAATATAACGACATTTTTGCAAAAAAAATTACATTTTTCACTTTCAGTTGTAAATTTTTTTTAAAAAACCGACATCCATATATAAATTTTTCACTAAATTTATTGTTCTACATGTCTTTAATAAAAAATGTTTGGGTAAAAAAAAAAATGGTTTGGGTAAAAGTGCCCAGACAGTAGAAAACCCCCACAAATGACCCCATTTCAGAAAGTAGACACCCTAAGGTATTCGCTGATGGGCATAGTGAGTTCATAGAACTTTTTATTTTTTGGTCACAAGTTAGTGGAAAATGATGATTTCTTTTAATTTTTTCTTACAAAGTCTCATATTCCACTAACTTGTGACAAAAAATAAAAACTTCCATGAACTCACTATGCCCATCATGAAATACCTTGGGGTGTCTTCTTTCCAAAATGGGGTCACTTGTGGGGTAGTTATACTGCCCTGGCTTTTTAGGGGCCCAAATGCGTGAGAAGTAGTTTGAAATCAAAATCTGTAAAAAATGGCCTGCGAAATCCGAAAGGTGCTCTTTGGAATGTGGGCCCCTTTGCCCACCTAGGCTGCAAAAAAGTGTCACACAAAATCTTGGTCAGAAATATCTTTGTATAAAAAAATGGGAAACGTTGTCTTTTGCCGAGATATTTCTCTCACCCAGCATGGGTATATGTAAAATGACACCCAAAAACACACTTTTTTGCAGCCTAGGTGGGCAAAGGTGCCCAAATTCCTTTTAGGAGGGCATTTTTAGACATTTGGATCCCAGACTTCTTCTCACGCTTTAGGGCCCCTAAAAAGCCAGGGCAGTATAAATACCCCACAAGTGACCCAATTTTGGAAAGAAGACACCCCAAGGTATTCAATGAGGGGCCTGGCGAGTTCATAGCAATTTTTAATTTTTTTCCATAAGTTAGCGGAAATTGATATTTCTTTTTGTTTTTTCTCAAAGTCTCACTTTCCGCTAACTTGGGACAAAAATTTCAATCTTTCATGGACTCAATATGCCCCTCAGCGAATACCTTGGGGCGTCTTCTTTCCAAAATGGGGTCATTTGTGGGGTGTTTGTACTGCCCTGGCATTTGAGGGTCTCCGCAATCATTACATGTATGGCCAGCATTAGGAGTTTCTGCTATTCTCCTTATATTGAGCATACAGGTAATGAGATTTTTTTTCCGTTCAAAAAAAATTAACGGCACAGATTTCTTCATTTGCATCGATCAATGTGGATGAAAAAATCTCTGCCAAAAAAAAAAAAAAAAAAAAAAAAAAAAAAAAGAGGGGAAAGGCGTCTGCCAGGACATATGAGCTCCGCCCAACATCCTTACCCACTTAGCTCATATGCCATGGCAGACACGATTTCTCCATTCACATCAATTGATGTGGATGAATAAATCATTGCCAGGATTTTTTTGATTTTTTTTTATATAAACAAAGTATTTGCCAAAGCATATGAACACCGCAGCCTCCTCAGCTCATATGCCTTCGGCAAACGTATCTTTTACTGCAGAGGAGAAATCTCGTCTTGCAGAGCCGCATACACCAACTTTTGTGCAATCTGACAGCAGCGCAATGCTTCTGTCAGAATGCACATCAGTGCTGCAGCTAGTCGATCGGTTGGTCCACCTGGAAGGTAAAAAAAAAAAAAGAAAAAGAAAAAAACAGGCCACAACGCAATAAATTTGATTAACTTTATAATAACCTTTGAACAGAACATATAAAACTTTATTTAACTTTTGGAACTGAACGTTAACTTTTTTGTTTACTGTTTTTTTTTTTTTTTTTTACCTTTATAGGACAAACCTCTCCTTCCCCATGGGACAATGTGCAAAGCGCAAATCGCCCAAAGATGTGGCGAAGTGCATTATGCACTTTGTTCCAGGTGAAAGGAGAGGTTTGCAGCAGCTGTGTGTGAATGGGCCCTAATAGCCGTGTGTGCCTGTCCTGTGAGATGTGATCCCTATGCTAAGTGTACCTGTGTGTGGTACTTCCGGAAACACTCCCCTAAGCATAGGGCAGGGTGGTCAGGGCAGTCAGGAAAGAAATAGCGGGTGTCACGCCTTATTTCACTCTTGCTACAGACACGACGACATCTTTTTCGGGGTGATGGTTGGGTTGAGGTACCAGCAACGACATTGGGGAAATGTCGCTCGTGTAGACGGCTCATTACACTGGTGGATGGGGCCACGGAACCTCCTGGATACAGGAGGTTCTCGATGATCTCTTCCTGAAATTTGAGGAAGGATCCTGTTCTCCCAGCCTTACTGTAGAGAACAAAACTATTATACAGAGCCAATTGAATTAAATATACAGACACCTTCTTATACCAGCGTCTGGTGCGTCGGGAAACTAAATACGGAGCCAACATCTGGTCATTGAAGTCCACCCCTCCCATGTGAAGGTTATAGTCGTGGACTGAGAGGGGCTTTTCAATGACACTGGTTGCTCGCTCAATTTGGATTGTCGTATCTGCCTGAATGGAGGAGAGCATGTAAACGTCACGCTTGTCTCTCCATTTCACCGCGAGCAGTTCTTCGTTACACAATGCAGCCCTCTCCCCCCCAGGCAAGACGGGTGGTAACGAGCCGTTGGGGAAGCTCGCGCGACTAGTTCGTGCGGTGTCACAGCAGCCAATCTGTTCTAGAAACAAATGCCTGAAGAGGGCCACACTTGTGTAGAAATTGTCCACATAAAGTTGGTACCCCTTGCCAAATAAGGGTGACACCAAGTCCCAGACTGTCTTCCCACTGCTCCCCAGGTAGTCAGGGCAACCGACCGGCTCCAGGGTCTGATCTTTTCTCTCATAGATCCGAAATTTGTGGGTATAGCCTGTGGTCCTTTCACAGAGCTTATACCATTTGACCCCATACCGGGCGCGCTTGCTTGGGATGTATTGTTTGAAGCCAAGGCGCCCGGTAAAATGTATTAGGGACTCGTCTACGCAGATGTTTTGCTCAGGGGTATACAAATCTGCTGATTTCTGGTTGAAGTGGTCTATGAGGGGCCGAATTTTGTGGAGCCGGTCAAAAGCTGGGTGGCCTCTGGGACGGGAGGTGGTGTTGTCGCTAAAGTGTATGAAACGCAGGATGGTCTCAAATCGTGTCCTGGTCATAGCAGCAGAGAACATGGGCATGTGATGAATTGGGTTTGTGGACCAATATGACCGCAATTCATGCTTTTTGGTTAGACCCATGTTGAGGAGAAGGCCCAGAAAAAAAATTATTTCGGAAACTTGGACTGGTTTCCACCGGAAAGACTGGGCATAAAAGCTTCCCATGTTGGCGGATATAAATTGAGTGGCATACCGATTTGTTTCTGCCACAACTAAGTCCAAGAGCTCCGCAGTCAAGAACCGCTCAAAAAATCCCAGGGCCGAACCGATCTGAGCTGTCTCAACCTGAACTCCAGACTGGGGGAACTACAGGTGCGGCTGAAGTTGGGGACTGCCAATCAGGGTTTGCCAGCACCTCAGGGATTCTAGGGGCTCTACGGGCCCGTCTGTGCGGTGGCTGCGAAGGGGTAACTACTGCACGTGCCACCGTACCAGCTTCAACTGCCCTTCTGGTGCTCGCCACTTCACCATGTTGTACGGCAGTGCTGGTACTAGGTCCAGGATGGGCTGCGCTGCTGGTGTATGCCTCACCACGTAATCCAACAGCGCCAGCCCCACTCTGCTGCCCTTTAAGCGGATCCTGCGCAACCTGTGGTCTAGTGACACGGGGCCGGGTACGCCTGGTGCTATCAGGGACCTCAACCTCCTCGTCCGAACTTTGAGTCAGACTGCCACTGCTTTCTACAGGTTCATATTATGACCCGCTAGATTCATCAGATGAGGGTTCCCATTCCTCATCCGACTGGGTCAGAAGCCTGTAGGCCTCTGCAGAAGAATACCCCCTGTTTGACATTTGGGCTACTAAATTTAGGGGTATTCCCTGAAACTACCCAAGAAAAAAAGCAAGCCTGTCTTACAAATGGGAGGCTAGCGAAGTACCGGAGGCCGCTGCGGTTGATAAAAATATCAAAACAGATTTTTTTTATCGCCGCAGCGCGTGTAAAGTGATAGTGCAGTGATCAAAAAAATATATTTTTTGTCACTGCGGCGGGGCGGGCGTGGGCGAACGCACGTGTGGGCGACCGATCATGCCTGATCGGGCAAACACTGCGTTTTGGGTGGAGGGCGAACTAAAGTGACACTAATACTATTATAGATCTGACTGTGATCAGTTTTAATCACTTACAGATACTATAAAAGTACAAATGCTGATTAGCGATACGCCAATCAGCGAATCAGTGACTGCGGTGCGGTGGGCTGGGCGCTAAACGATCGCTAAACTACCTAAACAAGGGACCTAAACTATACTAAAACCTAACAGTCAATACCAGTGGGAAAAAAAAGTGACAGTTTACACTGATCACTTTTTTCCCTTTCACTAGTGATTGACAGGGGCAAGAAGGGGTGATCAAGGGGTTAATTGGGGTGCAGGGGGGTGATCTGGGGCTATGTGTGGTGTTTGGTGCTACTCACTGTGATGCCTGCTCCTCTGCTGAGACCAACCGACGAAAAGGACCAGCAGAGGAGCAGGGAAGCCATTTAACACATTATATTTACAAATATAATGTGTTAAATTGCTTCTGATATGAGATTTTAAAAATCGCCAGCCTGCCAGCCACGATCATTGGCTGGCAGGCTGGTGACGTGACCCCGCTCTAACTTTTGCTGGCCCGCGATGCGCATGCGCGGGCCAGCTCAGACCGAAATCTCGCGTCTCGCGAGATGACGCACGGATGCGTCCAGGAGGAATGAATCGACCGCCTCCCGGACGCATCCGTGCGTTAGGCGGTCGGGAGGTAGTTAAGGCAATTTGCCTGGATTTGTGGGAGGGGCTGGTTTCTGCCTCCAGCCTACTTAAGGCACTCCTCCTACCTGGCTCCTCTACCGTCCGAGGTCAGAGCTGCATGAGGTTCTGCGCCAGCTGTGTCCAGGAGTCACAGAGGTACTGCGTCAGAACATTACATGACACACATCATAATAAGGTCCACAGCATAGCGATCGTTCGCACACCATTCCCCGGTCTTCATAAACATCGTCATTTGGTTGTGTTCTGGTTGGCACTTATTCATAGCATATTTCATGCACGATTGCTGTTCGCATTACACGCATACGGTCAAGCTGTTCATGCTAACTTCTGTTCCCTTCATACTAAGTTCGATCATTTTGCCGTGTAAACACCTAGATCTTTCTCATAAGTTACATTTCATCTTCGTAGCTTACACTTAAAAAAAACACAAAAAAAAAAAAAAAAAACAGGGTATCACTATCACATCAACGGTATGGAACCAGCTAACTTCAGCATAAACCATGGGACTTTCACGCGTTCGTTACAATCAATTCAGCCTACATCGCAAGCCTCATTTCTTGTGGCCCCCTTTTCAGGCATACTCAGGTTGAATCACACGTTACTGATCCAACCAATCATACGTTCCTGCAAGCAATGTACACATATTCAAACTTACATTCCCTCCAGGCTATGAGTCTGGAATCTTTTCTCCAACAATCCACACTCGTCATACTACTTTCTTTTACCCCTTTTTAGGCTGCCAAGCTTATATATATATATATATATATATATATATATATATATATATATATATATATATATATTTGCTCCACACTGGGTTCTGTGATTTGTCATACTACCAGGTACGTTCACTTGCTCATACTACCATACATTTCATGTGATCCCGCTAGGTTAGTGTGCTGGCAATAGGGTCACAGGCATCCCACTAGGTTTTACCCCATCTTAGCAATCAACATTAGTTAGTGGTCCTACGAGGCCAACACCCCGCCTAAAACGTTTCAGAGGCAAACACCCATCGGGCCACACATTAGCTAGCCGCCTCACATGTTGCATAGAGAGGGCCTCACCTGTCACTCCCTTCCCCTTTTTTCTGTCTTACAGTCACCGAGAGGCCTAAAACTCCTGTCACTACGACAAGAGGCCTCAATAACCCCTCGCGCCAACGCACAGATAGAGCCTCTCAAGCCGCTTGGCAATTAGCAGGGCCTCATCTGTCACCTAACAAGTATAAACTTTCGCCATCCGGCCTAGCTAGCCTGCCAGCACAATTTGGTGGTTTTCCTATACTAATCAATTGTTTTGTTTATAGTATGTCTCTGGAAGGGGTAGAGGACTTCTCCCTACCTGGCACCCCGGCTAGATCTGCCACTCCTACTCTAGGAGAAGAGCTAGCCAGTCCAGCATCGATCCGATCCTGGACGATCCCGCGCATAACCACGGAATTAAGGAGACAACAAATCCCCTACCCCGCTACAGCAAGGAAAGCAGAACTTTTCAGACTGGTACGCACATCCACAAACAACATGGATGCCGGGGAAGGACCTAGCCAGTCCAACCCAGGGTACATACATGCCATGTTATCCTCACTCATGGCGTCCATGAGCAAGGTCAACTCCAGGCTGGAGAAACTTGAGTCGGTCACCACGGCTCTTTCTTTGGCAGGGCCACCTGCTGCGTCTTCACAAGCACCAGCCAGCTTGCCGTTAGTTGCTCCAACCATCAACCTGGATGACCAGGAAGTTAGCCCGGCTCATATGATACCGGAACATATAGAGAGGGATATCCTGGAAGGTAAGGACGTCAACCTGGCTTCCCTGTTGATTGCCGAGAACAAAACATATGCGTATGATGAGGTTTCTGTTGTTGTCAGGTCCAGGGATGCCCGCCTAAACAGGAAACTGACTATCCCTGAATTTGTACTAGCCTTTAGTATTTACAGGGACGTCATCTGTGCGGTCTATCCCAATAGGAGAGAGGAGTTTGATCTCTATATGCACAAGCTGGTAGACCTGGGCAACAAATATGGTGGGTCAGCTTTTTATGACTACCATAGGTCATTTTCTGCGAAAGTGTCTGGAGCCTTCTCCCAGTACGGAATACGATCCAACTGGGGAAGGATCGATACCGTCATTTTTTGCAGACACTTTGCAGGTCTAAGAACGCCGGCTTGTGCATACTGCTCCTCCACAGCCCATACTACCAATTTTTGTCCCAACACGGCGGACAAACATGCCCCCACGCAAGGAGCCAGTTCCTCTGGGGTTCCAGAGAAGTAGTCACGAGACAAATTGGGACGCCCAATCAAGTTTCTGGGCAAGCCCCAGATATGTAATTATTTCAATGTTGGGTCCTGCAATTACAGTGGATGTAGACTGTTGCATGTTTGTACAAAATGTTTTAGGGCATATGCAAAGACCATGTGTCCAAATAAATTGTATTCCAAGCCTTACCTAACGTCCATCAATATGCCAGTTTTCACTGCACTCGTGTCCCAGCACCCATCTAGACACCTAATAGACTTTTTCATCTCTGGTTTAACAGAAGGCTTCCATACAGGTATCCTGCACTTACCAATCGGAACTCTGGAATGCCCCCATCTACAATCCGCCCAACACAACCCCACAGCAGTTGACACCCTGATAGCTCAGGAAGTGGCTGAGGGCTTCGTATTGGGGCCTTTCAAAACCCCCCCATTCGCAGAATGGCGCACCAACCCCATTGGTATTGTCACAGGGAAATCTTCCCAAAAACAGAGACTCATCATTGACTTATCAGCACCCCACTCTTCGGCCGACCCCAGTCTCAATTCCCTCATCCCCTCTGAGGAATTCTATCTGCAATACACCACCATAGATCACGCCATTACCGCTATCATACAAGCAGGGGTTGGAGCTTGGCTCAGTAAGACCGACATCACCAACGCCTTCAAATTACTATCAATCCACCCTACACTGTGGCACCTGCATGGCATCAAGTGGTCCGGAAACTACTATTTTTTTCTCCCGGTTAACCTTTGGGTCCAAAAGTAGCCCAGCTATTTTCAACACATTTGCCGAGGCATTATGCTGGTTGCTATTGAACATAGCCAGGTGCCCTATGGTATTACATTACCTTGACGATTTCCTACTGATAGAGGAAAACACTTCCCCTCCTACTAGTCTCAAAGCTACCACTAAGCTGTTTGAGCAACTAGGGGTACCTATCTCCCCGAAGAAAACAGAGGGGCCAGACACTGTTATCACTTTTCTGGGCATCCAATTAGACTCCGCCACCATGCAAGCAAGCCTGCCACACGACAAGATATCGAACAGTCTCACTTACATAAACAAATACCTCCAGCTCGGTACTTGCGACCGCAAAGAACTACAGTCCCTGCTGGGATCACTAAATTTTGCCATGCGAATCATACCTAAAGGCCGCTCCTTTATATCACGACTATTACATCTTTTCCCACTTTTTATACACGACACGCACAGGTTGTCCCTGGATGCCCAAGCTACGGCAGATCTAAACATGTGGAAGAGATTTTTATCCACTTGGAATGGTAAAAGCATGTTCCTCCCTCAACTGACTGACTCATCTCCCACCATTTGGTCAGATGTGGCATCTACCACTGGCTTTGCAGCAATATTTGGGAACGATTGGCTTTGGGGGCAGCTGGCTTTCAGCAGTTCAGGAGTTGGAAGGGTTTTCCACTACCTCAGCTCTTTTTGAGATCTATCCCATCGTGGCGGCTGCCGTAGCGTGGGGTCATTTATGGGCAAACATGCCAGTTCGTTGCTACTCAGACAACCTGTCACATCATTAACAAAGGTCGTTCCAAATCCTTTACGATCATGAGATTTCTGAGGAAACTCACTTTGTTGGCAGCTTGTCATAATTTTTTCCTATGTTGTTTCCATGTCCCAGGGGTGTGTAACACAGCTGCTGACAGTTTGTCTCGCTTTAAATTTCAGGCGTTTCATCAGGCTCTCCCGCCAGCGGCGCCCACAGCCACCGTCACCCCAACATTTCAACAACTCATACTGGACTAGAAACCATCATGCAGCATAGCAGGACATTGTCCCAATTGGCACTTTCAGACAATACACACAAAACATACAGCAGAGCTTTCACACTATTCAAAAGATTCCTTCTGGAACATAACATCATGCAACCTTTTGTCATGACTTCTTTTTTGGGGTTTGCTTCCTTCTGCCACCTTAAACTTAAAATGTCATATAACACCATCAAACTATCTCACTGGCATTCAACACCACATGCTAATCTTACAACCAAATAACAACAGTTTCATGGCCTCTCACCAAATCAAGACCATACTTAGAGGTATTCAGAAAGCAGAACCCTCACATACAGCCCAGAGGCTTCCCATAGATAACCATATCTTTAAAGCATTATCCAACCTGCTTGACTCAAAACCATTTGACACCAATACAAACTCTATCATCAAAACAGCAATATACTTGGCTTTCTATGGATTCCTGAGGCCGAGAGAATTCACTACTACCTCCACGACCCAAACTACTCCTTTCCTCCTCTTTTCCCACTTGACAAAACACATGGATCATTACATCCTGACCTTACCTCACTCCAAAAACAGTCAGCGCATACCCGTAAACATTCCGTACTATCCCACGCACAACAGATGGTGTCCAGTCAGGGTTCTTGATGCCTACATACAGCATCATAACTTTCTACCCTCACAACCATTACTACAGCTGCAAGGTTCAGTACTCACCACTACAACCTTCATGACCTACGTCAGGTCTTCACTCACACAACTGGGCCTCAACCCAGCCAACTACTCAGGGCACTCCTTTCGTATATGAGCCGCGTCCACAGCCTCCAGTGTAAACATCCCAACTCATGTTATCAAAACATTGGAGCGCTGGAAGTCATCCGCTTACTCACGGTACATACCTAACCCAGTACAAGAATTAAGGGATGCTTTCAAAAACATGTCTGGTTGATAAAATGCGTATGTATTGGTTGTCTGTAAATAAACTTGCTTACTTCAATTTTGCCCTCTTCTTTCTCAGGCCTACCTCATTCTCGGTTCCGGCACACCACAACAGACTGCGCTTTTATTTTCCTACTGTCCATGGTGTTCCTCACTGTACTATTGTAAGTGCCTAACACAAATACAAATCTAAATTATATATATATATATATATATATATATATATATATATATATATATATACACACACACACACACACACACACATATACACACACACACACATATACATACATACATACACACATACATACACATACACCCACACATATTTAAGATCAAAAACAGGCCCCTTTCATCCTGACCCATTCATTTCAATGGGTCTGTGCACATGAGTGTTTTTTTCACGCATCAGTTCTACCTTGGGTGAAAAACGCAGAATGTTCTATATTCTGCATTTTTCACACAGCCCCGGCCTCATAGAAGTGAATGGGTCTGCATGAAAAACCCATTGCATCCGCAAACAAGTGCGGATGCAATGCGTTTTTCACTGATGGTTGCTAGGAGATGTTGTTTGTAAACCTTCAGTTTTTTATGACGCACGTGAAAAATGCATCAAAACGCATTGCACCTGCACGAAAAAAAAAAAATGAACTGAACGCAATCTCAGACCAAACTGACTGAACTTGCTTGCAAAGTGGTGCGCGTTTTCCTGAACGCATCCGGACCTAATCGGTCAGGCTCACGTAAAAGAGGCCTTAAAATATCCAAATTTCCCCAAGATGAATACCTTAGGTGGACAACATAAAACCAGAAATAGAATATGCCACCAAAATCCATAAGGGGCTCCAGTCTTTTTATGTCTTGGGGTAAGCCCAGCCAGTAGACAAGTCACACAAACAGCATCCATTTTCATTGGGTCATGGATTTAAAACTTTTTGCACCAGAAAATAAACTGCTAAGAAATGAAACTGTGAAAAGGCTATGTAAACCTTTGGGGACATTTTTTTTTTAGGATTCCATTTTACTTGTGAGCTAAAAATATTTTTTTCAATTGGTCACTTTTATCTGAGAAACGGCTGAACATTTTTTATAAAAGATACGTTGAAAAAAGTTATTTTAGCCCAAAATGATTTTTTAGCTCAAAATAAGTACAATGCAATAATAAAAAAAATGCAAGACTCTGATCACACCCTTGTCATGGCTTCTGTTCATCAGTGTTCAATCCATCCTAATGATATCAATGGTGCCAGAGAGACTACGGACTCAAAATGGTGCTCTCTGGGTCTCCTCTATTAAGTCTTTTTATGGCTTGAACAGGGCTGCAGGCTGTGCTATTCTTGCTTGTCGGATGTGATAAAATTAGATGAATGCTATAAACGGAACCTCTGACAGCAGAATACAGAGCCAATCATGCATAGACATGCAGTACAGATATTATTGTCAAAATTATGTATAGTGTTCCCTCAAGTTACAAAATTAATTGATTCCAGGACGAACATTGTGTGTTGAAACCATTGTAAGTTGAGTAATTGGTTCCAAAGCCAAAATGTTATCCAAGATAAGAGAAAATGAAGATTTAAGAAAAATAAGCAGATAACTAAGACAGATAAGACAAGTCCTTACATATAACAGTCAGGAACAACTGCTAACAAGCAACTAATACAGTTGTTTTACCAGAGAAGCCGCCTTCATTGGCTGGATCTGAGTCTGAGACATTGTATGTGGAGTCTGGTTTTAACTTACGATGGCCCAGAAAAGACTATTGTAGGTTGACAATATTGTATCCTGAGGCCATTGTATGGTGTGCGAGTTTCACTCAAGATCTTGGGCATTGGAATCACACTTAGATCAATGCAGGGGTGTAGCTATAGGGGGTGCAGAGGTAGCAGCCGCTACCGGGCCCAGGAGCCTGAGGGGGTCCAAAGACCCTTGTGCTGCATTATTATAGAAAGTGCATGCTGGTCAAGTTACACCTCTGGCTGGAGGGAAGGGGTTAGGTCAAAATGGAGGGGAGGGGGATGCAGTTTTTTTTTTTTTTTTATTATTCAACATTTTATTGAAAGTTTCATTTGACCAATAATCAGACATACAATAGGTTATTGACCAATAATCAGACATACAATAAGTTATTGACATATTCAGGAATCCGAAATGTACATCTGTTGAAGAGACTTCTACTTAAAACAATCAAAAATATTCCCTCGAAACACCCTCCCCCCCCCCCCCCCAACTTCCTTCATCTGGATATTACCCATAAACCCAAGTCAGTTATATCAGTGCTAATGCTGCTATATCTTTATGTCTCTATCCCACTTTTAATTTTCCCAAAGTACCCTTGAGATCCCTCAACAAGTACCACTCTGTATGTTGAAAATTCGACATAAGAGACTTAATGTCATCTGCTTGCAAGTGTCTGGACATAAAGACATTCCATTTATCTAGGAATCTAGTAGACTTAACATTCTTGTGTGCCTCTGCCTCTAACTGGTCCATAAGCAGGAAATGTTTCATATGACTCAGAAATTCTTTTTCAGAAGGTGTACGCGATTCAAGCCAGTTTCATAGTAATATCCTCACAGCTACTAGTAGTGCCCCGTCCACTAGCCCAGGAATCTTGATAGTATCTGGGAAAATATGAAGTAGCAACGCTCCAGGCTCAAAAGGCAACTCTAATTGCCAAGTATCTCTAATCCAGGACAAAATCCATTCCCAATACATTTGGACCTTTGGGCATAGCCAAATACAATGGTCTAGATCCGCTTTTAGAGCATCACATTTAGGACACTTAGTCAATCTGGTCATATCGTTAGTTGAAGGTGGAATATTGAAGGCATAAATTGCCCTATGTACTAACTTAAACTGGGATTCTCTCCAACCCTCACAGGCTACTGCTTTTCTTGTTCTCAACCAACTATGCATAATCTTATCTTTCCAATCCCCTTCTCCTAGCAAATGTCTCCAACCTTTGCATAGTTGAGCATAGGATTTATCAACTTCTCTGTCCCTCAAGTGCTTGTATATTTCTGATAACGTTAGTCTGGTACCCATCTGCCTAAGCAATACATCAAAGCTATTCGCAGCGTGTTCTCTGCTAACCTCTCGTAACCTATTTTTACAGAAATGTAGGAGTTGAATATACTGTAATTCATGACCTTTTGGTATCCCAAATTTTTCCTGTATTTCAGGAAGAGTCAAATATCTTGGATCTTTGTCATGCAGGATTTGTCTAAATACCTTAAGTCCCTTATCCCTCCAATAACCGAATAACTTGTTTTGCTTACCCATTTCAAAGTCTGGATGATTCCAAAGCGGCATATATTTAGATGCTGCAAAGGACGAGTTATATAACTTCCTAACTTCCTTCCAGGTCACAATGGTATCCCTCATTGTCACCGATGACTTAATATCTACAGGTAGAGATGCAAGTTTGGCATGTAAAAGCGCTCCCAGGTCATAGCCCTGCGCTAACTCCTCCTCTAATGAAAAGTTAGAGTAATATGAGGACCTTGCCAACCAATCTTTACAATGGCGAAAAAGGCTCGCCAAGCTGTATCGTCTTATATCTGGAAAGCTCGCTCCTCCCTTTCCTATTGGCAAGTATAAACTTTTTAAGGCCACTCTCGCTCTCTTATTGGACCAGATAAATTTTGTAAAGGCCCCATTCAAAGTTTTGACATCCGCATGTCGTATTAATAAAGGTAATGTCTGCATGGGGTATAACAGTTTGGAAAAACTGACCATTTTTATCAAATGACATCTACCTAAAATTGAAATGGGTAAGCTTTGCCATCGGTTCAGCTCCTGAGTAATCCGCTTTATTAGCGGCATATAGTTCAAATTATATAGGGAATGTGACGAATGTCCGATTTTGATTCCTAAATAGGTTATGTAATGCTTTGCTATTGCAATTGGATAGCCTTGTAGGTCCTTCGATCGTCTCGGGTCTGGGGTACCTATGTATAATAGTTCACACTTGCTGGCATTGACCTTGAATCCCGATGATTTTCCAAAGTCCTCTATTACCTTAAATACTTTGCCTATGTCCTTGTGAGGATCTGCTAAAAATAGGATGATATCATCGGCGAAAAGAGATATTTTCACCTCCTGGGACCCGATTCTAATCCCATCGTATACCTTGGATTGTTCCAAATACCTTGCCAGTGGCTCTATTGCTATATTAAACAGCAATGGGGATAATGGGCAACCCTGCCGTGTCCCCTTAAGCAAAGGGAAAGATTTTGATAAAAATCCAGGTAATGCTATCTGTGCTTTTGGCTCCGCATACAATGCTGACAGGAACGTTCGAAACGCTCCTCTAATATTCATGGCATTAAGAACTTTCGCCAACCACTCCCAGCTCACATTATCAAACGCTTTCTCAGCGTCAATTGTTAACAATGCTGAAGAGCTGAGACTGGTTCGCTGTCTATTAACAGAATCTAAGACTGCCATTACCCTCCGTACGTTAAAAACCGCCGACCTACCCTTAACAAATCCCACCTGAGCTGTACCTATCAACTCTGGCAACACTTCTGCTAACCTGTTAGCCATTATTTTAGAAAAAACTTTTTGGTCCACATTTATTAGGGAAATTGGGGGATGCAGTTTTAATTTTTGCCTCAGGCAATATGAAGGCTATATGCTTCCCTGCTCTTGGTCACAAAACACTGAGGGAATGGGGACCCAAGCTGAGCTCCTGCACCAGGGCCCATGAGCCTTTAGCTACGCCCCTGGATCAATGTACCATGTGAACATAACCCTAATGGCACATACACATGAATGTATTTTTTGTCCGTGACCATATCCGGAACCATTCACTTCAATGGGGCTGCAAAGAAACAGAAATTACTCCTTGTGCGTTCCAAGTCCACAAGTCTGTTCTGCAAAAAAATAAAACATCTATTATTGTCCGCATTACGGACACTGTTCTATTATGGGCCGGCCGTTCTGTTCCACAAAATGCGGAACACACACTGCCGGTATCCGTGTTTTGCAGATCTGCAATTTGTGGACTGCAAAACTACAACAGTCATGTGCATGGGCCCCAAGGTAGTATGAGGGAATCCAATTCCTCAGCCCCTAAAACATTTTCATTTTACATGTTCTTCTTTCTTTTTTTAAAGTAGATAATAAAACTCCCCTATACAAACCTAACGAAATTAAATAACAAAAGTACTAACCTTACTTGTGTGAAATTCTAATTTCCGGATAAACCGCTCAATAGACTTCACTTGCTATGTTGAAAAATAGAAAAAACAAATTAATTTTACAATCTACACTGGAAAAAATATCACATGATTCTGTTCGTATGGGTTATACCCAGCACGATTCTCATAAACCAGACCAATAACTGCTCAAAATCCACTGCAGTAGCCAGAATCAGAAACGCAAGACTACATTCACAGAACATTGCAGTCTGAGGGCATTCACATGGCTGCTTATTTAGCGACCAGTGAAGTGCTGCACCGCGCGCCTGCGGTGGGGTTTGTTTCTATATATATTCTGTTATATACACACACTGTTAGGGTGCATTCACACGACCATAAATGTTTTGCGGTCCATAAATTGTGGATCCACAAAACACGGATACCGGACGTTTGCAATCCACATTTTGCAGACCGCACATGGCCGGCGCTATATAGAGAATGCCTATTGTTGTGCGGACAAGAATAGGACATACTCCATATTTTTTGCAATGAATGGGTCCGCACCCATTCCGCAAAATTGTGGAACAGATCCATTTATACGGTCGTTTCAATGCACCCTCAAGGTGTGGAGGGGAGGTGTTTTTTTTTCCTATATGGGGGGCACTAAGAGATCAATAAATTTATAATGGGGGCACAGATGCAAAATGGATGACAGACAAAAATGGATAGACGGCCAGGAAAAGGATGTACAAACGGATGCAAAATGTCCATGAAAACTGACAGTTTATCCATTTTTAACTTGTTTTTTTCATTGTCGTGTGAATGTAGCCCAAGACTGTGGCAACGCACACAATTGGCAAGGGCCGCCCTATATGCCGGATACGTACCACAGACACAGTTCTGTTAGACATTCACCACTGCTGTGTTTCTGAAAGGGTTTAGATTTATTACTACAGATTTTTTTTATCTTCTACAAGTCAATGAGAAGCAGTTAGAGATGGTTTCCATCTGCGTTGGAACATCCGTTTGGGGCCTCTATAGAAGATTCCGTCAAAAAGACTGGACAAAAAAGGTACTGCACGCAGGAGAGACTGGAGAGAAACAGATTCCCCAAACGGAAACCGAACAGACTCCATTGTAGTCAATGGAGTTCGTTCAGCTCCGTTCGTCTCAGTTAGGCCTCTTTCACACGAGCGTGACGGATTAGGTCCAGATGCGTTCGGTAAAACTCACACCATTTTGCAAGCAAGTTCAGTCAGTTTTGTCTGTGATTGCGTTCTGTTTTTTCAGTGCGAGTGCACTGCGTTTTGATGCGTTTTTCACGAGTGATAAACTGAAGGTTTACAAACAACAACTCCTAGCAACCATCAGTGAAAAAGGAACTGCATCGGCACTTGCTTCCAGGGCTGCGTGAAAAACACAGAATATAGAACATGCTGCGTTTTCATGCAGAACTGATGCGTGAAAAAAAACGCTCATGTACACAGACCCAATGAAATGAATGGGTCAAGAGTCAGTGCGGGTGCTATGCGTGCACGTCACGCATTGTACCTGCGTGGAAAACTTGCTCGTGTGAAATGGGCCTTATGTGCCAAATCCAGCACTTTTGTTATTTTCGTTGTCCTAGTGGTGGTGTGAACTCAACCTTATTCTTGGTTGGCTTTCTGCAAAAGATGAGCAGAAAAGTGACTGCTAGATGTTTGCAGTTATTTACTCCATTTATTGCAGTATAAAAGGATGCTGCGTTCCTTAAAGAACAGATTGGAGGAGATTCAGTGTCGCTAGTAAGAAAAAATAAAAACATGTTCTATATATTCTTCAAACTCTGTATAGAAACTCAAAAGTGATCACTTAGGCAGAATAGTTATAACATTAAGCATGGTCTTACCTTGTCTAAGTCATATAAAAAACCCTAAAAAAAATAACAATGTAGTTTTAATTAAAACAAACACTAGGTAAGCATTAAATTAGATACATTACAGAGGATTAACATTCTCATAGGGATTACAACTTCTAAGTAATGTATTTTTCGCCCTATAAAGTGGGTGGTAAATGTCAGTGCATCTTATGGGGTGAATACTAATTAGTGCACTAGGACCAGGAAGCAGTGACTACAGCGTTCCCCAGGCTCTGTACTCACCGCTTCCTGGTCTTTACCAAAGAGGTCTTATCTGAGGTCTAATTGTGGAACTTATGGAGGTCCGATTGGGGTCATTCACATTGAGGTCTGAATGGAGGACATTAACGTTGGGGTCTGCTCTGAGGTCTGATTAACATTGGGGGTCTGATGAAAAATGTATATTTTTCATTTTCCTCCTCTAAAACCTAGGTGTGCCTTATGGGCAGGTGCTTTTTATAGGGTGAAAAATACAGTATATATACACTATATCCACACAGTCAATATAGGTCCTCAATATGGGTGAGTAAGAGCGTGTGTCCTCCAAAATGTTGCGCGACTGCACCCATTCGCAGACCTGTTAGAAAGATGCATGTTGTAATCTGTAGTGAATAACCTTCTCATCAGTATCTGTATTTGTGAGTTATCCCCTCCCTTCTAATTTTCAGCTGTGTCATCTGATCAACTCTCTGATCTCCAGCGGACACAGGACAGGAAGTCAGTTGCGTCTCTATTCATTCCTGAGACTGAGAGGGAGGCTCCCATAGGAATACATGGAGAAACTGATTTCCTGCCCACACATAAGACGCTGTGTAATTTGGAGAGTCTGGTTGCTGGTCACAGGACACCGCAGAGAAGCAGAAGGGAGGTATAACTCCCAAATACAGACTCTGGTAAAGGCCCTTTCACACTTGCGGCAGAGGATTCCAGCAGGCAGTTCCATCGCCGGAACTGCCTGCTGGATCCGGCAATCCAGATTCAAAACGGATGGCATTTGTAAGACAGATCCAGATGCAGATCTGTCTGACAAATGCATTGAAATACCGGATCAGTCTCTCCGGTGTCATCCGGAAAAACGGATCCGGTATTTTTTTTCCCCACAGATTTAAAGGTCTGCACATGCGCGGACCGGAAGAACAGATCCGTCAATGCAGCAATTTTAATGCCAGTACTAATACATTTCAATAGAAATTTGTGCCGGATCCATCATTCCGGCAAGTGTTCAGGATTTTGGGCTGGAAAGAAAAATGCAGCATGCTGCGGTATTTTTTCCAGCCCAAAAAAACATAAGAGGGACTGAACCGATGCATTCTGAACTGATTGCTCTCCATTCAGAATACATTAAGATAAAACTGATCTGTTTTTTTCCGGTATTGAGCCCCTAGGAAGGAACTCGATGCTGGAAAAGAAAAACACTAGTGTGAAAGTACCCTAAGAAAATTACATTCACTACAGATTACATCATGTACCTTTTCTAGCAGGTCAGAGAATAAAAATAAAAAATTGCGGGAGTTTTAATTTGAGGATATTTTATTTATTTTGTGACCTAATTTCCTTAAAGGTTGTATTCTCTGGAATACTGACACTTCTATGTGCAACACAGGCAAGGAAAAGGGAGATTAGAGAGCTTAAAGAGGCTATGAGCTGAGCGCTGCGAATGGTCAGCGCTACAGCATAGGAGAAAGACGCCGGCAGGTTCCCCTGGGTGGAGCCTAAGTTCCCCCGGGTGGAGCCTAAGTAGGAACATACCGGAGGCTATAACCGGAGAACGGAGCGGCGCCCGGGGATAACAGTAAGTGCAGGGGGATCCCTGGGCGCCGCTCTACACGTCGGTATAGTCAGTTTACATACTTTTTCCTGGTGAAAGGTTCTCTTTAACCAGGTAGTACAAGATTTTGATATTTGATGATGACCTATTGTTAGAATATGCCATCAATATCAAATGAGTGGGGGTCTGACACCCTGCTGGTGAGCTGTTACCTTGTAGTTCCAGAACTACAGAACTTCGTCCACTAGAGTGTGGTACTGTAGATAGGCCATCAATATCAGAATTCTAGACCACTCTTTTAATGCATGGCTGCAGTCTTGGTGACTAGAGAAGAGTTCTCAGAAAACTGAAGGGGTTATAATATTGATGATCTATCAATATCACATTAGCGGGGGTCCAATACCTGGCACTTCCACATACACTACATATCCTCTTTAACAGTGACCTCCACAGCACCCGCCCTTTTATTAGTGAGCTCCACAGTACCCCGTCTCATTAACAGTGATTTCCACAATAACCCACCCCTTTAAGTGACCTCTACAGAGTTCTGTTCCCTTAAAATGTGACCTCCACAACACCCCGCCCCCTTAAGTGACCTCTACAGCACCGTCCCTTAACACAGACCTCCATAGCAGACCATCCCCTTAACTGTGACCTCCACAGTTCCGTCTCCTTAACAGAGACCACCACAGCGCTCGCCCCTTAAACCACGAGCTCGACAGCATCCCGCCCCTTCAACAGTGACCTCCACAGCGGCCGCCATTATATTAGTGACCTCCACAGTACCCCATCTCAGTGAAATAAGTGATTTCCACAACATCCCGTCCACCTAACAGTGGCCTCTACAGCAATCTGCCCCTTAACACTGACCTCCATAGCAGACCATCCCCTTAACTGTGACCTCCACAGCAGCCTGCCCCTAGGGTGGCCAGAGGTCCGGTTTTAGGCAGGAAAGTCCGGCTTTCAGACTCCCTTTACTCTGTCCAGTGCAGGGCTTAGACGGACACAGGGATGTCCCTTTGAACGGCTCACTCTCAGACAGCAGCAGTCACTCTCCCTCCCACCCCTGCAGCGGACAGAAGTAGATTTTTACCTTCATTTTTTCAATCCCCATCGGCTGCAAAGTGGGGCTTAGCGGGACCTGGGGGTGGGGTTTTTAAGTCAGTTTTTTTAGGGTGGCCTGAATGGCCACCCTACCTGCCCCTGAACTGTGACCTCCACAGCACTCCGCTGGCTTAACAGTGTCATCCACAGCGCCCTGTCCCTTTTAATCTGACCTACATCAGTGAAGAAAAATGGCTGGGTTGTTATGGAAACCTGGTGTAAAACTGTATGTGGAGACTAAGGCCCATTTCACACGGGCAAAATTTCCGTGCGGGTGCAATGCGTGAGGTGAACGCATTGCACCCGCACTGAATCCGGACCCATTCACTTCTATGAGCGGTGATTTTCACGCATCACTTGTGCGTTGCGTGAAAATCGCAGCATGCGCCTCTTTGTGCGTTTTTCACACAACGCAGGCCCCATAGAAGTGAATGGGGCTGCATGAAAATCGTAAGCATCCGCAAGCAAGCAAGCAACGCACTGTTGCTAGGAGACGATCGGAATGGTGACCTGATCATTATTATTTTCCCTTATAACATGATTATAAGGGAAAATAATAGCATTTTTAATACAGAATGCGCTGGAGGGGTTAAAAAACAAATAATAATAATTTAACTCACCTTAATCCACTTGTTCGGCAGCCCGGCTTCTCTTCTGTCTTCATCTTTGAGGAATAGGACCTTTGATGATGTCACTGTGCTCGTCACATGGTCCATCACATGCTCTTTTACCATGGTGATGGATCATGTGACTGACCATGTGATGACCGGAGTGACGTCACCACAGGTCCTTTTCCTGTGCACAGCAAAGATTAAGACAGAAGAGAAGCCGGGCTGCGCGAACAAGTGGATTAAGGCGAGTTAAATTTTTATTTTTTTAACCCCTCCAGCCCTATTGTACTATGCATTCTGTATTAAGAATGCTATTATTTTCCCTTATAACCATGTCATAAGGGAAAATAATACAGTCTACACAACACCTAACCCAAACCCGAACTTCTGTGAAGAAGTTCGGGTTTGGGTACAAAACATGCAGATTTTTCTAACGTGCGTGCAAAACGCATTACAATGTTTTGCACTCGCGCAGAAAAATTACGCATTGTCCCGCGACGCACCAGCATCTTATCCGGGCCAAAAACATGACGCCTGTGTGAAAGAGGCCTAAGGGCCTGCAAGCTTTTATTGGCTGATAAGGGTTATGTGACCAGGCTTCTATTGACTAATGCATTTTTTGGGAATATCTCAGGAACAGTACGTGCTAGAGAGCTCAGACCCCTCTAAAACCTTTCCGGACACCTGATGTACCTGTGTGTCAAATTAAGTGATTGTAAATGCGACGGTGCGGATTCCTTTAGCGGACACACACAGAGCTTTATATATTAGAAAATATATATTTATAAATTTATTTTGTGGTGTGTCCCTAAAGGTTATATAGGTCAACTACACAATAAAAACACACTCGCTCCTAGGTTTTATTAAAAGGCACATAACATCACAATTTATGCAGATTGCGTTCATAAACTAGGAAATAAAGCGTGTCTGTCCGCTTCAGCCTATTATCCTGCAAAGTTGATATAAACATTGCTCTGGAACTTACCAGTCTTGAGTTCCTTTTAGATTCTCTGATCTGGACTGACAGCTTATCCAGTTCGACTTGGTGGACTTCTAAGTATGCCCTAAAGAGTTAAAAGCTGTGTTGGTTACTTGTTAATTGCATTAATTGGTTAATGTGCCATTGAATTTCATCTCTATCAAGTGTGGATGCATTAAAGTAGGGGTGCACAACCTTTTTTCATCTGGTGGCCGTATTGTCACATCGCACTATTTCAAGGGGCCGCCAAAAAAATAAAGTTCATCGCTTGTTTGCATCAGCCTATTACACAGGCTAATGCAAAGTGACTGGGGAGGAATGATCGCTACCACAGTCATTCCTCCCTCATTCACTTCTATCGATTATCGGTAGCAGATTCCTGATTACACTGTGAGATGTGCTGACGATAATTGCACATCTTTCATCCTGGTAAAATCTGTAAATCAGCCGACAAACGAGTGATTCCTTGTTTATCTGCTGATCAGCGGCACGATTATACTGGCCAGATATCAGGGGTGAGCGCCCCTATGAAGACTTGTTCCCAGTAATTGTCCAGAATATCGTGCCGTGTAACAGGGGTTTAGAGATTTCCTGGTAAAAAAATATTTTTAACTCGTTCCTGCAGCATGGGCCTGAAACAGAAGATTCATACTTTCCTGCTCCCTGCTGCTCCCGTTGTCTCCATCTTCTGGTTAAGGCGCCGTTTACATTTGGATTGGGCATAGTCTCTTGTACCTCTCCAGCCAATGACTGGCTTCAGTGGCGATGTTGCCACAAGCAGCGTTCCACTGCTAAAGTCAGTCATTTGCTGGAGAGGTGCTCCGGGAGCAGAAGATTGAGACAGTGAGAGCAGCACGGAGCAGGAAAGTAGGAATCTTCTGTTTCATCATTTGAACTAGGAAACTCCTTTAAAGAGGACCTTTCACCAGAATAAAACTTCTAAACTAACTATACAGGCATGTAGAGCGGCGCCCAGGGACCCCCCTGCACTTACTGTTATACCTGGGCGCCGCTCCGTTCTCCCGTTATTGCCTCCGGTATCTTCATAGTTAGGCTCCACCCAGGGGAACCTGCCGGCGTCTCATTCTTCCATGCTGTAGCGCTGGCCAATCACAGTGCTCAGCTCATAGCCTGAGAGGCTTTTTTCTCTCTCAGGCTATGAGCTGAGCGCTGCGATTGGCCAGCATGGGAGAAGGAGGCGCCGGCAGGTTCCCCTGGGTGGAGCCTTACTATGAAGATACCGGAGGCAATAACGGGAGAACGGAGCGGCGCCCAGGTATAACAGTAAGTGCAGGGGGGTCCCTGGGCGCCGCTCTACATGCCTGTATAGTTAGTTTAGAAGTTTTATTCTGGTGAAAGGTCCTCTTTAAGTGGCGACGTTTCCTTCCTGCCTACTATTCACAAATGAGCGCTTTCCTTCACTGCAGATGACAGCGCTCACTGGTTATTACCATCTTCTGCACCCCCAGATATACTGTAGGTGCCCTGCAATAACCAGTAAGCATTCTCCCTGAAGGCTCATGCACACGGCCATTGTTTTGGCATCTGAGACAATTTTTTTTTTTTTTTTATGTGGCTTGGATGTGGACCCATTTACTTCAACCGGGCCGCAAAAGATGCGGACAGCACTCCATGTACAATATGTATAGTTTCACGTGAATGGGGTGATAATTGTAATGGTTGTGGTTGGTGTGGGTGTTTTTTCTTATGTATTTTACTATTTATTTTTTACTTATTTTTTAAATATATTGCTGCTAGCTACAAAAAAGACCTTTGGGGGACACTGCCTTTCTTTTGCACATTCCTTCCCCCCCCCCCCCCTTTTATTTACCGTATTTTTCGCCCTATAAGACGCACCAGGTTTTAGAGGAGGAAAATAAGAAAAAATGTTAATCCGACCTCATCTGACAGCCCCAATGAGACCCCCAATGTTAATAAACCCCTTAATCAGACCCCCAATGTTAATAATACCCCAGTAAGACCTCAGATCAGACCTCCATGCCATTTATGAGACCCCAGTACCATTATGCCCCCAGTATGAGCCCCAGTGCCACAGAGCAAATAAAATAAAATACTTACATCTCCTGCTCCTGGACGCTGCTGCTTCTCACCTCCAGCACGCTCAGTCTTCTTCCTGCTGTTTCCAGCTTTCTACAGGGCAGAGCTGGTGAGTCCTCTGCCCCCGACACCTGATCACCGGGTCTAAAGTGCACAGTGCGCCGCTCACCTGTGTGAGGAGAAGGCAGAAGTGCTGATACACTGCTTCTGCCTTCTCCTTGGGTCTTGTGCTGTCTCTGACAGCCGGGAACCCATCCTGCTCCTACTACAGTGCGGGAGCAGGAGCTGTAATCTTGCAATTGTGCGGCGCTCCGGGCAGAAACACAGCTGACCACCCGATCAGCTGTGTTTCTTCCCAGCAGGACGGGGGCCGCAAACCATGGCTCTGGGGGCTGCAGCTTGTGCACCCCTGCATTAAAGGGTATGTTCACCTCTAAGTACTTTTATTTGATTAAAAAAATAAATGAATATAAACAAACTGCTTTGCACTATTTTGCAGCCTTTTGTAGTCAGAAGTCTGGCGTGCTCGTTTGACAACACCCCCCCCCCCCCCCCCCCCCAATTTCTTCCTCACTACCCTGACCTTCAGGTACATTTCCTAACAATACAGACATGTCATTTAGAGTATGGTATATAATACCCAAAACACACAAACAAGAAGGTACACTTGCTGTTAAGGTCAGTGTCTGGTTCGGAGTCTTTTATTGCAACTACTAGGGGTAATTAATAGCAAAGCCAATATCATAGTCAGGAGGAAGCCAGTGGTCGATGCACAAGATGGAGGGTCAGTAGTAGAGGAGTAGGCAAATGCCGTAGTCAGAAGGAAGCCAGTGGTCGATGCACAAGATGGAGCGTCAGTAGTAGAGGAGTAGGCAAATACTGTAGTCAGGAGGAGGCCAGTGGTCGATGCACAAGATGGAGCGTCAGTAGTAGAGGAGTAGGCAAATGCCGTAGTCAGGAGGAGGCCAGTGGTCGATGCACAAGGTGGAGAGTCAGTAGTAGAGGAGTAGGAAAATACCGTAGTCAGGAGGAAGCCAGTGATCGATGCACAAGGTGGAGAGTCAGTAGTAGAGGAGTAGGAAAATACTGTAGTCAGGAGGAGGCCAGTGGTCGATGTACAAGGTGGAGAGTCAGTAGTAGAGGAGTAGGAAAATACTGTAGTCAGGAGGAGGCCAGTGGTCGATGCACAAGATGGAGCGTCAGTAGTAGAGGAGTAGGAAAATGCCGTAGTCAGGAGGAGGCCAGTGGTCAATGTACAAGATGGAGCGTCAATAGTAGAGGAGTAGGCAAATGCCGTAGTCAGGAGGAGGCCAGTGGTCGATGCACAAGATGGAGTGTCAGTAGTAGAGGAGTAGGCAGATCTAGTCAGGAGGAGGCCAGTAGTCGATGCACAAGATGGAGCGTCAGTAGTAGAGGAGTAGGAAAATGCCGTAGTCAGGAGGAGGCCAGTGGTCGATGCACAAGATGGAGCGTCAATAGTAGAGGAGTAGGCAAATGCCGTAGTCAGGAGGAGGCCAGTGGTTGATGCACAAAATGGAGGGTCAGTAGTAGAGGAGTAGGCAAATGCCGTAGTCAGGAGGAGGCCAGTGGTCGATGCACAAGATGGAGGGTCAGTAGTAGAGGAGTAGGCAGATCTAGTCAGGAGGAGGCCAGTGGTCGATGCACAATAAGCATAGTACGAGCAGCAGAGCAGGAGAGACTAGCTTGATTACAGGTTGAGAGCACAATAATCTCGCAAGGCAGAAGTGCAAGGCTGGGGTTAAATATGATGTTCAATCAGGGAACAGAGTGGAGCAAACCAGGGAGGTGTGAACTGAAACTGGGAACTAGGCTTCAGTCCAGCACAGGAGTGGCCCAGAGAGCTCAATAGGGGCTACTCACACAAGCGTACTCCCGTCTGTATTACTTCTGAGTCTCGTAGCCTTACGGCAGGTTTTGCTCTATGCAGCTTGCGCCATTTAAACCCGCTGTTCGGCCATGAGGACACGGTCAGACTACTAGAGTATAAGATGGTCAGATTGTATGAATAGCCCCTTAGTAGGAAGCCTTGAAACGGCAAGCATGAACTTTTCTGACTTCATGGGTCCTAGAATTTAGTGCACTACATATTTTTGGGGTTATTTATGGGGAAAAGTGTTACAGTATTCCATAGCAACCATTCAGGCTACACCTATTATTTTTCAACTACAGAAATGTGAGCGTTGGAATCTGAACGGTGGTTAGAGGAACTTTTCCAGTTTCCCTCTCCTCTAGTTCAAAGTTTAAATGTCTCCTATCACCAACTGTCCCACATTTACCACATCAGTTTTTAATATGGCTGGAAATACTAAAGGCGCATTTACGCGCTCCGAGCAGCTTAACAGGAAGGAAGAGCTGCATTTACATACAGTGATCACCTCCACAGTATGAGGATGAGGGATTTCTATTGCATTTCGCTCATTCATCGGGTGATTGGCTGCATCTTTACACGGGCCGGTTGTCAAGAACGTTCATTCACGATAATCTGCCAGCATAAATCCACTTTAAGACTAACAATGGTTTTACAAGATTTTTATACTGATGACCTATCCTCAGTATTTGACCGGTGGGGTCCGACACCCAGCACCCCCACGATCAGCTATTTTGAGAAGGCACCGGTGCTTACCAAGCACAGCGCTGTACATAGTATAGCGGCTCAGCCCTATTCACCTCTAGGGGACTGAGCTGCTCCTAGGCCACGTGACCAATGAACATGTCGTCACTGGCATAGGAAAAGCTGAGAGAAGGCCGTGGCACTCACAGGAGCGAGGGGGTCCTGAGTGTCAGACCCCCCACCGATGACCTATCCAGAGGATAGGTAATCAGTATAAAAATCTTAGAAAAACCCCTTTATTGAGTCGCACTGTCAACTTGGTTTCTTTATTGTGCGAGAAGAGAAGAGGGAGCTGGGATTAACCATTACAGTAATCCTGAGATCATATGACTACACGCAACACTATACTGCCAACTATTAGCCACAGGTCAGTCACCAATCTGACAAGTGTTTTTTCCAGGTGTCCTTCTCCTAAGGCCTCATGCACATGGCCGTTGTTTTGGTCTGCATCCGAGCCGCCGTTTTGGCAGCTCGGATGCAGACCCTTTCACTTCAATGGGGCCGCAAAAGATGCGGACAGCACTCAGTGTGCTGTCCGCATCCGTTGCTCCGTTCTGTGGCCCCTCAATTTTTTTTTAACATGTCCTATTCTTGTTCGCACTTTGCGGACAAGAATAGCCATTTATATTAAAGGCTGTCCGTGCCGGTGCGCAAATTGCGGACCGCAAAACACACCACGGTCGTGTGCATGAGGCCTAAAACGGTCATTGTGAAAAATAAAACCTTCTAGGCAAACAAATTAGTTTTTCATGAAAGAAAAGTATCTAACTTTAAAAGAAAATGGAAGATGGAAAAGGAACATGGATGTGTTTTAATGGTACATTTACTTGGCACAGCATAAACCTCCCATGTAAAGACACACAAACATCCATGATAAAAGCGGACCACGCTGACCTGAGTGTATTACAAGTCATGCACTTCACAAGCCAAAAATAATTTTCCCTGATAAAACCCCTGATTGACTTACTCTCTGCAATTATAGGATTACACAGATTACCAGCACATAGAAAGCTAGTGCTCTGTTCACACAAGCATCATGGCTTCTGTCTATAATGGAGCCATGACAGCCATGTCAAATTAGCCTTTATACGGACACTGATTTTCTTCAAACCTCAGTGACTTCATGGGAGTTCAGGGGTTCTGGTAATTTTGACTTAGAACTGCCCTGCCCCGACAGAATCCCCCGGGGGCCCCTATAGTGCAGACAAAGCCTAAGCACTAATTAAACAGGTGACATTGCTAAAGGTTGGGATGCTGGGTTTTGTTATTGCAGCATGCATTGTGTGGGAAAAATGACATTACCCTTAGGCTACATACACACGACCGTATGTGTTTTGCGGTCGGAAAATTGTGGATCCGCAAAAAAAAAAAAAAAATGACGAAGTCTGATGTCATCCATTTTTTTTGCGGATCCATTGTAAAAAAAAAAATGACGAAGTCTGATGTCATCCATTTTTTTTGCGGAAATTTGTAAAATCAAATTAGTTTTTCATGAAAGAAAAGTATCTAACGTTAAAAGAAAATGGAAGATGGAAAAGGAACATGGATGCGTTTTAATGGTACATTTACTTGGCACAGCATAAACCTCCCATGTAAAGACACACAAACATCCATGATTTGTCATGATTTAGACACACAAACATCCATCTTTGTCCACAAAACGGACAAGAATAGGACCTGTTCTATTTTTACAGACAGCACACGAAAAAAAAACCCAAAAAAAAAACAACGGACACTGAAACTAAATACGTTAGTGTGCAGTAGCCTTATTCTATATGATTTTAAAGATACTAGTTTTTTAAGTTTTGCCACTTTTGCACAATTAAAGCATTTTCAAAAAAAAAAAAAAAGATCAAGTTTCTGTCTTCATTTTTTATATTTTTCTTCTGTTGCCTTTGTGTGAAGGCTTGTTTTTTGCATGATGTGACGTTTACATTCATACCAATTTAGGGTACACATGACTTTTTGATTGCTTGATAAGATTTTATTTTTTTATTTTTTTTTGGGGGGGGGGGGGGTGACTAAAAATTGACTGTTCTAGGTATAGTGTTTTTTTTGTTTTTTTTTTTCAGCGTTTACTTTGCTGGGAAGATAATGTGATAACTTTATAGAGCAGGTCATAGACACAGTGATACCTAATATGTTTATTTTTTTTCAATTGTAAATGGATTGAGGAGGGGGGAAAGTGGTGCTTTTTCACACTTTAAACTTTTATTTTTATAAAACACTTTTTTACTTTCTATTTTAGTCCCACTATGGGACCTCAACTTATGAGGGTCTGATCCACGTTTTAATGCAATACAATACAATACAATACAATACAATACATGCTGGGTCTTACAGGCTTCTGTACATGGTAGGACCTGAGGCCTTTGTAAAGCTTTTGGGTGTCATGGCAACCAGAGACGCCCCACAATCACATTGTGGGGAACCAATGGAGTAAGAGGGAGCCCCCTCCATCTGTAAACTTCTTACATGCTGCAGACAGCATTGACTGAGGCATCTAAGGGATTCATTTGCCAGTATCAGAATTTTCAGGCATGCTGGGGGATACATCTAGGCCTCTGTACTGATCTAGCAGGCACTGCTCCTGTGCCTACCCAATCAGTGAGCTGGACATGTACGGCGCTCTGTGCAAAAGCTATGTTTGCTGCACCTTACATTTATGGCTGCCACAGTTTCATGGGTTTCTTTTTTTTTTACCTTTATTCTGCAGGTCAGTACGATTACAGAGATAACACATTTTTATGGCTTTTCTTGTGTTTTAATACTTAAAAATAAAAACTATTTTCTTTGTATTGTCACTAAAACTTGTTGATACTTAAGTCTATGGAGCTGTGTGAGGGCTCATGCTTTGCAGGGTGGTTTTTAATCGATACCAAGGGTTGAGGAAGCCACAGAGTGGTGGCGATACATCTGTAGCCTTTGCTTTCCTTACTTCCTATGGTCTGACCACCAGCTACACTTGGGTGATATCTATTTACTAATATTTCTGTGGATCTTTTGTTTGACTCTTGGTCACTATTTTATAAATTTTTTTACACTTTTATAGTTTTTGGCTAGCTGGGATTTATTTTTACCAGTGTTCTGCCATCCCAGATTGTTGGTAATGGGGGGTTTAATGAGCTGTAGGTTTATTGTAAGGCTACTTTCACACTAGCGTTCGGGCGGATCCGTTCTGAACGGATCCGCTCATAATAATGCAGACGGAGGCTCCGTTCAGAACGGATCCGTCTGCATTATATTAGCAAAAAAAAGCTAAGTGTGAAAATAGCCTGGGACGGATCCGTCCAGACTTTCAATGTAAAGTCAATGGGGGACGGATCCGCTTGAAGATTGAGCCACATTGTGGCATCTTCAAACGGATCCGTCCCCATTGACTTACATTGAAAGTCTGGACGGATCCGCACGGATCCGCACGCCTCCGAACGGCCAGGCGGACACCCGAACGCTGCAAGCAGCGTTCAGCTGTCCGCCTGTCCGTGCGGAGGCGAGCGGAGCGGAGGCTGAACGCCGCCAGACTGATGCAGTCTGAGCGGATCCGCCTCCATTCAGACTGCATCAGGGCTGGACGGCTGCGTTCGGGTCCGCTCGTGAGCTCCTTCAAACGGAGCTCACGAACGGAAACCCGAACGCTAGTGTGAAAGTAGCCTAAGTTACTAGGAGTCTAAATTAGAATCCTCAGGCCTCATTTCTCAAAAATGACTAGTAGTAAAACTTTCTTTGTTGCCCATGGCACCCAATCAAAGCACAGCTTTTATTTCTTAAACGGCTCTGGAAAATAAGTTCTATTTGCTCTGGCTGACAGTGACCTTTTTATTGCTAGACAGTTCTGATTAAATTCGGCCCAATGTTTCCCGGGGATTCACTAGATAGATCCCAACTGCTTTCCAGTTTCTATGAAGACGGCTGCTCTTCCTCTGTGAAGATTGGGTGCACTCTATATTCCCAATGAACACACGTGGGTATTATTGGTGATAGGAACCATACCCAGCATTTCCATCAAGGGCTGTTTATGGAAAGCCTGTGACAACCTAGCACTGACTGAACAGAATACTGCAGGTTGCTGGTCTGGTGGGATAAAGTAGGGGGAGATAAAACAAACTGTAGGCTGAGGCGTAACTAATTGTTGGTAAAACGAAGGGGCAGAAGCACTGCCCTACGTCTCCTTTCTTCGGCTCTGCTGGGCTGTCCGAGCGTGATGGTATACTGATCCACATCCACATATATGGATTCCATACTCCACACTGAAGGAACACGGCATATAGAACAGTGCTTCTGCCCCTTTGCTTTACCAAAGTTTAGTTACCCTAATTACTCAAAAGGTGCAATTAAAAAGCCTGAACATTGTAGTTAATGAGAAAAAAAAATGCATAATTGGTAAAATACTGTATGTCATTGAGACAGGAGAAAAAAAAAGAAAAGAAAATCTTGCAAAATGACAGCTGTTAGTTACAAAATGTTTAAAGTTTTGTGTACCACGTGTACTCTTACCCCAGTCCCCTTTTCAGTGCATTATAGACCTCGTCCACTCTGTCAGGCTGAGGAACCTTAGGAGGAGGGGACTTGTGTGACATAGAGAACATTCTACGAACTTTAGATCCAGACTTTCGAGAAACAGTTGGTGTATGGAAGGCCTGTCGATGTCTAAAAGAAGAAATACATACAATTACATACAATCAGATTGCCTAATTGGAGTTAGGAAGGAATTTGTTTTCCCCCTAAAATGAGGAAAAATTGGCTTCTACCTCATGAGGGTTTTTTGCCTTCCTCTAGATCAGGGGTGCAGAACCTTTTCAGGTTGCCGGCCACATTGTGAGACTGAAGGAATCCCATGGGCCGAAAATAAAGGTTAAAGGGGTATTACCAGCTGATATACTGTATTTATTGCATATTGTACATACAGTATACACCATAAATGTCTGCTTACACATCCAGGACTCCCATCTAATGGGAGAATACATGAAAAACGCATGTGAGCAGCCACAAGACATAGACATACATGTCTGTCACCAGATGGTTGAGGGCCGCACAGAATTATATTGAGGGCCGCATTTGGCCCCCGGGCCGCAGGTTGTGCACCCCTGCTCTAGATCAACTTGCAGGATAACAGGCTGAATTGGGTGGACAGATGTCATTGGTGAAAAGCAGAACTGGTTTAGTTGCCCATCGCAAAACTGATCCGTTTTGGACCGCTTGTGAGAGCCCTGAACGGATCTCACAAACGGAAAGCCAAAACTCGAGTGTGAAAGTAGCCTAAGCAACAGAGCAGATCAAATAAATAAGACACGTGTGAAAAGGTGCATAGAAGCAATGAAGAGAACATGTCTGAAAGTGCCTATGTATTTCAACCCAAGAAAGAGGAAAATAACAGCAACCCCCACATTTAACACAATTTTTGTTTAAAATCACATCATTTAAACTTTAGATGGATGTACAGCACACTAAGTCACACTGTATGTTACAAATAGCACAAATAAGATACATTCTTAAAATAAAGTAGCTTTAGTTTTTTCCACTGCCAATTGCCGAATGTGATAAGTTATATAAAAAAAAAAAAAAAAAAAAAAAAAAAAAAAAAGGACAACGCAAAACATTATTTGGGTAATACAAAACAATACCCAGACTATGAGACAATTATCTGGCAACCTAAGGCTACATTTTCACAACAGTGAAAAAAATAAATAAAAAATTATAAAAAACGGACACATTTAGTCTTTAATGGCCATTCTTCATCCATGTGTACATGCATTTATTTTCCTTTTGTTGGTTTTAATGGCAGTTTTGCATCAGTTTTCCTTGGCCATTAAAAATAAAATAAAAAATAAGTTTGAATGTCAGTTTTTTTAACAACCCAACCCCTGCAGTGCCATCAGAATATATTACAAACCCCTAGAGTGCCCCCAGCATAAATAGCCACCATAATGCCTCCAGTATCTATAATAGCCCCCCTGTAGTGCTCCCAGTGTTTGTAATGCCCCCCATAGTGGTCCCAGTATATAAATGCCCCACCAGTGCCACATGTATATAAAATACCTCCCCAATAGTGCCCCCCAGGATATACATTCCCCCCCCCCCCCCAACAGTGCCCTCCATTCTGCTGGGTTCATAATTAATAAATAAATTATTCACCTCACCCACTTATTCCACACTGGAGGGAGCAGGACCTGAAGCTTTAGGGCCAGTTCACACAGAGGTTTTTGGCGCTGATTTTGGAGCATTTTAGCCTCAAATTCAGCTCCAAAAACACTTCGAAACAGCCTTCTATTAATTTGAATAGGAACTGGCCCTTAACGTTAGGTCATCACAATCCTGGGAGTGTCAGGTTCTGCTCCCTCCAGTGCAAAGCAAGTGAACTTGAGCTCAAGAGGATGAGTTTTTATTATTTTTTTAATGGCTGTTAGATGGGTTGACAACTGTCTAAATGACCATTAACAAAGAAAAGAATTATAAGATTCTCTCCAGGTGGTACTATTGCCCTACTAAATTGCATCAAATGTTCCCCAATGTGTCAGACAGGTGCTGGAGGTGCGAAAACGAGAGGGGTTCCTTATTACATATTTGGTAGAGCTGTCCAAAAATTCATTCATTCTGGGAGCGAATTTTGCAGATTTTTGCCAAATACTCACACAGAACGATTCCTAAGGCTACTTTCACACTAGCGTTCGGGCGGATCCGTTCTGAACGGATCCGCCCATAATAATGCAGACGGAGGCTCCGTTCAGAACGGATCCGTCTGCATTATATTAGCTAAAAAAAGCTAAGTGTGAAAATAGCCTGGGACGGATCCGTCCAGACTTTCAATGTAAAGTCAATGGGGGACGGATCCGCTTGAAGATTGAGCCACATTGTGGCATCTTCAAACGGATCCGTCCCCATTGACTTACATTGTAAGTCTGGACGGATCCGCACGCCTCCGCACGGCCAGGCGGACACCCGAACGCTGCAAGCAGCGTTCAGCTGTCCGCCTGTCCGTGCGGAGGCGAGCGGAGCGGAGGCTGAACGCCGCCAGACTGATGCAGTCTGAGCGGATCCGCCTCCATTCAGACTGCATCAGGGCTGGACGGCTGCGTTCGGGTCCGCTCGTGAGCTCCTTCAAACGGAGCTCACGAACGGAAACCCGAACGCTAGTGTGAAAGCAGCCTAACACTACACAACTTACCCTTCTATCCCCGATTCCTGGCTCTCTTGCCCAGGTCAAGAAAGGAGTCCTGAGGCACTTTCTAGCTGCGGCAAGGATGGGTATTCCTAGACATTGGAAGTCCAGTTCGACACCTACACTACTTGAATGGTCAAGAGAGTTAAGGTTTATTCTACGTATGGAAGAGTTGATAGCAAACGAACAAGAGCTGAATCATTTGCACATAGCTGTGACCCCCTGCTCCAGTTTCTGGACTCTTCGGGATTTGTTGATTTACTAGGAGCTTAATGAGTTTTAGAATTTGTAAGATCTTTCACGCAATCTTTAGGTCAGGCTCATATGTTTTAATATCTATCGATGTTTTCTTCCCTTCCACCCCCCTCCTTCCTTATGTCTCTTGTTTCTCCCCCCATGTCAGTGTTGTTCTAAAGGGCGACACCTCCTAGTGAGTTGTCAGTTTAGCCGCAAGAATATCCTGAAATTGATATGTGGTTCCTTAGGCCACAATGCTTTATGGAATGTATAACATGGTCGCAATGTTACGAAGGGAGTCTATATCTGTACTCATTTTTTGATGATTATATTCATTCTTTGTATTTGTTGTATTGATAAAAAATTTCTCATTGTTAATCTATATGCAGGACTCTAAAGGTTCTAATGTAATACTCTATGTATCAATTGTCGCTAGCCATTATCGATTTTGGTTTCTTCCAATAAAAAGAGAGTAAACATAAATGGCCATTAAAAAAAAAAGCCCAATTGATTTCAATAAGGTCTGTTTTGCCGAAAATAGGACATATGCTATTTTTTGATGGCCGCTGTTTGCTACTAAAAACGGTCATGTGAATAGCCCCTTAGTCAGCCACGTGACAGCACAAAAATGTCAATTTACTAATCTGAAATACGCCCAACTTAAGCGTAGAAAAAAGGCTAAATGTAAGACAGCTTGCAAGCTGTCCTACATTTAGAACTGGCGTTAGAAGCGCCAAAGTTATGGAGAGGCCTGCACCTCTTCATAAATTTGTTTCCTATGGCGTATGTTTTTGTTTCTATGGCATTCCCTAAGCAGTAAAACTGATCTTTTACTTTCATTCTCCAGGTCAGTATGCTTACGGATATACCACATATGTATAGTTTTTCTTGTGTTTTAATACTGGGGGGAAAAAAAATGTTTTTTTCTTTTCATCGCCATATTCTGACCCCTATAACTTATTTGCTGTTATGTGTATGAAGCTGTGTGAGGGCTCATTTTCTGTGGGGCAAGCTGTACTTTTCATTGATACTATTTTGGGTTGTGTATGACTTTTTGATAACTTTTTTTTTTTTTGCGGGAGGTGAAGTAACCAAAGAATTGCAAATGGGCCATCTTGACTTTTTACATTTCGCTGTACTTATATAGAAGGTCATTACGTATGCAGAGATACCATATATGTATTTATTTAATTTATTCCTTTTAATAGTAAATGGGATGAGTGGGCATGCTTTTTTTTACGTGAAACTTAAAAAAAAAATTATTTTTCTAAACCCCTTTTTTTTTTTTTACTTTTTATGTTAGTCCCACGGTGGGACTTCAACTTCTGATGGTCAGATTGCTGGCACAATGCATTACAATACATACTGTATTGTAATATATTGTTTCTGTTTTACACTGACAGCCTGTTGCAGGACCGGATAGGCTTTCATAACTGGCACACCTGGAGGTGTTTGTAAGACCTCCGGCTGCCATAGCAACAATCATCAAAATCCTGTGATCACACCAGCCAATGAGAAGAGGGGGAACACCCTCCCTCGCCTGACCTTGCAAATGCTCTCTGGGGTGATTGGTAACAAAATGACAGACACTCCATACACCTGTGGAAAGACTTCCCAGAAGGCCTCATGTAGATAGTTTAATACAAATCATGTCTGACATCTGGAGACACTTCAGAAGCAGCAAAGTTGTGCCTTAGCATCAAGGCCGTCCCATAAAGACTTAGGCTAATAGATCCGCATACAAAACTTTAGGTCTAATTAATGAAAGAAAGATCACTTGGGCCTATTGCACATGATCGTATGGCTTTTTCAGCATTTTGCAGTGCGCAAAAACAGATCTGCAAAAAATACGGATGAAATCCGTGTGCATTCAGTTTTTTGCGGAACGGAACATCTAGCCCCTAATAGAACAGAACTATCCTTGACCGTTATGCGGACAATAGAAGGACATGTTCTATCTTTGAACAGAACGGAAAAACAAATACGGAAACTGAATGCATACGGAGTACATTCCGTTTTTTTGCGGACCCATTGAAATGAACGGTTCCGTATATGGAACGCAAAAAACGGAATGGAAACTGAAAAGGCATGAGGCCTCATACGGAGGGTAGTATATCACCTAGAATATTCAAGGAATACCATTTCTTTAAAATCAGTGTTCAGGGACTTGAAGCTAGGAGGCTTTTGTAGAGTTGTGGGTGGGATGAAGCCTCAAGTCTTAGTCCAGTTCCTGCGTTTCTATGCAGTGGGCTCATTGGCAAATGCAGCTGTACTGAGGCCTACTTAAAATCCTATGTACACTGGGGAAGATCTCTGGGCAGAGCAGAGAGGCTGCTGACATGCGGCATGCAAACTAAGGCCTCATGCACACGACCGTATGTATTTAGCAGTCCGCAAGAAATACGGATGATGTCAGTGTGCATGAATGGTTCCGTATACGCAAAACACACAAAAAATGCAACGGACACGGAAAGAAAATACGTTTGTGTGCAGGTTGTGGTTTATTGTATTTAAGACACAGAGGGAAAATATGATGTTTAGCCAGTGCTTGGACAAGCAGGATTTCATTTATCTTTTGTGTTATTTTGCTTTTTGCATCCTGTATACTTGTTACCTGTATACATGCTGCCATTAAAAGGCGGAAAGGACCTGAGCTTTGAACATTTGAAGGCTTTCTGTGTTTCTACAAAGTACACAAATACAGGTCCTTCTCAAAATTAGCATATTGTGATAAAGTTCATTATTTTCTGTAATGTACTGATAAACATTAGACTTTCATATATTTTAGATTCATTACACACCAACTGAAGTAGTTCAAGCCTTTTATTGTTTTAATATTGATGATTTTGGCATACAGCTCATGAAAACCCAAAATTCCTATCTCAAAAAATTAGCATATCATAAAAAAAGGTTCTCTAAACGAGCTATTAACCTAATCATCTGAATCAACTAATTAACTCTAAACACCTGCAAAAGATTCCTGAGGCTTTTAAAAACTCCCAGCCTGGTTCATTACTCAAAACCGCAATCATGGGTAAGACTGCCGACCTGACTGCCATCATTGACACCCTCAAGCAAGAGGGTAAGACACAGAAAGAAATTTCTGAACGAATAGGCTGTTCCCAGAGTGCTGTATCAAGGCACCTCAGTGGGAAGTCTGTGGGAAGGAAAAAGTGTGGCAGAAAACGCTGCACAACGAGAAGAGGTGACCGGACCATGAGGAAGATTGTGGAGAAGGACCGATTCCAGACCTTGGGGGACCTGCGGAAGCAGTGGACTGAGTCTGGAGTAGAAAGTGTGCAGGAAATGGGCTACAGGTACCGCATTCCCCAGGTCAAGCCACTTTTGAACCAGAAACAACGGCAGAAGCGCCTGACCTGGGCTACAGAGAAGCAGCACTGGACTGTTGCATGTCATTCGGAAATCAAGGTGCCAGAGGTCTGGAGGAAGACTGGGGAGAGGGAAATGCCAAAATGCCTGAAGTCCAGTGTCAAGTACCCACAGTCAGTGATGCTCTGGGGTGCCATGTCAGCTGCTGGTGTTGGTCCACTGTGTTTTATCAAGGGCAGGGTCAATGCAGCTAGCTATCAGGAGATTTTGGAGCACTTCATGCTTCCATCTGATGAAAAGCTTTATGGAGATTAAGATTTCATTTTTCAGCACGACCTGGCACCTGCTCACAGTGCCAAAACCACTGGTAAATGGTTTACTGACCATGGTATTACTGTGCTCAATTGGCCTGCCAACTCTCCTGACCTGAACCCCATAGAGAATCTGTGGGATATTGGGAAGAGAAAGTTGAGAGACGCAAGACCCAACACTCTGGATGAGCTTAAGGCCGCTATCGAAGCATCCTGGGCCTCCATAACACCTCAGCAGTGCCACAGGCTGATTGCCTCCATGCCACGCCGTATTGAAGCAGTCATTTCTGCAAAAGGATTCCCGACCAAGTATTGAGTGCATAACTGAACAGAATTATTTGAAGGTTGACTTTTTTTGTATTAAAAACACTTATCTTTTATTGGTCGGATGAAATATGCTAATTTTTTTAGATCGGATATTTGGGTTTTCATGAGCTGTATGCCAAAATCATCAATATTAAAACAATAAAAGGCTTGGACTACTTCAGTTGGTGTGTAATGAATCTAAAATATATGAAAGTCTAATGTTTATCAGGACATTACAGAAAATAATGAACTTTATCACAATATGCACATTTTTTTAGAAGGACCTGTATATGTAGGAAATGGGGTCCGATAATAAAATATCACAAAAGTTTACAAACCTGGTCTTTTCGTAGTTTGAGTTAACGCCTGCAAATGACTGACTTCTAGTAATTGATGTGGATATGACCCTTGACGACTGCATGTAGAGAGTCATGGTGGAGTGAGCCTTGTGTGTGCTCCCTGAAAGAAAAAAAATACAAGAAAATAACACTTCTTCTAATGACCTAATTAAGGACTAGAGACAAGTGGGTAAGTAGAACCTGCCTTTTATGCTTTCTCATCCAGACCAAACTGAATCTGAAAACCTGGCTGTACTGGCAGCCTTAGGGTACTTTCACACTAGCGGCAGGACGGATCCGACAGGCTGTTCACCCTGTCTGATCCGTCCAGCCTCTATTTCGCCGTGCCACCGGACTATAATGGGGATGGGGGCGGAGCTCGGGTGCAGCACGGCAGTTTGCGGTGAGAGGCTGCCAGACTAAAAAGTCGGACATGCAGTACTTTTGTCCGGCGGCCTTTTGCCGTGCTGCGCCGGAGCTCAGTCCCCTGTCTCCACTATAGCCAATGGGGACGGAATGGCGGTCCGGCGGCACTGCGAAATAGCAGCAGGACGGATCCGACAGGGTGAACAGCCTGTCGGATCCGTCCTGCAGCTAGTGTGAAAATAGCCTAAGGCCATTTGCAAACAGCCATTACATAGATCAGGCATGGCCAACATGCGGCTCTCCAGCTGTTGTAAAACTAACAACTCCCACAATGCCCTGCTGTAAGCTGATAGCTGTTGGCAGTCTGGGCATGATGGGCATTCTAGTTTGGCAACAGCTGGAGAGACTCAGGTTGGCCATCCCTGACCTAGATGAATCTTCGCTACAGATATACATATACAGACCCACTATAGTTCAAGAACCGTAAATGTCTGATTCAGCAGCACTGCATGCAGTATAAGCACTGTAACTGTGCTCTTGTACTATGGATGTCCCAATACACCATGACATGCACACATTTTTATTTGTGAAGAGTAAAGGGGTCTCCTTGGATTTTATTATTAATGGTGTAGCCTCTGGATAGGCCATCAATATCTGATCAGTGCATAACAGGGTGAACAGCCTGTTGGATCCGTCCTGCCGCTAGTTCACGTGTGTCCCCGGACTGCCGCTCAGTCCCCATTGACTATAATGGGGGCAGGGGCGGAGTTCCGGCGGCAGCAAGGCAGCGCACGGCGAGAGGCAGCCAGACAAAGTACGAACGGAATAACCTGCTGGATTCCCCTGCCGCTAGTGTGAAAGTACCCATAGTCAAGTGTTTTCAATCGGTGAGATAAGGTACGAATGGGTAACCTGTTTCATGTAAATAACAGGGCTCTAACAAAGTCTGATCTTCACAACACATTTGTAGAATGAGTTGTTGATGCACATCTGGTTGAAAAAGTTTACAAGACATCTCTAAAAAGATTGGAGAAGATGGGTAAGAAATGGCAGGCACCTGTCTATGTTGTCACCTAACTACTCATACGGGGGAGGGGGTGCAACATTTTAGGAAAAATAAAAAATGTCCTTTCTTAAGGGCTCTTTCACACCTGCGTTCTTTTCTTCCGGCATAGAGTTCCGTCGTCGGGGCTCTATGCCGGAAGAATACTGATCAGGATTATCCTAATGCATTCTGAATGGACAGTCCGTCCTTCAGGATGCATCAGGATGTCTTCCGTTCCGGAACGGAACGTTTTTTGGCCGCAGCAAATAGCGCAGCATGCTGCGCTTTTTGCTCCGGCCAAAAATCCGGAACACTTGCCGCAAGGCCGGATCCGGAATGAACGCCCATTGAAAGGCATTGATCCGGATCCGGCCTTAAGCTAAACGTCGTTTCGGCACATTGCCGGATGCGACGTTTAGCTTTTTCTCAATGGTTACCACGGCTGCCGGGACGCTAAAGTCCTGGCAGCCATGGTAAAGTGTAGTGGGGAGCGGGGAGCAGCATACTTACCGTCCGTGCGGCTCCCGGGGCGCTCCAGAGTGACGTCAGGGCGCCCCAAGCGCATGGATGCTGGATCGCATGGATCACATGATCCATGCGCATGGGGCGCTCTGATGTCATTCTGGAGCGCCCCGGGAGCCGCACGGACTGTAAGTATACTGCTCCCCCGCTCCCCACTACTACTATGGCAACCAGGACTTTAATAGCGTCCTGGGTGCCATAGTAACACTGAAAGCATTTTGAAGACGGATCCGTCTTCAAATGCTTTCAGTACACTTGCGTTTTTCCGTATCCGGCGTGTAATTCCGGCAAGTGGAGCACACGCCGGATCCGGACAACGCAAGTGTGAAAGAGGCCTAACTGTAACTAGCTGTTCCATTGTGGAAGTGCTCATTAGTACATGAGGCCCAGGGAGCACTACCACTTACATTACTCCCCGTTCCCTGGTCCTCTTCTCCTGGCACCAGCACCGCTCTGGTTCATGACAGTGTACAGCTTCAGGACATAGTGTGCTGCATCAAGAGAGCATTGGTCCAGAATGTTGGTGACACCTGGAGCACAAGAGGAGAGGTGATTTTTTATTTTATTTTTTATCGTGTGGCCTGAAACCTGCATTTAGTGGACAGATGGAAGGGTTGAAAGGGGTGTGTGCAGTGATCTGGGGTCTGTATGAATTTAGAGGCTGATCTGGGGACTTTACAAAACGTGGGGTCTATATAAATTTAGCGGCTGTTCTAGGGTCTGGAGGTCTGTATAATTCTGGGAACTACTCTGGAGATCTGTATTAATTTTGGGGGGTGTTCTGAGAATATATTAATTTTGGGGTCTGAATTAAGAAAGGGTTGCCCAAACATGTAAAATGTATTGCTGAAAACTGTGTATATGTATATATATATATATATATATATATATATATATATAAATAATCTGGAAAGAGGTGGCCAAAAGGAGGAAAAAGGCGCTCATAGGGTGAGTAGGTTCAGAACAGGCTTCCAATTCAGGAAGAATGGTGTTGCTCACCTGCTGTCGTTGCACCTAATGTTCAGTGCAACTGTACTGGAGGCGAGTAGGAGTGGTTTAAGTGTTGCTGGTTGGTGCTGCCGGTTACATCCGTGTTCACCTTTGGTGGGGGCCAAGCCGCCGTCTGGGTCAGTGTATGAAGTATGTATCAACTGGACTCTGGGGTCGAGTGGAGGGTGGACCATAGGCGCAAAACACAACCAGAGTTTGTTTCGAACCAATAATTTTTTTTTAAATTATTTTTGTTATCGTGACAACGCGTTTTGGGGTTCTGTGGACCCCTTTTTCAAGTCTGTGAATGCTGCTGATTGAAGTTGCGCTGCTCCCAGCTTCTGGCACGTGCGGCGTCCAGATGCTGGGAGCAGCGCAACTCATACCTCACCAACCAAATATTCAATGTCTCCCATTCACACACCACCTCATGACGAGCTCTCTTGTGGTGCCCCTAAAAGCACTGTTCTGGAACATTATAACAGTTTATACATTCGACCTGGGACATCTCAGAATCCCATGTCTTGCAATGCCACCTCTATGATGACACTCAAATCTACCTCTCTGGCCTAGATTTGAGCTCCTCTGACGAAAAGCAGTTCTGGTAGTCTTTGGCCTATAAAAAACCCCACGTAATTTAACCTATTAACCTGTGGTATTATTCTAAAGGAAGACAAAATTGCCCTTAAAGAGGACCTTTCACCACATCCTGCATTATGTAATACATGAACATGTGGATGGTTACATTTATACAATGTTTATACTATATTACTTATGTTAATATTTATACAATAGATACAAACATTATATATGGACTAAGCCCTCACTCTGATATGATAAAATCTTTTGATCAAAACAAGTCTGTGCCCGCCTACCAGTGCCACCAAGGTGGTCTCAGTCAGGCAGGTCGTACTCTAAATCTATCTGTGCCGTTGGGCATCTACATTCAGGAGAGCAGACCCTGCACATATAGTGCACTGCTTCTTGTTACCTTTGTGTGCAGGGTCTGCTCTCCTGAATGTAGATGCCCAACTGCATAGATAGGCTTAGAGCAGGTCTTGGGGCTGGTAGGCGGTCACAGATGTGTTTTGATCAAAATATAGATGGCTGAGAGTCTCCGATTTTATTATAACAGAGTGAGGGCTTAGTCCATATACAGCGGATCTAAAAAGTCTACACACCTCTGTTAAAATCTCAGGCTTCTGTGATGTAAAAAAAATGACAAAGATAAATCATTTCAGAACTTTTTCCACCTTTAATGTGACCTATAAACTGTACCACTCAATTGAAAAATAAACTGAGCTCCAAGAATGTTAGTACAGTCCCTTGGGCTCCTTACCAGGCTCATTTACATATCTATAAAATAATTTTTTTAAACACAATAAAAAGAACACAGCGCTATGGGACAGGTATATTGCGGACATGCTAGCGGCGATCTAGCCGTGCACGTCCACATCTCTATAGGCTAAAACGAGGTGACAGGATCCCTTTAAAGTGCCTCTGATTATCCCCAAATAAAGTTCAGCTGCTCTAGTTGGTCTTTCCTGAAATTTTCTTAGTCTCATCCCACAGCAAAAGCCATGGTCCCCAGAGAGCTTTCAAAGCATCAGAGGGATCTCATTGAGGTATCAGTCAGGAGAAGGGTATAAAAGAATTTCCGAGGCATTAGATATACCATGGAACACAGTGAAGACAGTCATCATCAAGTGGAGAAAATATGGCACAACAGTGCCATTACCAAGAACTGGACGTCCCTCCAAAATTGATGAAAAGACTAGAAGTAAACTGGTCTGGGAGGCTACCAAGAGGCCTACAGCAACATTAAAGGAGCTACAGGAATATCTGGCAAGTACTCGCTGTGTGGTACATTTGACAATGATCTCCCGTATTCTTCATATGTCTGAGCTATGGGGTAGAGTAGCAAGACGAAAGCCTTTTCTTATGAAGAAAAACATCCTAGCCAGGCTACATTTTGAAAAAACACACCTGATGTCTCCCAAAAGCATGTGGGAAAAGGTGTTATTGTCTGATGAAACCAGGGTTGAACTTTTTGGCCATAATTCCAAAAGATATGTTTAGCGCAAAAACAACACTGCACATCATCAAAAGAACACCATACCCACAGTGAAGCATGGTGGTAGCAGCATCATGCCAAGGGGCTGTTTTTCTTCAGCTGGAACTGGGGCCTTAATTTAGCTAGAGGGAATTGTGAACAGTTCCAAATACCAGTCAATATTGGCACAAAACCTTCAGGCTTCTGCTAGAAAGCTGAACATGAAGAGGAACTTCATCTTTCAGCATGACAACGACCCAAAGCATACATCCAAATCAACAAAGGAATGGCTTCACCAAAAGAAGATTAAAGTTTTGGAATGGCCCAGCCAGAGCCCAGACTTGAATCCGATTGAAAATCTGTGGGGTGATCTGAAGAGGGCTGTGCACAGGAGATGCCCTCGAGCGTTTTTGCAAAGAAGAGTGGGCAAATCTTGCCAAGTCAAAATGTGCCATGCTGATAGACTCATACCCAAAAAGACTGAGAGTGCTGTAATAAAATCAAAAAGGTGCTTCAACAAAGTATTAGTTTAAGGGTGTGCACACTTATGCAAGTATTTTTTCTTCCCTCTACCTAAAAGATTTCAGTTGAGTTGTACAGTTTATAGGTCACATTAAAAAGGTGGAAAAAGTTCTGAAATGATTTATCTTTGTCTCATTTTAGGGGTGTGTAGACTTTTTATATCAACTGTATAATGTTTACATATATTGTCTAAGGCCACTTTCACACTAGTGTCTCTATTTTCAAGTATTGAGATCCGTCAATACTTCAGTCAATGGGGACAAAACATAAATGAACAAAACGGAATGCTCCAAAATGCATTCCGTTCTGTTTGGTTGCTTTCTCATACCGGTGTGAAAACTGCAGCATGTTGCGGTTTTATTTCCATCATGGGTTGCTGAGCAAAATGAATCAGTCATGACCCAACATCTAAGTCAAAGGGGACGGATCCGTTTAACTCTCGGACACTATCTGATACCAGTAACGGAAGCGTTTTTGCTGAGCCCTGCCGGATCCAGCAACAACGCTAGTGTGAAAGTAGCCCAAGTGTATTATTTTCTGTGATTATTCTTTTAGAATATAGCAATCAAAAGACTCCCAGGAACAAGCATTCATCTCAAGCAATACAGATATCTTGTAATACTATCTTTCTGAAGAAGGCAACCTGATGTCTTTTAAAGTTATTTAGCAAATCACAGAGTTCCAAAGTCTTCCTGCTCTTATTGTATAAAATCCTGTCAAGCTGATGGCGACACTTCTTTTTCAATAGACTACTTCTTTTCAATATGCGACACCACAGGCGGCGCGGCCCTGGATGTAATTGCGGCGTCGGTGGGGGGACAGTAGGAGATGAGCGCTTCCATTGTGGAAGCGCTCATCTCCATATTCATCTGTATCGCCGTCCTCAGGACAGCGATACAAAAGACTGTGATGCGGCAGGGGAGGGAGAGGTGTCTCCCCGACGTCATTATTATCGCGCCACCTGAGCAGGACAGCACACAGCCGGAAGAGGCCTGCATCGCATCACTGCTGATGGAGGTAAGTATGCGTTTTCTTTTTTTTTGGGGGGGACGGGGGGGGGGGCTGGCTTTATGAGGGCATCTGACAATTCTTACAGCCCCATTTTTTTGGGGGGTGGCACTCTGGGGGCATTTCTTACTGGCACATTATGGGGGGGGCACCATGGGGAGAGGAGCACTATGGGGGCATCTGGGGGCTCTGAAGGGGCTTTTTTTATTGACACATTATGGGGGGCACTATAGGGTCATTATTTGGGGGCACTATGAGGAAGTGGGGGCTCTAAAGGGGCCTTTTTTTTCTTATTGGGACATTATGGCATCTGGTGGCACTAAGGGGGCATTTTTTACTGGCACTATGGGGGAGTGGCGCACTATTGGGGCATATGGTGGCACTTAGAAGGGGCATTTTTTACTGGCATATTATGGGGGAGAGGAGCACTTTAGTCCGCTGGGGGCACCAAGAACAGGCCTTTTTTTTTACTGCCATATTATGGGGGACACTGGGGAAGGGGGAGCGGAGCACTATGATGGCATTTACTGGGGCACTATATAGGAGTATTTTACACTGGCATACATTATGGGGACATTAGCTCAACTGCGGGCACTAAGCGGGGGTATTTCATGTACTGTTTAATGTCAGTTTGTCAATCTCTGCAGAGACGGGAGATGGCTGAAAAATCATCATGGTGGTCTGGTCTGAATTGAGATGAGGAAAGAGAACGTCTACAACAAAGGTGACATCACTGGATGTAAGAGGTATGTGGCGCTATGTAGGAGAGAAGATGCTCCAGCTCCTCCCCCTGACATTTTCAGAAGGAGGATTCACAGCGGGGTGAGGATGCCTTTCGGACCCCCGGACCCCCCCCAGACAAAATTCCTGGGTGCTCCCCTGAGTTAGGCACATCCTCAGGCTGTCCTTGCACCTAGATTGAAATCTACTCCAGTCTCTGAAGTAGATTTGAAACATCATTTATGCCTGGAAACAGACAAAACGTAAGTCTAGCCCCTGGTGAGGATGGCAAAACAACAATTGCATGCATCTAAATTTAGGTGCAAAGACATTTGAATGTCGCATAACAGGGACGTGCAAATTCTGTACGCCTAACTGGTGTAAGGGGCCATCATAAATGACCCCTAAGTCTTCGAACAGCAAGGTGTGGCAGTCTGAAGTAGTGGACCCAGGGGAGCCCACCACTCTCCAGATGGGGTGTTGCCACTTAATAGAAAGCTTTTTATATTCTCTTTCTATGGCTCCCTTGTCTCCTCCATACTACTGACCCCCTGCCAATCCATACAGTTAAAAGGGGGTAAAAGTGACACCTCTGTTAGAAAGGAGCATAAAAACAATTATATCTAAAAAATAAAAAACACACACACCATACATAGAAAACTTTTTTTCCAATTTTTGGTAGTTTTTCTTTTTTCATTATTACACCAATATTATTCTGTAATATACCAGATTAATTACAGCATATTGTCCTTTAGTACCAGTCAACACAAAATAACCCCCCCCCCCCCCCCCTATATAGATCATCTATTGTCCATTCAATGCTGCTGTGACAGGAAGAAGTTATCTGCGAGGTAATCATTATGGTAGGTCTAGAATTCGGATGACAACAAGACTAAAGAAGAAACGAGGGATGCTCCGAGTCATTCGTCCCCTTCTTTCACTGGTCGCTGTGATGGTCTGACTAAAAAAGTCAAACGAGGCTGTCTGCTGTAGGGTTTTCCCGATACAAATTTTTTTATTCAATTTCGATACCATTAAAAAAAAGTATTGGGATACTTGATACCACGTTCAATACGCATTTTATGGAACATCCAGCCCATAATCGAACAGTCCCATCCTATTTTTTTGGGGGGGGACAAGGTGACATGGCGAATTGCGTGGTTTTTATTTTTTCTGTTATGGTGTTCACCGCATAAGAGATTTTTTTTATATTTTAATAGTTCGCTCTTTTTTAGACGTGGCAATGTGTAATATGTTTATTTATTGTTTATATATTTTATATGTAAAATTGGGAAAGGGGGTGATTTATACCTAATATATATTTTTTTTTTCTTCACTTTTTATTTGATGACCATTTCCCCCCTTAGGGGCTAGAACCTGGAATCTTTTAATCTCTTGTCCTATTCACCCTAATAGAGATCTATTAGGGTTAACAGGACTTTACGCTCTCCCTGCTGCCCTGTGCTGATCGCAGCTCCCTGTCATAGAGGTCGGGTGCCGGCTATGTGATTCTGCACTGGCACCCGCCTCCTGTATTTGTATTAAACGTTCGTTATCTTCATTGGTGGCGCAGTGGCCACAGCCCCTCCCCTCCTCTTCCCCTCTCTCTTCTCATTGGTCGCGGTGGCATCGGCACAGGAGGGATGGAGGGACTGCTTCGTTCTCCCCTGTGCTGATGAGGGAACATGGGGCGCTGGGAGCAGCGCAAGCCATGTTCTGCGATACTAGGCTGCGCTACTGCACAATATCGGTAAAAGGCAAATCCTGGTATCGAATTGATACTGGTACAAAAGTATTGATTGGGTATCGCAAATTCAATATCAGGCACGACCCGAGTCTGCTGTGCTAAAAGTCCAAAGGAGATAAAGAGCCAGCACAGAAGATATAATACAAAATTTGTAGCCAAAACGAAGGTTTAGTCTTACCGGTAAACGGTTTTCCAGGAGTCCGACATGACAGTACCCACTGGAGGATGTCCTATTGGATCTCTGTAGGGACAGGAAGCGTGAGAGGTTAAAAGGCCCCTCCCCTACCCTCCCACCAGTGTTCTTTCCAATTACTACACCAGATAGGATCCAACGTATTTATTAAACTTCCATGTTAGACACACATCGGAAAGATAATTTTAAGGATCCTGGCAATAACCGAAAAGAATTATGGGGGGGAAAATAACGGGTACTGTCATGTCGGACTCCTGGAAAACCGTTTACCGGTAAGACTAAACCTTCGTTTCCAGGACGTCCCTCCATGACAGTACCCACTGGAGAACTACCAGCTCAACCACTAGGGGGGGACCACAGCCTGAAGGACCTTGCGACCAAATGCCAGATCCTGGTTGGCCAGGGAATCTAATCTATAGTGCTTAATGAATGTAGAGAAACTGGACCAGGTTGCGGCCTTGCAAATCTGCTCTACAGAAGCATCTGCTTTCTCTGCCCACGATGATGCGACTGCTCTGGTGGAGTGGGCTCTTAAGGGGAACGGACAAGGAAGTCCTTTCTGTGAGTAAGTCTCTCGAATCAAGTCTCTGATCCAGCGGGCTAGAGTTTGTTTCGAGGCCTTGTTGCCTCTGTTCTTTCCCCCAAAGGAAACAAAGAGGTTCTGTGATCTTCTCCACGGCTCCGTCCTTTGGAGGTAAGCGAGAATGGTTCTTCTTACGTCGAGGCAATGGAACTTTTCTTCTTTCGCATTCTTAGGGGAGGTACAAAAGGAGGGAAGAATTATTTCCTGCTCTCTGTGAAACGGTGATACCACTTTTGGCAAGAAAGATGGGTCTAATTTCAGAATGACTCTGTCATCCAGAATTCTCAAGAATGGTTCTCTGATGGAGAGGGCCTGAATCTCCCCAATTCTACGAGCTGTGGTAATAGCTAGTAAGAAGACTGCTTTAAGGGAAAGCATTTTATCTGATAATTGGTCAATAGGTTCAAAGGGGGACCTACAAAGACTCTCTAGGACTACATTCAAGTCCCATGGGGGAACCGTCTGTCTAACAGTGGGTCTTAACCTGGAAATCGATTTAACAAACCTCCTAATCCACCTGTGGTCGGCCAGAGGGGTGTCAAGAAAACTACTCAAAGCCGAAATCTGGACCTTAAGGGTACTGGGCTTTAGGCCCAGGTCGAACCCTGCCTGTAAAAAGTCCAGAATGCAGCCTATAGATGGGGCCGAGATTCCTGGATGAGTGCCTGCGAGTCATGATAAAAACCTTTTCCATATCTTTAAGTATATGGCAGAGGTTACCGGTTTTCGGCTCTGCTGTAAGGTTGAGATTACCTTATCCGAAAGGCCTTTTCTTCTCAGGATCTGCCTTTCAGGATCCAGGCTGTTAGCATTAACTTCTCGAGATTCGGGTGTTCCAGGGGCCCCTGAACGAGAAGGTCCTTCCTCGCTGGAAGGGTTATTGGGTCTTCTAGGAGTAAGTCCGTCAGGAGCGGAAACCAGGCTCTCTTTGGCCAGGCTGGGGCGATCAGGATAAGGGTCGCTGAGCAAGCCTTTAGTTTTTTCAGGACCAGCGGAATTAAAGGGAACGGAGGAAAGGCATAAGCTAATTCCATGTCCCATTTCTGGGATAAGGCGTCTACACCCCTCGGATTGTCTCTGGGGTTCAGGGAGAAGAATTGATCTACCTGGGTGTTCCTTCTGGAGGCAAATAGGTCTATCTGTGGGAACCCCCATTGATGGCATATTTGAAGGAAAACTTCTCGGTTTAGACACCATTCGCCTGCATCTAGACAGTGTCTGCTCAGAAAATCTGCCGCGGAGTTCTCTGCCCCCTTTAAGTGGACCGCTGTCACCGAGAGGACTTTCCTCTCTGCCCAGTGAAATATTTTTTCGGATAACTCCAGAAGTAGAGGGTTCCTGGTACCCCCCTGACGCTTCAGGTAACATACGGTGGTTATGTTGTCTGACAGCACTCTGATGTGGTGGTTGGAGAGAATATATTCGGCTGACGTTAGTGTCTTCCATACCGCCTTCAGCTCCCTGTAGTTTGATGATCTGCGGCTGTCCAGGGTGGACCATTTGCCCTGGAAGACATGTCCTTCCAGATGGGCCCCCCAACCCCACTGGCTTGCATCCGTGGTGATGATTATAGAAGGAGAAAGGTTCCAGGCAACCCCCTTCTTTAGGTTTCCGGGATTGGTCCACCAGGATAGAGAATCTAGACACCGCTCTGAAGGTGTTACCTCCGAGTCCAAGGACTGATGATCCCTGTCCCAAGCTGCCAGCACTGCGGACTGTAGGCTCCTGGAATGGAACTGGGCCCACGGGATCACTGAGATGCATGAAGTCATTAAGCCAAGGATCTTCATTGCCTCCCTTAAAGTATGACGCTTCTGTTTCTGGAAGGCCAATATCTTTCTCCTTATTGTCTCCTGTTTGGATTCTGGAAGGAAGGAGAACTGACTTTCTGTGTCCAGGAGAACCCCTAAGAACTGTTTTTTGGTGTTTGGTACCAGGTTGGATTTGGGGTAATTTATCACCCAACCTAGATCCTTGAAGAGGGCTAAGGTCTGATGAATACTGTCCTCTAGATCTTGTTTCGTGTTGGCTATAAGAAGAAAATCGTCCAAATATGGAACAATCCTTATTTGCTGCTTTCTCAAATGTGCCACAATTTCCGTGATGACTTTTGTAAAGATTCGAGGGGCTGAAGAGATTCCAAAGGGGAGACACTGGAATTGATAATGAAGAACCGTCCCCTCCTGAATGACTGCAAACCTGAGATATTTCTGGTGTAGGGGGTGAATCGGGATGTGGTAATACGCATCCTTCAGGTCCAAGGTGCATAGGAGGTCTCCCTCTGAAATCAATGGAATTGCCGACTTTATGGATTCCATCTTGAATTTTTGATAGGTTATTGATTTGTTCAGGGACTTCAAATTGATAATTGTCCTGAAGGATCCGTCTGGTTTCTTTATTAGAAAGAGACTTGAGTAGTGACCTAGAAATTTCTGATTTTCCGGAACCTGGACGATAGCATTTAATTTTAGTAGTTTCTGCACGTCCAGACCTAATTGATTCTGCTGACTCACTGAATGGACTTTTGTAACCAGGAATCTTTCCGGGGGAGGACCACGGAAATCTAATTTTACCCCTTCTCGGATGGTCTTTAGGATCCACTGGTTTTGGGTAATCCGAGTCCAGGATTCCCAAAATAAGCGGAGCCTGCCCCCTACTGGCCTGATGTCATTGCTTATTTGGGCCTGAGCTGGGATTGAAGAGGAAACCCCTACCTCTCCCTCCTTTAGGGTAGCTCCATCTACCTGTTTTACCTTTCCCTCTCTCTGAGGGTGTATACTGTTTGGAGGTCTTACGAAAGGGCTGCACAGGTTTTTTTGCTTTTTCCTCTGGAAACCCTTTCTTTTTATCGGCTGCGCTTTCCAGAATGGAATCGAGGACCTGGCCGAAAAGGTATGTTCCGGTGAAGGGAATTGCGCATAATTTGTTTTTAGAGGCAATGTCTCCCGTCCAGGATTTGAGCCAGAGGGCCCGTCTTGCGGTGTTCGTAAGAGCGTCGTTCCTGGCAGCGAAACAAATGGACTCTGCTGAGGCGTCCGCCATGAAGGATGCAGCAAATTTTAATAAGGGTAAGGACTCAAGAATTTCCTCCCTGGAGGTCTTTATCTTGAGATGCTCCTCCAGTTGCTCCAGCCATAAGCACATTGCTCGAGCCACTGAGGTTGCTGAAATGTTAGCATTAATAGTGGCCGCTGAGGATTCCCAGGCCTTCTTCAGGAGTCCATCCATTTTCCGGTCCATGGGATCTTTTAATTGTGAAGAATCCTCGAATGGAATAGATGTCTTCTTCACCACCTTGGCCACCTGGATGTCGACTTTTGGAATTTCATCCCAAAGTTTAGTCTCCTCTGGATTGAAGGCCAGTCTGCTCTTGAATTCTCTGGGAATATAGAGTTTTTTGTCACCTTCTTCCCATTCCTCTTTGATCAGATCTTGAAGGTAAGAATTCACCGGGAAAATCTTTCTTTTCCTGGCCCTTAATCCGCCGAACATCTCGTCCTGTATAGAACGTTTCGGCTCCTCCTCCTCCACTGCCATGGTCTGCCTTACTGCAGTAAGGAGCGAGTCCAGCTGATCCGAGGAAAACAGGTATTTCCTAGGCTCCTCTGACACCGACGGGGGGATCTGATCCTCCAGATCGTCTGAAGGGTACCCGGTTTCTTCCTCTGAATCCGATACTAAGTGTACCCTGGTACGCTTGGACGGAGGGGAAGCGGGAACTGGAAGAGAAGGGGGCTGATTCATTCCGGCCGCCTGTACTTCCTCCCTGACGATGGTTCTCAGCTCTTCCAGAAAGGATGGTTGTTCTTCCTTCAGGATTCTTGCTAAGCAATCCATGCAGAGGGCCTTTCTATACGATTCAGACAGCTTTTTTGTGCATGTCGCACACTTCTTAGCTTTTTTCTTAGTGTCTCCATGCGGTCTATGTCCCGCCTCCTTTTCCACCTTAATAGGGGGAGAAGGAGATATAAGAACCAGCCTAGGGGGAACTATACACCTGCCAGCCGGATACTACTTACATTACCCTGGACGAGGGGGTCAGCAACCGCATCTAGCTTGCTCACACCTTGGGCCTCCATGATGCAACCGCCACATAAGCACACATCATAGCATTTAAATAAGGTTCCTACCTTACAGGCCCTCCCCTCATCGCCGCCGGGACCGCCTCCTCTTCTGGGGGACTCTTCCATAGAAAAATCAACCCCACATGCGAGGCCCCAAATCGAGGCCTCCAGCATGTATGCGCGCCGCCATCTTGGACGCGTCACTTCCGGGTCGCACAGGAAGTGACGCCGATCGCGTCATAGAGGAGGGCGGAGCCGCTGCTGAGCGCAGAGCTCCGTCGGAGAAGCCGCTCAGCGTCCAGGTACCTGCGGCCTGCTCAGGAAAAAAAGGTACCGGACAAGCTAGGGGACCCCTTCCCAGAGGGGTGCTGGCTTTTAGGCCCCACGGAGGCTGAAGAGGAGAGGCAAGAGCCCCCCGACCAGCCTCGGCCTAGTGTTCGCTCCCTACATTTAGCAGGGATCCACTCACTGCCTCCTATCCCTGTAGGGACAGGAAGAACACTGGTGGGAGGGTAGGGGAGGGGCCTTTTAACCTCTCACGCTTCCTGTCCCTACAGAGATCCAATAGGACATCCTCCAGTGGGTACTGTCATGGAGGGACGTCCTGGAAAAAACATCCAACCATTTAAAAAAATAAATATATTTACCGTAACCAGCATGTGAAAAAATAAAATTTTGATGGTAGCATCCAAATTAAAGTTTCAGCGTTAAAAACTAATTTACCCTGACCCGAGGTCACAATAACACCTGTACAAGCAATTGTATGCTTTACAACAAGTCTCCTACATATTTCTATGCCTGAGAATTTCTTTGGTGAGAAGTACAGTGCCAGCGCAGTCTGTGTAGCCTGTTCAGCCTGCCTCCAGCACTACTGATCCTGGACGGAGCAGAAAGAATTGAACAGACCTCAAAGGCTACATTTATACAGCACTCCAGGTCACCGCAGGAGCCCGGCACCGACGGAAGCCGATGCAACAGACGGGATCGGACAGTATTCCAATGTTGGCTGCTTAACACCTTAGATGTTATTGTCTATAGTGACCGCAGCATCTAGATCTGAGAGAAGGCCATGCACTCACAGGAGCTGTGGTGATCCCCACGAATCTCATATGAAAGTCCCGGATAGCCACTTTAATACTTTCTCTCATGATTTAGGCCAAGTTTGTTGAGAAATCGGATTTTTTATTCTATGCCAATTAGCCTCTGGGTGCAAAGAGGACATTGCTGTTGCATCCGAGGCTGAGCTCCTTTTCATTCCCAGATGCACCCCCTCTTTGACTGACGGGGCGAGGCAGTAAAGAGCACTGGGTGATCCAGCCAAGTACAGCATGTCTGTCAAACATGCTGCGGAGAAACGTCAGGGCCAGACCCGACAACCTCTTTACTGCCAGGCCCCGTCCAGGAATGTGAGGCAGCAGCCCAGTGTTTTTTGTCCAGCAGAATCCTGGCATATTTGCCAGGTAGCGGCTGAATCCCAGCCAGAATTAAATAATGCTAGTGTGAGACTAACCTAACACAAACTAATGCTCAAAACAAAACATATTGGCTTTTCCCCCATTTTCTGTTCCACTGACAGAAAACACAGTGCTGATGTAAACTTGGCCTATAAGCAACTTTTTACAACTACACAAACTAATGGTAAATCTCCAATTACAAATGGCAAACTGTAAGATACATATGAAGAACTGAAGATTAATCGTATAAACTTAGCTGTTTGATGCATTTGTATCTTCGGTTACACTGTGCTGCACTAAGCAAGAGCAGGTCTATGGAGTTTTGTAAGCAGATTACCGGACTCGCGTCTGCTAAGATGGTGTTCTAGACAGCTAAAAACAGATGGTGCTCCTCTTATCTGTCACCATCATCTCCTGACAACTAATTATCAGCAGAGTACGACTACACAGCGCAGTCATGCCGTGCTGCGTTCCAGTATCGAGGGGCCAAAAAGCGTTCTCTGCACTATTCAGTGGGTCTGTATGGTTAATGGGTGCACGGTACTGAAGGCATTGCTCAGCCATTAACAATGCAGACCTACTGAACAGTGCGTTCTTCACTAGTTTAGTTAGAGCCCACTGCGGTGCTTTTATCCACATTACAACCATGACACAACCCTACCATGTGGTGGTAACCTTACTTTCTTTTTTAGTACTGTAACTGCCCCTTAATACAATAACATAAGGTGCTCCAAAGTTTTAACTAATAGACAACTGGAAGCTAATTAAATTAAGGAGGGCAGTAATACAATAGCACACATCCAGGTCACCCTTATGGAAAATACATTTATATATTAGATAAATATAACAAACCAAACACTTCAAAGGGGTTTATGTGAATTTTTTACTGATGAACTATCCTCTGGATAGGTCATCAGTATCTGATCTGTTGGAGCCCAACAATTGGGACCCCCGCGAATCAGCTATTTGAGAAGGAATCGGCACTCCCAATAAAGCACAGGCTTCTTACAGCTTTGCCTAGGCCAGTGCCCTCATGTTTATGGGTCATATGGCCTAGACGCAGCTCAGCCCCCTTGAAGTAAAAGGGCTGAGCTGCTATATCAAGCACAGCTTGGTGAGCAGAGAGGGCCACAGCACTACTGCGAGTGGCAATTAGCTGATCGGCAGGGGTCCCGTCTGTTGGACTCCCACTGATTAGATACCGGTGACCTATCCAGAGGAAACGCACGCTGGGGCGGGCCCTATCCTGGCTGCATTAGCTACTATGGGTAATACAATGTCACTGTAGTCTTACATATTGTTATGCTGACTCTGGCTGCAACAGCTACTTAAGCTACATTCGCACGAACATATTTTGTTTGTGTCCGTTCCGTTTTTTGCCAGATAGGATGCAGACCCATTCATTTCAATGGGTTCGTAAAAAATGCAGACAAGTCACCGTGTGCCATCCGTATATCCATTCCATAGCCCCGCAAAACAAAAATAGAACTATTAGGTCCTATTCTTGTCCGTTTTGCGGACAAGGACAGGCACTGTTACAATGGATCAGGAAAAAAATAAAATACTAATATATATATATATAAAATGTATGCGTCTCCACAATTGGAGGACCGCAAACACATGATCATGTGAATGTAGCCTTATTGTGACAGAATAGTTGTGTCTACGTATCGGTACCCTTCATTGATTGTATGAAGTTGCAAGTTTATTGATACTTTGGAGAGAGTTCAGAGAAGAGCTACTAAACTGGTACATGGATTGCAGGATAAAACTTACCAGGAAAGATTAAAGGACCTTAACATGTATAGCTTGGAAGAAAGATGAGACAGAGGGGATATGATAGAAACTTTTAAATACATAAAGGGAATCAACAAGGTAAAAGAGGAGAGAATATTTAAAAGAAGAAAAACTGCTACAAGAGGACATAGTTTTAAATTAGAGGGGGCAAAGGTTTAAAAATAATATCAGGAAGTTTTACTTTACTGAGAGAGTAGCGGATGCATGGAATAGCCTCCCTGCAGAAGTGGTAGCTGCAAATACAGTGAAGGAGTTTAAGCATGCATGGGATAGGCATAAGGCCATCCTTCATATAAGATAGGGCCAGGGGCTATCCATAGTATTCAGTATATTGGGCAGACCAGATGGGCTAAATGGTTCTCATCTGCCGACACATTCTATGTTTCTATAATTTATTTTTTTACCATTTTCGTTAAGGGGATCATTTGTAGATTCTAGATCTTGGTTCTGTATGAGACCACTGTTCCAATATATGAAGTTATGATATCATGCCATCCAATGCTTGTAATTAGTGTGATAAAATAGATTTTTTTGTAGGTTTAGTGCTTTGGCTTGGATCAGAGAAGCTGGTTTTATATGGCGTACAGAATACAGTGTGATGGTGTATACGGTTACCTTGTAATACATTAGGTTTGTACAGCTATAGTGGTAGACAGCCTATAAGCCATTGTGAGTGAAGTAGTAACTAATCAGTCTCTTCAAAACATATCCACAATATGATAAAATACATTTCAAGACCCTCGGTCTTCACAAACTACAGTAACAGCAATTCTTATTATGTTGAATGTGGCTGAAGTTTCCAGCGCGGACATCTAGGTCACAATACAAGACGACAACGTGCAGACTGAGTGGCAACATTTTTGGAACAAAAGTTTTCAATGTCTTGATTTCAATCCTAAAAGGAGCTGCATTTTCTGCAGCAGGTTTCAAATATTCATCCGGCCAATTTGGTCAACACATTTTCCAATAAACGCCAAGGCTCCACCTCATTGCCATTGACAGTTTTAACTGGCTTCTATCTGGTGATGCTGCATGCAGCTAAAATCAGCAGGATTTTGAATGTAATAAATCAGTTGTACCCACAAAATCGTGCAGCCACTGGCAGCCATGGGTGGTCAGGCTTTTGGCCGCAGATGACAGCCGTCTAAACCCAGTATAACAATACGCAGGAAAAAACCATCTAAGATTCAAAGCCAATACAGTCTTAAATACAAAGTCCCAGTTTCCTTTGAGAGATGTCGCTTACCCATAACAAGTAGCAACGCATCGAACAATGCCGACTCTTCCTATGGCGCCGTCTCTTTATGCGAGTGTACACAAAGCAAATAAAGAAGGAGATTCTCAAGAGACACAGCTTTAATCCTACTTACAAAGCGGATAAGAAACCTCACTCCCTTTCTCCTTCCCAAACACTCTTCACATTCCTTACATTTCTGTTTTGTAGGAGTTTGGATCACTCACTTGACAGGATGCTAAGGCTCCTTTCACACTGGCGTGTTTGGCTTTCCGTTTGCGAGATCCGGTCAGGGCTCTTACAAGCGGTCCAAAACGGATCAGTTTTGCCCTAATGCATTCTGAATGAAAAAAGATCCGCTCAGAATGCATCAGTTTGCCTCCGATCAGTCTCCATTCCGCTTTGGTGTCCGTCCTGATACACAATGTAAGTCAATGGGGACAGGTCCGTTTTCTATGACACAATCTGGATCCGTCCTCCAAAGATAATACAAACGGATGCAGACGGATCCTTCTGTGCAGATCTATGATGGATCTGCACCAAGATCCGCGAGTGTGAAAGTAGCCCAATACTTATTTCTACAACCCCAATTCTAATAAAGTTGAGGTGCTAAGTAAAAACAGAATGCAATGGTTTACAAGTCTCTTAGACCCATTTTTTTTTTATCACAATAGCTCATAGAGCACATATCAGATGTTGAAAGTGAGGCATTTTACCATTTCATGAAAAGAAAATCACCTCATTTACAATTTATGCAACGCAGCAGTTTTTGTCCGGCCATTTCTTAGCCGGATTGCTGCCAATCCCCATTATAGCTAATAGGGCCAGACTGCAACGCTTTAGCTTCCGGTAACACAAGAATGCAAAGATTTCAAGTTCTAGTGTGAAACTACCCTCAGAGAGGCACAATCTCCCCGATGCAAAGATGGACAAAGGTTCATTAATCCACAAAAAAAAAAAAAATGTCTAAAAATGTCAACAATTTCAGAAAAATGTTCAATGTAAAACTGCAAATATCCTACCATCTACAGTACATTATATGAACAAAAGATTCAGAAAATCTGGAGAAATCAGTGTGCGCAAGGGATAAGACCCTCAGGCAAGCACTGCATTAAAAATAGGCATGGTTCTGTACTGGAAATCACTGCATGGGCTCAGGAACACAGAATGGACTGTCTAGGAATACATTTGCTGTGGAATCCAAAAATGCAAGTTAACGCTGTATTATACAAAGAAGCCATATGTCAACATAATCCAGATACGCTGCCCATCTTCTCAAGGGTCATTTAAAATGGAAAACTGTTCTATGGTCAGATTAATCAAAATCTGAAATTCTTTTTGAAAACTACAGATGCCGTCGGCTGCAGACTCGAGAGGAGAAGGACCATCCAGCACACAGTTCAAAAGCCTGCATCTCTGATGGTATAAAGCTGCATGAGTGCCTATGGATTGGGCAGCTTACACATATGGAAAGGAAATAACCATGCTGAACAGTACATACAGATTTTAGAACATATGCTCTTATCCAGGCAACATCTCTTTCAGGGAAGGCCTCGCACATTTTTTATCATCACGACAATGCGAAACCAAATTCTGCATGCATCACAGCATGGCTTTGCAGATGAAGAGTCTGGATGCTAAACTGACCTGCCTGCAGTCCAGACCTTTCACCAGCGAAAAATGTGTTGGCAAAGACAACCCAAGTCTTTGCTAGAATCCTACATCAGACAATAATTGGACAAGATTCCTCTCCCAAAACCTCTGAAATTGGTCACCTCATTTCTGACAAGTTTACAGACTGTCTTGCCCTGTTCCAACTATTTTGAGATCTGTTGCTGCTGACATTCAAAATTAGCAATTTTTTTTCATGAAGTGGTAAATTGTATCACTTTCAACATCTGATGTATGTTCTACTGTTATAAAGTTTGTATTGAGATATTACAAAACAACAAGAACCATAACATATGGAAAACATTTCTGGACGTTGTGGTTGAGCCAGTTAGTCCCCATTAGCAAGATGTAGTATAACAGCCTTCAGTTATACGGCTTGGCAGAGTCCAATATAATATTCCAAGCTTGTCAACCCAGACAAAGCAACTTGTTTCATATGATAAGTCTATCAACTGTTTGATCCAGTTGCATGGGATATATGCTCCATGTTCTACTGTGAATAAATGGGTCTATGAGATTTGTAAATCATTGTAATGTTTTCATTTACATTTTACACAGTGTCCCAACTTTTTGGGAATCGGTTGTAATTTATACTGCATCAACATATTCCGCAGTTTTCCCAATTTGGGAGGCAACTAGTAAAACATCAAAGAATGAAAACAAATGGAGAAACCGTTACATACGGCCACATTTATCACAAGGCACAGGTCTCACAATATAATAGGTGTATCTTTCGGAAGAGCAATGAACTAGAAACTCAAACCTATGCCAGCTATGGGCTTATATACACTGAACAAAAATATAAACGCAACACTTTTTTCTCCCATTCTGCATGAGCCGAACTTAAAGATCTGAAACATTTTCTACATACACAAAAGACCCATTACTCTCAAATATTGTTCACAAATCTGTGTATATCTGTGTTAGGGAGCACTTCTCCTTTGTCGAGATAATCCATCTAGAGTTGTTGCTATACCAAAATTTTGCAATACTCTATACCATGCGGAAAAAAAAAACATCAAAAAAGCCACGTGCATTTAACATATTAAAAAAATGGAGAATCGTGGAGTTTTTATTTTATTCTGTTCCGGCATTCACTGCATAGATTTTTTTTATATTTTAATAGTTTGGACTTCTTGGACCTGGCCATATTTGATATGTTTATTATCTATATATTTTATATGTAAAATTGGGAAAGGGGGCGATTTATACATGGTGTGTTTTTTTTCTTTTTTTTACAGTTTATTAACTATTTCCCCCCCTTAGGGGCTAGAACCTGGGATCTTTTAATCCCTTGTCCTATTCACCCTAATAGATCTCCATTAGGGTGAAAAGGACCTCACACTGTCCCTGCTGCCCTGTGCTCTGTGCACACAGCAGCGACTGGCAGCCAGGGCTTCAGTAGAGTCCAGGCTGCCATGGTAACGGATCGGAGCCCCAGGATTACACTGCTGGGGCTCCGATCAGAAGCTGCCACTGCACCACCAATGAGAAGGGGAGGGGGGGACCCTGTGGCCACTGCCACCAATGACTTTAATACTGGGGGGTTTAAGGGGCTCGCACTGCGCCACCAATGATAATTAACATTTTATACAGGAGGCGGGTACTGGCAGCAGATCAGCGTCAGTTAACCCCTCAGGTGTCGCACGAGAGGGGTTAACTGCCGCTGATTGCAGCTCCCTGTCAGAGGCAGGGTGCTGGCTATATGATTTTGCTGCTGTCACCTGCCTCCTGTATTAAAAGTTAAAGACAACCTTTCATGAGCAGGCAACATAGAGCAGCGCCCAGGGATCTCCCTGCACTTACTATTATTCCTGGGCGCCGCTCTGTTCACCCCCAGTACTGCTCCGTATGCTAATTACTACTATCGGAGCGATGGGCAGGAGACATCAGCTTCTCTCCTGGGCGTTCCTTCTCCTTGGCTGTGATGTTCTGCGCTGCAATTGGACAGCGCTACAGCCAGGGAGAAGGAATGCCCAGAAGAGAAGCTAATCTCTCCTCCCTATCGCTCCAATAGTAGTAATTAGCATACGGAGCAGGAGACAGTAATGAGGGCACAGGGGGCGAATAGAGTGACGCCCAGGAATAATAGTAAGTGCAGGGACATCCCTGGGCACCGCTCTATGTAGCCTGCTAACTTAAAGTCCGGACCGATTTAAAATCCTCTTATCATTGGTGGAATAGTGCGCCTGCCCCCCTCTCCCGACAGGTAGCAGCGGCAGCAGCAGCACAGGTGGGAGGGGGGGGGGACGACTGCTTCCTTCTCCCCTGTGCTGCTGAGGGAACATGAGCGCGCTGACAGCAGCGCGCTCATGTTCAGAGATACTACTGTGCGCAGGATTTCCAAAAAATGGAAATCCGGGTATCATATCGATACCGGGACAAAAGTATTGATTGGGCATTGAAATTTCGATACCTGCAACAACCCTAAATCCATCCCAGCTGTGGCATATCAAGGTGCTAATTAGACAACATCAATATTGCACAGGTGTGCTTTAGACTGCCCACAATAAAAGTCCACTCTGAAATGTGCACAGAAAACCAGTCAGTATCTGGTGTGGCCACCATTTGCCTCACGCCATGCAACACATCTCCGTCGCATAGAGTTGATCAGGTTGTTGATTGTGGCATGTGGAATGTTGGTCCACTCCTCTTCAATAGTTGTGCGAGGTTGCAGAATATTGGCAGGAACTGGACCACGCTGTCGTATACGCCAATTCAGAGCATCCCAAACATGCTCAATGGGTGACATGTCCGGTGAGTATGCTGGCTATGCAAGAACTGGGATGTTTTCAGCTTCCAGGAATTGTGTACAGATCCTTGCAATATGGGGCCGTGCATTATTATGCTGCAACATGAGGTGATGGTTGTGGATGAATGGCACAACAATAGGCCTCAGGATCTCGTCACGGTAGCTCTGCATTCAAAATGCAATCAATAAAATGCACCCATGTCCGTTGCCCATAACATACGCCTGCCCATGCCATAATCCCACCTCCACCATGGGCCACTTGATCCACAACATTGACATCAGTAAACCGCTCAACCACACGATGCAACACACGCTGTCTGCCATCTACCCTGAACAGTGAAAACTGGGACTCATCCATGAACAGAATGCCTCTCCAATGTGCCAGAAGCCATAGAATGTGAGCATTTGCCCACTTAAGTCGGTTACGACGACGAACTGCAGTCAGGTCCAGACCCCGATGAGGACGACAAGCATGCAGATGAGCTTCCCTGATACGGTTTCTGACAGTTTGTGCAGAAATTCTTTGGTTATGAAAACCGATTGTTGCTGCAGCTGTCCGGATGGCTGGTCTCAGACGAACATGGTGAACATTCTGGATCTGGAGGTCCTGGGTATTGTGCTGTGTGATCAAACTGCACATTTCAGAGTGCACTTTTATTGTGGGCAGTCTAAGACACACCTATGCAATATTCATGCTGTCTAATCAGCACCTTGATATGCCACACCTGTGAGGTAGGATGAATTCTCTCGGCAAAGGAGAAGTGCTCACTAACACAGATTTGTGAACAATATTTGAGAGTAATGGGTCTTTTGTGTATGTAGAAAATGTTTCAGCTCTTTGAGTTCAGCTCATGCAAAATGGGAGCAAAACTGAAAGTGTTGTATTTATATTTTTGTTCAGCGTAGATTTAAACTATAATTTACTCCAGTTTCTAGCATAAAATGTAGTAAATCTGACAGGCCGTGAAGTACCCCACTGTTCCTGCTAAGTTTAGGTAACTTAAAAAGTGGCGAGAGAAGTGAAAAGTTTAACTACTTGATACATTTGCCTCAATGAGTGAAAAGGAAAGTTGGTTCTTTTTGTAATAGCTTACAATCTAAATAATGTATTAAATTCTTTATATGGCAGACAAAACGTTGAGATTAGCAGTAAAAACAATGTAGGGGAGATGTCCCCTACAGCTAACAGCAGAACAGAGAGAGGCAGCAGATGGTTCAGGTAATTTGGAAAGCATTTCTCTTTTGCATAATAGAATAAGAAGAACTAGCACAATTTAAAGAGGCATGATATAGAGAAGGAGGAGCTGAGCAGATTGAGATATAGTTTTGTGGTCAAAGATTTTTTTTTTTTTTTTTTAAAACATAAAAGCTGTATACAGCTTTTACAGTAACTCACAGCTTTGTATGCATATCCACCCACATAGAGAATGCCATCACTGATAACACCTCCTCCACATACAACTGAGGTAATTACAAGTTATACTGAATCTTTTGCCATAAAACTGTACATCTACTCAGTTCCTCCTTCTCTATAACATCCTGGCTGCAGACTGTTCTGCATGTTGTTCCTCTTTAAGTAGGTGAGGAATGCACACAAGCTTTACATAGTCAGGGGAAGGAGAGTGAGACTCATGTGGATCAAGTCTACCATTAAGAGAAACAAAATAAGAGTTTTGCAGGTTCGATACCTTTTAATGGCTAACAAAAATAGAAGTAATGATGTTACATAGCGAGCTTTCGAGACATCACCAGTTCCTTCATTGGGTGTACTACAAGAATATATGAAGAAACAGCAATATACATTTGCAAGAAAAAAAGTATTTGAACCCTTTGGAATGATATGGATTTCTGCACAAATTGGTCATAAAATGTGATCTGATCTTCATCTAAGTCACAACAATAGACAATCACAGTCTGCTTAAACTAATAACACACAAAGAATTAAATGTTACCATGTTTTTATTTAACACACCATGTAAACATTCACAGTGCAGGTGGAAAAAGGATATGAACCCCTAGACTCATGACATCTCCAAGAGCTAATTGGAGTGAGGTGTCAGCCAACTGGAGTCTAAACAATGAGATGAGATTGGAGGTGTTGGTTACAGCTGCCTTGCGCTAAAAAAAAAAAAAAAATACACACAAGTTCTGGGTTTGCTTTTCACAAGAAGCATTGCCTGATGTGAATGATGCCTCGCACAAAAGAGCTCTCTATAGACCTACGATTAAGAATTGTTGACTTGCATAAAGCTGGAAAGGGTTATAAAAAGTATCTCCAAAAGCCTTGCTGTTCATCAGTCCACAGTAAGACAAATTGTCTATAAATGGAGAAAGTTCAGCACTGCTGCTACTCTCCCTAGAAGTGGCCGTCCTGTAAAGATGATTGCAAGAGCACAGCACAGACTGCTCAATGAGGTGAAGAATCCTAGAGTGTCAGCTAAAGACTTACAAAAGTCTCTGGCATATGATAACATCCCTGTTAGCAAATCTACGATACGTAAAACACTAACCAAGAATGGATTTCATGGGCGGATACCACAGAGCACGTTTACAGTTTGCACAAGAGTACCTGGATGTTCCACAGCAGTACTGGCAAAATATTCTGTGGACAGATGAAACCAAAGTTGAGTTGTTTGGAAGAAACACACAACACTATGGGTGGAGAAAAAGAGGCACAGCACACCAACATCAAAACCTCATCCCAACTGTGAAATATGGTGGTGGGGGCATCGTGGTTTGGGGCTGCTTTGCTGCATCAGGGCCTGGAAGGAAAAATGAATTCCCAAGTTTATCAAGTAATTTTGCAGAAGAACTTTAGGCCATCTGTCCACCAGCTGAAGCTCAACAGAAGATGGGTGTTGCAACAGACCAACGACCCAAAGTTTAGAAGTAAATCAACAGAATGGCTTAAACAGAAGAAAATATGCCTTCTGGAATGGCCCAGAGTCCTGACCTCAACCCGATTGAGATGCTGTGGCATGACCTCAAGCGATTCATGCCAGACATCCCAAGAATATTGCTGAACTGAAACAATTCTGTAAAGAGTAAGGGTCCATTCACACGTCCGTTGTTTCTTTCCTGATCTGTTCCGTTTTTTGCTGAACAGATCTGGACCAGATCTGGACCCATTCATTTTCAATGGGTCCTGAAAAAAAATCTGATATTGTGCTGTCCGTTTTTTTTCAGGACCCATTGAAAATGAATGGGTCCAGATCTGGTCCAGATCTGTTCAGCAAAAAACGGAACAGATCAGGAAACAAACAACGGACGTGTGAATGGACCCTTATGGTCAAGAATTACTCCTGACCGTTGTGCACGTCTGATCTGCAACTACAGGAAACGTTTGGTTGACGTTACTGCTGCCAAAGGAGGGTGAACCAGTTATTAAATCCAAGGGTTCACATACTTTTTCCACCTACACTGAATGTTTACTTGGTGTGTTCAATAAAAACATGGCAACATTTAATTATTTGTGTGTTATTAGTTTAAGCAGACTGTGATTGTCTATTGTTGTGACTTAGATGAAGATCAGATCACATTTTATGAACAATTTGTGCAGAAATCCATATCATTCCAAAGGGTTCACATACTTTTTCTTGCAACTGTATATACACTAAGAACAGAGACATGGGGGAATGAATAGACATTTGAAAAATGACAGAACATCATATCAAAGATCTTGAGAATGAGTCCTTAATTATCTTACAGATAAGGGGTGTGCAACTTTTATGGTCTCTAAATTGATATTATCTCAGAGACCTGGTGCCCCGACTATGTCTATAGAAGACTCTTTAGATCTTGTAGTGCGTCAAATGCTGGAGACAAATTCAGTTCAACATTCAAAGTGTCAAGAAGTGTTATAAATTTGTATTCCCAAATTCTTCTAGCTCTTTGGGATTTTAAGTTACCTTTTAATATGAGAACTTTCATGCGTTCTTCATGGTGTCCTGGGCTATAGAAATGCTTAGCCACAGGAAAGTGTAGCTTTTTCTCTTTAATTGTGCAGCGGTGGGACCTCATCCTTGCACTGAGTATCTGTCCTGTTTCTCCAACATAGAGGCCTCCAACAGGACATATGGTGCAGAGAATCAGATAATTCTATGGGAATGGGTTTTGCATCTTATATTACAGGGATGGGTTCATTTTTCTGTGGTACATGGCCTTGAACTTTATTTGATCAGAATATTCCTTAGATTTGGAGGTTGTTGGTAAACTAGTAAAGGGGGTAGGGGGGGGGGGGGTAGGGAGAGAGAATCTGGGAAGATCCTTACATAGGACATGATGTAATTTTTGGGTAGTTTTCCCTCAGTACCTCTAGTCGTGGGTTGTAGGTCACAACCAGAGGTACGCGCTGGTTCTGTTTCTTTAAAAGATATCAAACTTTTAATACTCTTATTTTGTTTCTCTTAATAAGAGCACTAAACTAGTTTTATATTGGCCAACACGGTATCAGACTTTTCTTTTGTACCAAAAGGAGTGAATGGGTAAGGGCTCATGCACACGACAGTATTTTGCGTTCAGTATACTGGACGTTTTTTTAGCTCAGTATACGGAACATATACTGAACCATTCATTTCAATGGTTCAGCAAAAAAATACTGAAGTGTCTCAGTGTGCATTCCGTTTCAGTATTTCAGTATTTCCGTGCCGTGAAAAGATAGAACATGTCCTATTCTTGTCCGCAAATCACGGTGCTTGGCTCCATTCAAGTCAATGGGTCCGCAAAAAAAACGGAACACATACGGAAATGCATCCGTATGTCTTCCGTATCCGTTCCGTTTTTGCTGAAGCATCTATTGAAAATGTTATGCTCAGCCCAATTTTTTCTATGTAATTACTGTATACTGTATATGGCATACGGAAAAACGGAACGGAAAAACGGAAAGGAAACGGAAACACAATGGAAACAAAAAACGGAACAACGGATCCGTAAAAAACGGACCGCAAAACACTGAAAAAGCAATACTGTCGTGTGCATGAGGCCTAAGTCTGAAAGCAAACAGCAGCTAAAATGAAGCTGGAAGCAGTGAGCAGGTGAGAACATTAGCCAAATCAAGGGTATGGCCACACGGTCATATGTCTGGATGCAGAGGCCCTGAGCAGAAAGTATAAAGGACACATACCACCTTGTCTTTGGCTTCCAAAAGAGCACCCAGGAACCTGATAGCGCGGACGTACCCCGAGTTGTCAACAAGATTGAGTAGCTCAAATGGCATCTCTCTTCTGCCATGAGGGACTGGCATGTTATGCTGCCCTCACTGATGGCAGAATAAAGTTGTGGCAGAAATCCATGGTTAGCAAGAACCAGCTTCATAATTATCGTAGCCTTGGCCTGAAAACAGTCATAACTGCTTGATTAGAGTCATGGTCATTTGCAAGTCCTGCTCACTCTACCCACCTGCTGATGACTCCCAATGAGAGAACGGCTAATCTCCAGCGAGTGAGCGGGGAGAGCAGGATATCTCAGGCATCCATGACCAGGAATTCTGCAGGCCTGGGCTGCCATGATTATAATGCTGGCTATCACCAATCACTTACTCTAAGCTCATGAGTGAAACACCACAGAAAACAGCAGTGAGGAAATACTTAGCTGTAAGGGCACAGTCACGCAACCGCAACATGTTTTGCACTCCGAAAATTAGGGTTGCAGCCCGTGTGCGTTCTGCAATTTGCAGAATGGGCGGCCCATTATAAAAAAAATGCCTATTCTTGTCCGCAATTGCGGACAAGAATAGGACATGATCTATATTTTTTGCACGGCTGCGAAACTTAACAACAAATGTGGACAGCACACTGTGTGCTGTCTGCATCTTTTGCGGCCCCACTGAAATTAACAGTTGTGTGAATGAGCCCCAAGAGCGATCTATCTAGAGCTAGACTTCAGTGGGGTTGTTAATATAAACAGAAAATCCACAACAAAAGCATCAAAACTGTGATAAATAGTACAGCTTTCGGATACAACTGGGCGTTAACTTGTGGTGTGGCAATGTGACATGCTATGCTAAAACTGTGCGAAACACTCGCAAAAAAATGAAAATTCTGACTTGTCGCATTGCAACAGCATTTTACATACATTGCATGAAATGTAGCATAACACATCGCTATACCCTTATAAGTGTTTGTCGGTTTTGGTGAGATTTAATGCAGATTTTCATCATCCAAAAACATAACATGTGCAGATAGCCTTATGGTGCTGGTATCCTGATGATGGTACAATTACCACAGGAGCCTAGCACTGACCGATTGCCGGACGCTCCCTAGAACAGCCTGGATTGGTGATAACTCGGATCTTGTCCATTTAACCTCATGGATTCTGCAGCTTCTAAAGTGAGCTACTTATGTCCCTATTAGGGTTGTCACGATACCAACATTTGGAATTTATTTCTTTGGGGGGGGGGGGGGGGGAGACGAGGTGACTAAAAATGACGAATCGCACAGTTTAGATATTTTTGTCACAGCATTCACCGCATAGGAAATATTTTTTAATATTTCATATTTTTTCAGGCATGGCGATATGTGATATGTTTATTTTTTATTGTTTGTAAATTTTATATGTAAAATTGGTAAAGGGGTGATTTAAATTTGTATTAGGGTGAATAGGACTTCAGACCGTCTCTGCTGACCTGTGCACACAGCAGCAGGGAGCTTACCATGGCAGCCAGGGCTTCAGTAGCATCCTGGATGCCATGGTAACAGACGGAGCCCCGCAATTACACAGCTGGGGCTCTGATCAAAACTGCCACCACACCACCAATGAACAGGGGGGGGAATGTTATGGCCACTGCCACCAATGTATGGGGGCAGGGGGCGCACTGCGCCACCAATGAATCTAAAACACATTAATTCAAGTATAGGCAGTGGCCAATAACAGGGCATGCGATCCGCAGCAATTAAGGAGTTAATTGCCAGGGTTTGTCAGATAGCATGGCCTGTTATTCAGGCACCCACTGCCTATACTTAAATGAATGTGTTTTACATTAATTGGTGGTGCAGCGGCCACAGTCCCTCCCCTCCTCCTCCCTGCCATCTCCACATTGAGGTGTCACAGTGGAGAGGGAGGGAGGGAGGGACTCCTTCTCCACTGTGCTGGTGAAGAGAACATGGCATGTGCTGAGGGCAACACGTGCAATGTTCTCTAACTGATACTAGGCTGCGCAGCAGTGCAGCCTAGTATCAGTAAATAGTAAGACCCGTTATCGTATCGATCCGGGTCTAAAAGTATCGATTGGTTATCGATACCCGGTGCAGCTCTAGTCCCCATTGCCCACCAGATCACCACTCCCCCAACTTAAATGCAATCAACGGGTGCCGATGCGTTGCCAAGGTTGTTGGTGGCCTAGCAAAAACTTCTGGACCTGCCATCACTATATGCCTATGAGGCCACCTAACACTTGTGCACGGCTTCATAGTACACCCAATGTGCAGTCTAATTCACACCTTGTCTGTAGTGTCTGTGACATATGTAACTAGAAAGCTCCCCACACACATTCCAAATATATTCATAGGCCCCCATTGTCTGCTGCTCTGTTCGGTTCCTGTGCATGAGCCCTAAAGCAAAAAAACAAAATAGTTTGAATTTCAGCATTTATCCAAAGGGCATTTATATGAATAGACAGCAAACACGAAGATTTCAGCAAGCCCCATTAAGGTGAATGGAATAGATTTTCTGTCGCAGAATTTTCTGCCGCCAAATCTGACACTGTGGGGGCCGCACAAATATACCATCTTTTATGCCTGGAGTAGGTTTCACCCCTGGCGTGCCTTACATCAGTCCACACAATGCCTGGAATTGTGCTTGGTGACATAAGGCGTATATACAGCTGCTAGATCATGGAAAGCCATGCAGCTTCAAGCGCACAGTTTTTATGCTGAGGTTTAAAGGGTTTCTATCATCAGAATTTCTGTTATGTAGCTGACGGACATTAGCGATGTGCTAATGTCAGCAGAGGGTTCTTTATACTTTTGTCCCTGCCGCCGTTCTCCTAAAAACCACACTTTTAAAATATGCTAATGAGCCTCTAGGTGCTATGAGGGCGTTGATTCAGCACCTAGAGGCTCTGTCTACGCAGGATTTCTTTAGCGATCCCGCTAACTCAGACGTCACTCAAGAGGAGCGGGGCGGGCTAAACCGAGGACCTGGGTGGGATAAATGGTTAGTAGACGGAGCCTCTAGGTGCTGAATCAACACCCTCATAGCACCTAGAGGCTCATTAGCATATTGTAAAATTTAGTTTTTTAGGAGAACGGTGGCAGGGACAAAAGTATAAAGAACACTTATGTACTGCTGACAATAGCACATCGCTAATGTGAGTCAGCGAATTTCTGATCAACTCAACAGCCTGGACCCTTATGAAGGTTCCCTGTATTGCCATGGTAAGCTGCCTGAAGTACGTCCAGACAGGCAACCTGTAAAAATCCTATAAACTCCATTAAAATTTATAGTTTTTTTTTTACAAGTTCAGGTGGATAATTGTAGAGATAGAGCTATTCTATCTCTTGACGCTGCTAAAGCGGATGTGGCGATACCTAAGCGCATAGCTCGGTGAGTGCTGTGTATACAGTGATCTAGAAGGCAGGGACACCTGGGCACTGTCCCTGCCTTCTCTAAGGGTTGCCGTGATGTCACTGACAGCGGGCAACCCGATCAGCAGCTGCACGATTAGCGTGCGGCTGCAGTCTCTGAATGGACATTCTGGAACGTCCATTCAAAGATAGAAAACCACCTCCCGGACGTTTTTAGTCTATGGCCGGACGGGAGGTGGTTAAGAGTCACTATAAGCCAAAATACATGTTTTTTTTTGTTTTGTTTTTATAAATTCTTTTTATTATTCCATAAAATCAAATAAACAACATACAATTAATGATTCCAACACATCAAGAAATATATGATCCCATCACTACAGCTTTTCCTCTTTTTCCTTTCCTTTCCCCACTCCTCCCACTTCATTCCTAAAAAAATAAAAATATAAGATTAACCAATTCAACCCCTCCTTCTATAAATCCCCATCACCCCCTCTTCACTTCAGCCATCTCTTTTCACAATTTATCAAAATTTTCCCTTCCTTTTTTTTTTAATGGTAAATTAAATCTCTGGCAGGCAACTGAGCACTTAACATACTTCTCCCACATCTTTATCGTAGGTGCTCCATTTTCCTTCCAATATTTAACTATACATCGGCGAGCCTGAAATAGCAACTTAGCAGCTACCACCTGATGATTCACATCTCGAACCCTCTCCATATCCTCCAGAATACATGTTTCAATGGTCATAGGCACTAGGGATCGATCAATATTGATTTTTTAGGGCAGATACCGATAATTTGTGAACTTTTAGGCCGATAGCCAATCATTTATACTGATATTCTGTGAATTTTCATTTAAAACAAAATTCCTACACAAATCTGCTGAAAATGAATATGTTTATTGTTAATGTGTAGTTTTTTGTGTAAATCTCTCTTTTTTCCATTTATACTTAATATTTTGGTGTGTTTTTTGTTTTGTTTTTACTAACTTTTAACCCCCTTAGGGACTAGACCCTTGTCCTATTCACCCTAAGGCTACTTTCACACTAGCGTTCAGAACGGATCCGTCTGTATTATATTGTATAAAATTTTCTAAGTGTGAAAGTAGCCTGAGCGGATCCGTCCAGACTTTTACATTGAAAGTCAATGGTGGACGGATCCGTTTGAAGATTGAGCCATAGTGTGTCATCTTCAAACGGATCCGTCCCCATTGACTTACATTGTAAGTCTGGACGGATCCGCACGGCCAGGCGGACACCCGAACGCTGCAAGCAGCGTTCAGGTGTCCGCCTGCTGAGCGGAGCGGAGGCTGAACGCCGCCAGACTGATGCATTCTGAGCGGATCCGCGTCCACTCAGAATGCATTAGGGCTGGACGGAAGCGTTCGGGTCCGCTTGTGAGCCCCTTCAAACGGAGCTCACAAGCGGACAGCCGAACGCTAGTGTGAAAGTAGCCTAATAGAGATCTATCAGGGTGAATAGGATCTCACACTCTCCCTGCTGCTCTGTGCACACAGCAGCAGGGAGCTTACCATGGCAGCCAGGGCTTCAATAGCATCCTAGCTGCCATGGTAACAGATCGGAGCCCCAGGATTACACTGCTGGGGCTCCGATCGGAGGAGGAGGGGAGAGGGGACCCTGTGGCCACTGCCACCAATGATTAATACTGGAGGGGCTTGGGTGGGGGGCGCATTAATTCATATACAGGAGGCAGGAGCTGGCTGCAGGATCACATAGCCGGCTCCCGACCTCTATGAGCAGTAGCTGAGATTCGCGGCACCTGAGGGGTTAACTACCGCGGATCGCAGCTACCGCTCATAGAGGTCGGGAGTCGGCTATGTGATTCTGTAGCCAGCTCCCGCCTCCTGTTCAATTTGAATGAGTAAGTTAACATCATTGGTGGCGCAGTGGCCACAGCCCCTCCCCTCCTCTTCCCCTCTGTCTCTTCATTGGCGGCAGCGCATCACAGGGGGAGGGAGACACTGCTTCCTTTTCCCCTGTGCTGCTGAGGGAACAAAGAGCGCTGACAGCAGCGCGATCTGTGTTCCCCATACGTTATCGGAATATCGGCAAAATAGATGCAGATTCCGATAACGGTCAAAATCCTGAATATTGGCCAATAATATCGGTAAAACCGATAATCGGTCGATCCCTAATAGACACCTTCAATGAATGGTTGCTATCTATTTGCAGGATTAAGTTCTTCCAGAAATCTTGTATTTTGATGCAATTTCAAAGTAAATGTAAATCATCGACCCCAATCCAGACACATTTTTGACATTTAAATTCCTTATGCTGACAATATCTCATAATTTTTTTTTCTCGGAGGAGTATAAACGGTAAATCAAAAATAAAATAAATTGTGTTACTCTGTGGGATGGATTCCTAGAGACTTTTCTAGTCGCCTGCATTACACAAATCCAATTCTCCTCCTGCAAGGTCTCTGTCTCTGCCTACACGTCGTAGTTTTATTCCGGCCGCCTCTCGGCATGTTTGCCGTGCTGCCACCGGAACTCCGGCCCGCCCCCATTTTAGACAATGGGGCCGGAGCGATAGTCCGGGGGCACGCGTGCACTAGCGGCAGCACGGATCCGACAGGCTTTTCACCCGCCGGAACAGCCTGCCGGAGTTCCTTGCTGCTAGTGTCTACTCATGCACCAGATTTATCATCCAGCCTAATGCCTCATTAACACGTCAGGCCTAGTTCACACAGTCCGTGTTCGGTCAATTATTCCCATCAGTGATTGCGAGCCAAAACCAGGTGCGGCTCTAAACACAGAACAGGAGTAGATCTTTCCTTTGTACCTTGTATTTGTGGAGGCTCCACTCCTGGTTTTGGCTCACAATCACGGTCCAAAACACTGACGTGTGAATGAGGCCTCAGCCGTTGTGATAAAAATAGTGCATGGTAGACAGCCTATTTAAAGGGAATTTGTCATCAGAAAATGGCCTATTGTTTAAATCACATATTTATGTTAAGCATTTTTGGTGGCATTATTTTTAACTTTCTATTTTTAACTTTCCATATCTATATTTAAACAAAACCCATAAAATCTTGCAGCTTCGACCCAGGGCACTTGTGCGTTGCGTGAAAATCGCAGCATCTTCTATATCAGGGCTGGCCAACCTGCGGCTCTCCAGCTGTTGTAAAACTACAATTCCCACCATGCCCTGCTGTAGGCTGATAGCTGTAGGCAGTCTAGGCATGCTGGGAGTTGTAGTTTTGCAACAGCTGGAGAGCCGCAGGTTGGCCAGCCCTGTTCTATATTGTACGTTTTTCACACAATGCAGGCAAAAGTGGATGGGGCTGCGTGAAAATCGCAAGCATCCGCAAGCAAGTGCGGATGCGGTGCAATTTTGACGCATGGTTGCTAGGTGAGACTCTGGATGGGGGCCCAATCTTTACGATCTTTATTATTTCCCTGGTGATTGACCAAGTGATGAGCGCAGTGATGTCACCAAAAGGTCCTTTCCCTCCCAGGTCCTCAAAGAAGAAAGAAGACAAGCTAGTGTTGTGGAGAGTTTCATTTTCATTTTTAACCCCCTCCATCCCTAATTTACTTAGCATTCTGTATTATAAATGCTATTATTTTCCCTTAAAACCATGTTATAAGGGAAAATAATAAGATCTACACAACACCTAACCCAAACCAAAACTTCTGTGAAGAAGTCCTGGTTCGGGTCTGGGTACCAAACATGCCGATTTTTCTCCGGCACGTGCAAAACGCATTAAAACGCTTTGCACCCACGCTGAAAAATCGCGCATTTTCCTGTGACGCAACTGCATCCTATCCGGCCCTCAAACGCGACGCCCGTGTGAAAGAGGCCATAGGGCTACAGCAATCGATTATTTTAGTAAGTATTCTACCGATAAACCGAGTAGTCTGATAAGAAAAAACTAATGCCATCAGTTCCCCCTCCAGTGCTACCAGCTCCACCCAGTGCCACCAGCTGCCGCCACTCTCTCTCCTAGCCATCAGTGCCCAGCCGCAGCACCTAAACTAAAATACTTACCTTTCCTGTAGAGGCACTGCCGAAACTACAGAGATATTCCATCCTCTTCATCACGCCCTGCACTGGGACCTGATTTTTCGGAGGCTTTTTGCACGGTATCGATACGATACCGGGATTTGTCTTTTATCGATACTAGGCTGTGCGCCATGTTCCCTCAGCAGCACAGGGTACAAAGTAGAAGTCTCTTCCTTCCCCCTGTGCTGCTGCTACCACCAATGAGAGGAGAGAGGCTGTGGCCACTGCGCCACCAATGATTACTAACGTTTAATATATTACAAATGCAGCCGGCGGCAGAAACACATTGCCGGCACCCTGCCTCTGACAGGGCACTGCGATCTGCGGCAATTAAATGCCGCCGACCGCAGCACCCTGTCAAAGGCAGGGTGCCGGCAATGTGTTTCTGCCGCCGGCTGCATTTGTATATTAAATGTTAGTGATCATTGGTGGTGCAGTGTGCCCTCCCCTCCACAGTATTAAAAACATTAATGGTGCAGTGCGCCCTCCCCAGCATCAAAATCATTGGTGGCAGTGGCCACAGAGTCCTCTCACCTCCTCTCATTGGTGGCAGTAGCAGTTTCTGATCGGAGCCACAGCAGTGTAATCCTGGGGGTCCGATCATGGCAGCCAGGACGCTACTGAAGCCCTGGCTGCCATGGTAATCTCCCTGCTGTCCTGGGCAAAGTCCAGGGCAGCAGGGAGAGTGTGAGATCCTATTCACAGAGCTCTATTAGGGTGAGTAGACAGGGGATTAAAATGCGCAATTTCACTCCAGTGAGGACCATGCTTATCTTATGAGACTTTTTAATAGAACATACGACTATTTCGTAAAAACTTGCGACTTTTGTAAAGCTGCTTACTGACGGATAAACTGCTACCGTCAAACCACATTTATTACAGTCTTAAAGGGCCGATCATAAATCTGACTTGGCTAAAACTGACTTTAGCCATATGTGAAAGTGGAGTGAGCTGTCAGAGTCATGATAAATCTGGCCCAATGTGTAACAAAGTTTAACAAAATATGGGAAAATTTGGAGAAATTTAGGATACAGTGCCCGGATTAGCTTCCTTTCCCAATTGTGATATGTGGTGGGTGGTGGCAAAGTACTTGTTTCTTTGTGCTTCCCATCTCCTTTATTCTGCTTAGCTTTGGATATGTGCTGTCTGAAGGGGATTAGAGCAGCATAAGATGGGTGGGAAGTGGCCTGTTAAACAGATAAGAGAAGCACACCAATGGCTATTCTTTTGAAGTATTGATAATTTAACCGATTTTGGAGTTGAACCCGTTCCATCGCTCGGGTGGGGGGAGGGGGGGAATGGGTTTGGGAGGGACGGTCTCGTTTATAAACCGTAATGGGTGGGAAATTTGGTTTGTACAAGGTATACTGTGTAACAATATTACTTGATCTCATGTACGTCTTCTAATATGCTTGATGATACATATTGTACTCATGGAATTAATTCTATGACCGATCATATAATGCTTTGGTAATACTTTTATTGATGGTCGCATGTATATTGTGCAGACTATTTTCTTTCTCTTTATTTTTGCAATTTACAAAAAGTTAAATAAAAATCTGATAAAAAAAAAAAAAGGGCAAAACCATGGGTCAGGTTTTTTGATCAATGCTCAAGTTGTGTGTATACCGGTTTCAAATTTCACCTGTGAGTATGGAGAATAAAATGCTTTGGTTTTAAACCATCCTTTTGGTCTGCACTATATGTCTTCTCTCCTAAGCCTTTAGGCTAGTTTCACACCGGCAGCTGGGTGATCCGGCCAGAAGTTCCGGCACAAAATGCCGGGACTCGGCCAGATAAAAACCATTGCATGCAGCGTTTTTTCTTTTTGATGACTCTTGGGATATTTGCCAGGTAGCAGCCGGATCTTTGTCAGGCGCCATTATAAACAATAGGGTCCGGCAGACAGGCGGCACTATCCGGCAATGCCAAATCCGGAGGACACCAGCGGGCTGCTGGAGCCTCTGCTGCAGATGTGAAACTTGCCTTATAGTAGAAAGACTGACTGAAGATCCACTATTGTGACCGGTATATTACATCTATAAGGCATTAAACCGCTGCTGTGAATCGGCAGACAGCTAGCAGAGGACACCGCTGCTATTACATGCAGAGTGAGGAGTGATCGCTGAGCCATCACTCACCCCCATACAGGACAGTGGTGTGCCAGCAGCAGATCGCTATTAGACCGAGTATGCTGAAAGATCTGGACTGCCCGATGAACGAGCATTTGAAGTCAGTTCTGACTGCAATTGCGTTCAAATGTTCAGTTTTTTCCGCACGAGTGCAATGCGTTTTGCACACGTGAGAAAAAACTGAATGTGGTACCCAGACCCGAACCTGGACTTCTTCACTGAAGTTCGGGTTTGGGTTAGGTGTTCTATTCATTTTATTATTTTCCCGTATAACATGGTTATAAAGGAAAATAATTGCATTCTTAATACAGAATGCTTACTAAAATGTTGCTTGAGGGGTTAAATAAAAAAAATAAAGAACTCACCTCATCCTGTTTGCGCAGCCGGCATAGTCTTCTTTCTTCTTCTTTTAGGACCTGCAAAAGGACCTTTGATAACTTAATCGCGCTCACCACGTGGTGAGCGGCGCGGCAACGTCAGAGCAGATCCTGCTGAATGAAGATAGAAGATTTCTATCTTCTTTCAGCAGGACCTGCGCCGACGTCATCACGCTTACCATCTAGTGAGCGCAATTACATCAAAGGTCCCTGTGCAGGTCCTGAAAGATGAAGAAAGAAGACCATGACGGCTGTGCAAACAGGATGAGGAGAGTTAATAATTTTCTTTTAACCCCTCAAGCAACATTTTAGTAAGCATTCTGTATTAGGAATGCTATTATTTTCCTTTATAACCATGTAATAAGGGAAAATAATAAAATGAATAGAACACCTAAGGCCTCATGCACACGACAGTATTTTTTCACGGTCCGCAAAAACGGGGTCCGTAGGTCCGTGACCGTTTTTTCGTCCGTGGGTCTTCCTTGATTTTTGGAGGATCCACGGACATGAAAAAAAAAATAGTTTTGGTGTCCGCCTGGCCGTGCGGAGCCAAACGGATCCGTCCTGAATTACAATGCAAGTCAATGGGGACGGATCCGTTTGACATTGACACAATATGGTGCAATTGCAAACGGCTCCGTCCCCATTGACTTTCAATGTAAAGGCAGGAGTCTCAGACTCATATAATGCAGACGGTGGCTCCGTTCAGTACAGATCCGTCTGCATTATATTGTTAAAATATTTCTAAGTGTGAAAATAGCCTCGGACGGATCCGTCCAGACTTTCAATGTAAAGTCAATGGGGGACGGATCCGTTTGAAGATTGAGCCATATTGTGTCATCTTCAAACTGATCCGTCCCCATTGACTTACATTGTAAGTCTGGACGGATCCGCACGCCTCCGCACGGCCAGGCGGACACCCGAACGCTGCAAGCAGCGTTCAGGTGTCCGCCTGCTGAGCGGAGCGGAGGCTGAACGCTGCCAGACTGATGCAGCTGGCCAACAATGAGTTAAAAACGGGGGGGGGGGGGGGGGGGGTCTGCAGGGGGCAGTCGGGGGGCAGTCATGTACACAGTTTTTCAGTATATTCTAACCTGAAGCGTCCCCATCACCATGGGAACGCCTCTGTGTTAGAATATACTGTCGGATCTGAGTTTTCACGAAGTGAAAACACCTCTGAAAAAGCTTTTATGCAGACGGATCTTCGGATCCGTCTGTATGAAAGTAACCTACGGCCACGGATCACAGATGCCAATCTTGTGTGCATCCGTGTTCTTTCACGGACCCATTGACTTGAATGGGTCCGTGAACCGTTGTCCGTCAAAAAAATAGGACAGGTCATATTTTTTTGATGGACAGGAAACACGGATCACGGTCTCGGCTGCAAAACGGTGCATTTTCAGATTTTTCCACGGACCCATTGAAAGTCAATGGGTCCGCGAAAAAAAGAAGGAAAACGGCACAACGGCCACGGATGCACACAACGGTCGTGTGCATGAGGCCTAACCCGAGCTTCAGTGAAGAAGTCCGGGTTTGGGTCTGGGCACCACATTGTTTTTTCTCACGCGCAAAACGCATTGCACTCGTGCAGAAAAAAAAATATGAACATCAGAACGCAATCGCAGTCAAAACTGACTGAAATGGCGTGCTTACTCCCGCAATGCACACGCGACACACCCGGAGCAAATCCGGGACACCCGTGTGAAAGAGGCCTTAGGGTCGTATTAGATGTTGCGAGAATCGCAAGAAAAATCTTAATATTGTTCGCAAGTGTGTGTGTGTGATAGTTTCCAGTAATTGTGAAATCGTCTGATTCTCGCTGATCGTGAACTTTCAGCATGTTTATCGTTTTCATCGAGCGCTCATCACCCGCTCGCTAGAAGATCAGACTGTAGGTGTGGTGTTCTAGGTGTACCCACAGGTATGTTTATTATCTACAGCTTGATATAATTCTAAATGTGAGAAGGAAGACGACACTCTTGGGAGGTGGTACAGTAGGTGGTCTAAAATGTCTAAACACCAATGATGACAACATACCCCTTTGTTACACCTACCATTTCCCCCAACGTCCACCTCCATGAGCTATATTCTGTAACACATGCGCTGACGAGTGATCAGTGAGCGTATAACCATAACATTTCCGATCTCTACAGTGTCCATAGCTCTGTATAATGTCGCTAACTATCTGATCATCAATTGTCGTCGGTACAAAATCTACTTGTCCAATACAGCACTTCCTTTGAGACAGATTTTTACTTCAGAACTGTAGTGCAATTTTGGTGTAAAAAAGGTGCATCTTAGACCTTGCCCTATTTTAAGTGAAGCTCTACCCCCTTGATGGCAGGCCAGAAAAATACACCCAATTGTGCCTCTTTTTATACAGATTTTTGGCATGGACACATTATTAAATTCAGGTCAATATGTGAATAAGCCTCAACACTACTGTTAGAGTTTCTGCAGTAATCATAACCTTATGGGGTCATCAAACTGGTGTAAAGCAGAACTGGCTTAGTTGCCCATAGCAACCAGATTCCACCCTTCATTTTTGACAACTCCTTTGTAAAATGAAGGGTGGAATCGGATTGGTGGCCATGGGCAACTAAGCCAGTTCTACTTTACACTAGTTTCATAAATTACCCCATTAAAGTAAAATTCTCAAGGAGATTTCCATTCCTTTAGGGCTTGTTCACACGAACGTGTGCTGCCCGTTGCCATATTTCAGACCGCATTTGTGGATCCGCAATACACGGGCACTGTTCCGTGTGCATTCCGCATCACGGATGCGGACCCATTCACTTCAATGGGTCTGCAAACCCGAAGGTGCGGAATGGAAGCACGGAACACTACGTGAGCACTACGGAGTGCTTTCTGGAGTTCCATTCCGTACATCCGCACCGCAAAAAGATAGCACATGCTCTCGTGGACCCAGTCAAGCGATTTGCGGTCCACAGCATGGGCTGCACACGGTCCTGTGAACTAGCCCTTCTAGAGGAAAAAAGTAGGTACTACCGTTTCCGATTACTGTGATATCCCAGCCATGACTGGAGCGAACATTACAGGGGACCAATCCATTCCAATGGACGTTCAGGCAGTTGCCATCCATAGACAAAAGAAGGTTTCGTTCAATTACAGCAAATAGATCATAAAAGCAGTAATACATTGAAACACGACCATGCACGATATTTACAAGGTTCAATTAAAATAAAATATACTTTATTTACCAGGTGTGCAGAACACTTACTAGAAAAGTACAATTGCCTGTGTGCACTGCAGCCATCCCCTGAAAACACGACACAAACAAGAACTGAATGCAGAGTCAGGACAGGAAAAGGAAAAGGCTGGGCGAGTACTACAAAGAATACACGGAAACTGTTGTTTTCCCACTGGAGCATCTTAAATAATAATCTGACTGTGTGACAGATAAAGTACAATTCCCATAAAACGGATATTAAAATATTAGCCTGGAACAGAAGGTACATTCCATGACACTTGGGAATAAACTGATAAAATTCTTCTAGGGCCTCTTCATATCTTGTGATCATATTGCGTTTTCACAGAGATTTTGAAAACGTGGCATGAAAAACATGACAGCAGCATCTTAATAGCTAATGTACACGCATACAGTACAAAGGGCCCCACAGAATGGAGGGCACTACCGGGGGAAATATTTACACTGGAGGGGAGTACTGGTGGGATTTTATATAAGGGGCACTGTGCGGGTGCCTTGTATATACTAGGACCACTACTGTGCCCTTCCTCCATACCTTGTACATTAAGCCCTCTCTCCTTCTGTACCAGTTTGTAACTTGTCTTGTTCATGCTTATTGCAATTGCCTGCATTATGCATGTATACTAGGGTTGCCACCTTTCCCAACAAAAAATACCAGGCAAGTTTAGTTGTGGGGGCATGGCTTAACACAGGGTGTGAAGTCGCTGTCATACTGTGGCTCCCCAGGAATATTAAATCTCCCATTAGCACCCCCAGTAATAGTAGAGCACCCAGTAATAGTAATGCCCCCATTAGTGTGCCCCAGTAAGAGTAATGGCCCTATTAGAGCACCCCAGAATGAATAATACCCCTATTAGTGCCCGCCAGTAAGAATAATGCCCCCATTAGTGACCCCCAGTTAGAGTAATGTGGCCCTCATACCCCGGGAACAGGCACTCGGGGCTGGCACACTGACTGTAGAGTGGTGTGTGAGTCCAGCAGCTTTCCTGGGCCCGGTAACTGAGACCGGGGGAGAGGGGAGGTGTCATGATAGGAAAGGAGCGCAGCAGAAGAGCTGGGGACGGAAGGAGCGCTCGTCTCATTGTTATCCGGCCTGATCTGGAAGCGAGAGCAGCTCAGACGCGGCGCGGCCGCCATGCTGTGGGGCGATTGTTTGCTGCTCTCCTTCAGCAGCTTCTTGATGCTCCTGACCACCCACAGCCCCCAGCTCTCTGGCTTCCAGTCCACCCTGACCGGCGGCCTCGTCCTCTTCAGGTTCGAGCCGGTCCCAGAGTACCGGCCGCTTACTCACCGCCAGCTGTCAGACAGTCTGTGTGACGAGAAAATCAGACAGTCTGCACTGCAGTTTGAAATGAATCCTGTGTCCGGGTCTGAGAAAGGCTTGTCCCCGGACACCGGATTACAAACCCAGACTGTCCGGGTAAATCCTGTACGGGTGGCAACCCTAATGTATACCCCTTTTCATATGTATAGCGCCATGAAAAGGGGGCCATTATTTATGTTGGGGGGAGTATAACATCGGCATAGCTACCATGGAAAAAAAGGGAAGCGGCATCTATGGGGCCCAAACTCAATAAGGGGCCCAGGACGACGACAAATGGATTAATTTTCGGGGCCCAGGGAGTGGCGAGTATAATGCTCCTAGCATTGGTATTACTCACTGCATCCTCGTCTTCTTCACTGGGCACCTGCACTGCACAAAGTCCTGGCAGTGCACAGCTTCAATACAGAATGTAGTGTGCGTAAGAGACACTGTGCGACATCAGGTCACAGTGTAGCGCGTGCTCAGACACCTTAGGAGGAGAAGAGAAGTGAGCAAGTCCGGTCTGAGGTCTATATTAAGGGGAGCGAAAGGAGCCCCGATCAAAAATTTGCTGTAGGCCCAGTCAGTTCTACTTGTGCCACTATTGTATTATATATACTGAGGGCACTGCAGGGGTTGGCATGTTCCAAAACAAATAAACATCTTTTCACGGCCATTTTAACAGTCTTGAAAAACAGATGCAAAACAGCCATTAAGAACAGACAAATGGCCAGAAAAAAGTGAGTGTATCCGTTTTAAATGGCCATTTTTTTATATTCTAATCAATATTTTAAACTAGAGGAATTTATGATTTTTACTGACATTTAAAATAAAAAATAACCACCAAGAAAATTCTTTAAAAACACGATTTAAATAACACTGCGCAACAATGATTTTGCTACTGAGAGAAGAACATGTGATTCATACTAAAATGAGCGCGCCGATTCCCAATATAGGTGCGGGTCCCAGCAGTGGGACCCGCACCTATAAGACAATGTGGGCATATTCTAGCAATATGCCCCCATTGTCTGGGATGCTAGAAGGGTACATGATCTAACCTGTAGTGAATGTAATCTTCTTACCAGAGTCTGTATTTGGGAGTTATACCTCCCTTCTGCTTCTCGGCTGTGTCATGTGACCAGCAACCAGACTCTCCAAATTACACAGTGTCTTATGTGTGGGCAGGAAGTCAGTTTCTCCATGTATTCCTATGGGAGCCTCATGCTCAGTCTCATAGGAATGAATAGAGAGGTAAGTGACTTCCTGTCCTGTGTCCACTGGAGTTGGTCACATGACATCACTTTCTAGCAGGTCAGAGAATAAACATTTTAGCGGGGGTTCTACTTTAAAACTCTATTACACCTGCAGATTAAAGGGGTTGTCCAGGTTCAGAGCTGAACCTGGACATACCTCCATTTTCACCCAGGCAGCCCCCCTGACATGAGCATCGGAGCAGTTCATGCTCCGATGCTCTCCTTTGCCCTGCGCTAAATCGCGCAGGGCAAAGGCATTTTTCTGAGTTCCTGTGACGTACCGGGGCTCTCTATGGGGCTGACAGGAACCCCGGTGACGTCACCGGCACTGATGGGTGGGATTTGGCTCTGCCCTAGCCAGTAAAACGGCTAGGGCAGAGCTAAAGCCCGCCCCTCAGAGCCGGTGACGTCACCGAACACACTGCTGGGCGGAAGTTACCGCCCGGCAGTGTGTTATTGAAAACACAAGAGCCCGTGCCCTGCGCGATCTAGCGCAGGGCACGGGAGCGCATCGGAGCATGAGATGCTCCGATGCCAGGCTCAGGAGGGCTGCCGGGGTGAAAATAAGGGTATGTCCGGGTTCAGCTCTGAACCCGGACAACCCCTTTAAGCAGGCGATTGTCTGAAAGGAAGCGTTCCCTCCCGGCAATCGCCTGCTCGATAGCAGAGGAGACCGCTGGTATTACATGCAGCGATCTCCTCTACAGTATGGGGACAAGCAATGAGAACCGATTTCCCATCAGCAGTAGCACACCCAGCTTATCACTATTTTTGACAAATAGGAGCCTTATGGGCATCAATTATCGGGAATGAACATTACTATGAACGCTCATTCCCAATAATAATCCTGTGCAAATGTGCTGCCATTAAGTTAATTATGTGCAACCCAAAATAGAGCCATTCAAAACTACATCTTGTCAGACAAAAAACAAGCCCTCATCATGGCCACATCGATGGGAAAATAAAGCTATAGGGGGTATAGATGTCTGTCTTAAAAGGATAACTGTCATATTTTCACTCAAAATTCCATTTTCATATTTGCTGCTGTGGAGATAATCCATAATCACTAACTGGTGTTCACATACCAAGTGTTTAATAAGATTCCGTCCATAGCAACTGCTCCTCACAACACTTCTTTCTGACTATCTTCTCAAGATGGCCGCCGATGCCCTTACCCTGAGACCTCCCTCACAAACTACCCAGAATTCATCTGGCTCATCTCGGGAATGCGCAGCCTCACCCCAACCAATCAGCTTTCTCCAGACTTAAACACGCCCTCTTCCTCCTGAGTAATCACATATTTTTATGGCCAATATTCTAATTACGAAAATCGGCACTATCCCGGTCCGACAGGAGCGCGCGCGCCCACTACTACGTGCTACGTCTTCTGTATATAGAAGAGGAGACAGAGGACACCTAGCAATGCTGTTTTAGCCGCACCACCGAAATGCCTGGGGGAGGAAAGAACATGCTGCAATCACTAGGCAATTCAATACCTATACAAAAGTATTAACTAGGGAACTAAAAGGTGCACTTAGGCTACTTTCACACTCGCGTTTGGTGTGGATCCGTCATGGATCTGCACAAAAGCATCCGTTCAGATAATACAATCGCATGCATCGCTTCAGAACGGGTCCGTTTGTATTATCTTTAACATAGCCAAAACGGATCCGTCTTGAACACCGTTGAAAGTCAATGGGGGACGGATCAGTTTTCTATTGTGCCAGTGAAAACGGATCCGTCCCCATTGACTTACATTGTGTGCCAGGATCCGTTTAGCTTAGTTTCGTCAGACACCAAAATGCTGCAGGCAGCGTTTTGGTGTCCGCATCCAGAGCGGAATGAGGACTGAACTGATCCAAGGTGATGCATTCTGAGCGGACCGCTTGTGAGATCTTTAAACGAATCTCACAAACGGAAACCAAAACGCCAAAATGTGAAAGTAGCCCAAGTGTGACCAAGCCAATTACATAAAAAAAAAAAAAAAAAAAAGGGAGGACTTTCACACTAGCCCGGCTTCCTCTCGGCATGCCCTGCTGTCTGAACTCCGCCCCCGCCCCCATTATAGTCACTGGGACGGAGCGGCAGTCCGGGGGCACACGTGAACTAGCGGCAGGACGTATCAGACAGCCTGCCGGAGTCCACTGCTGCTAGTGTGAAGCTAGCCTAATAAAGCCCCTGCACTGGCTGTGGAACACCGAAATAATGAAAAGGCGCAGACCTCTCCATAAGGCTACTTTCACATCTGCGCTTTCCCTTTCCGCTATTGAGATCTGTCATAGGATCTCAATAGCGGGAGGAAAACACTTCCATTTTGTCCCCCCACATTGTCAATGGGGACAAACTGAACTGAATGAAACAGAGTGCACCAGAACGCATTCCATTCCGTTTGGCTGCGTCCCCATCGCGGTCAGAATAATGCCCGACATGTGATGCGGAGCAAGAAAGATTCGTCATGACACACAATGTAAGTCAATGATGGTGGATACGTTTTCGCAGACACAAAAGAAAAAGGATCTGTCCCCATTGACTTACAATGGCGCTCATGACGGATCCTTCAGAACGGATGTAGACGGTTGTATTTATCATGACGGGAGAGTTTTTGCTGATCCATGATGGATGCAGCAAAAATGCTGCTGTGAAAGTAGTGTAACTTTGGCACATCCAGTGCCAGTTGTAAATGACCGCTTGCGAGTTGGCTTACATTTAGACTATTTTCTACGCCCGTCCCCTTCACCACCCCCACTTTTTTTTTTTTTTTTGACCTGAACATCCAAGAACAACATTACGGATCAGTATAGAATTTCTATGAGGATTTCCTTCAGAACCATCTTATAGCGATTTATTAATATTTCACAGACCTACAGTCCCTGAACCTCTGTGTACATTGCTCAGTTTCCTGTGGTCCTCTCCAGTGTTTAATCTGCTTCCGGCATCTGTTTAAAACTGGGAATTTGTACAGACCACTCCCTTGAGAAAGTACACATTGCAATGAGATGGCAGCTGGCCTGCTTTCCCAACTATTGGTACATGTATAATAGTATAGAGAGATGCTAGAGTTAGTGGGAAAGGTCCTAGGCAAGGGCTATCAAAACTACTGCAAAGGGGCAGTTGCCATTAGCAACCAGTCAGATTATCTCTCTGGCAACTGCCCTGTTTCTCCATAATTACAAGTTTCAAAGTGCCACGGTGCATTAACTTAAAGGGGTATTCTGGTAGGTACATGAAATCCCCTGTACACAGAATAGGTGATAACTATCACATTGTTGGGGGTCCTACCAAAGTGGCTGCTCCAGTCATTTTAGGGGTACAGCAAGGGCCCTGTTCTCATGAACGGTGGCAGTCCCAGCAGTAGGACCCCCTCTGATCTGATAGTTCTCCCCTATACTGTGGATTGGGATAACCTGCACTCCTGGAAAACCCATTGTATTACCCTTCCTTTCTTTAAAGGGGTATTCCAGTAGGTACAGTACTGATGACCTATCATTAGGTCATCGATATCTGATCAGTGGGGGTCCAATCCCCAGCATCCCGGCCAATCTCCTGCTTGAAGAGTACCTAGAGTTCCTGTGAGCGCTTCATCCTCCTGACAGCATACCAAGCACAGCACCACACAATGTATAGTGGCTGTGCTTGGTATTGCAGCCCAGGCGGAGCAGCACAAAGGCCGTGACCAATGAACATGATGTCACTGGCCTAGGAAAAGGCCACAGAGCTCACATGGCCCCTTCAAGCAGCTGATCGTCAGGGATGTGGGAGCCAGACCCCCACCAATCAGAAATTAGTTACCTATCCTGAAGATAGGTCATCAGTATTTTACTCCAGAAAAACCCCTACAAGCAAATTAATGTAGTACTCTGGAGTTGACCACTCTTTAAATTTACAGAACCCCCCAACCCGCCCATTGCAAGGATGATTATAATTTTTTATTATTATAAAAAAAAAAAAGGAAATTCTAAAATTAAATCCGCAGTATAAATGCTGCAGATTTGAAATCCGCAATACCGCAGCTTTGTTTGGCACATGTGGATGAGAATTCTTATCCACTTTGCTGGTACTGCACAATACTGCGGATCTGCCACACAAAAATCTGCAGCTAATCAGTCACGTGTGAACCCAGCATAAGGGTTCATTCACACGTCCGTGGTGTATTGCGGATCCGCAATACACTGGGCTGCACATGGTCGGCACTAAATAGAGAAGTCCTATACTTGTCCGCGGACATGTGAATGGAGCATATTCAAACGACAGATTTGAAAACACACTGAAAAAAATTTTTACTTGTTTTTTAACCAATGTGTGTTCACTACAATACAAAGCTACATTTTCAGCTAAAGGTTCTTGGCCCCCGGAAAACGCACACACAAAAAAACGGATGGACGGAGCTGTCTTTTTATGCTTCTCATTCAATGATTCAGTGTGGATTCTGCTCCAAGATAGGGAAACAAAACAAGTGCCGCTTCCCATGGAAATGAGTGAACGGGACCTCACATTGGCCTCGCTCCTGGATAACTAGCCTAAGCTTCTCCTCAGGTCCACCACAGCACTCAAGGCATTTTCTAGCTTTACTTCCAGGACCCCCATACAAATCTTGTATCCCCCTGAGGATCTTCCCAGCTCAGCAGTGGGGTCTGAGAGATGACGGGGGAGGGGAGCTTGTATACAGACCCTGTCCTGGTCAGCATGAAGGACCTGGATACTTGTAGGAAGTAAAAGTGCCTGTGTGTGTAACCTCTTCTTGACCCTTGGAGCTATGTAGTTCCTGTAAATTGATTAAAGGATTTTCCCGGGAGTTTAAAGGCGTTTTCCGAGACTTTAACTGATGACCTAGCCTCTTGATAGGTCATCAGTATCAGATTGGTGGGGTCTGACGCTCAGGATCCCCGCCAATCAGCTGATTGAGAAGGCACCGGTGCCCCAGTGCGCGCAGAGGCTTCTCACAGCTTACCCTAGGCCAGTGACATCACGATCATCGAATGGGGCCAAGTTGCAATACCAAGTATAGCCACTATACAATGTACAGCGCTGTGCTTGGTAAGCTGCAAGAAGGCCACGGTCCTCACAGGAGCGCCAGTGCCTTCTCAAACAGCGACTGGCGGGGGTCACGAGTGTCAGGCCCCACCAAACACACACACACACCCCAGCAGTCAGGTGTTTAAAAATGTAAACATTTTAGCCTCTTGCCAGCTGCGAAACACAAATCTTTATCCGCAATGCACGGGCACCGACAAAGTCTATCTTTTTGCGAAACAGAAGCGCGGAAAGGAACCCCACGAAAGCGCTCCGTAGTGCTTCCGTAGGGTTCCATTCCGTGGTTCCATTCCGCATCTCCGGATTTGCGGACCCATGCAAGTGAACGTGTCTCGTGTATTGCAGACCCACCGTATGCAGGATGGAATACGGCCACAGGGGACACACAGCCGTGTGCAAGAGACCTTAACCTACACACTTAACCCCTCAGATGCCATGGTCAAATGTGACCACAGCATCTGGGAGGTCAAAAACCGTGAGAGCCTCCATAGGAACATAGTATAATTTTCATAGACTCCAATGCTAACATTGTATGCGAAAGTAAATGGTGCCATTAGAAAGTACAACTTTTCCTGCAAAAAATACAAGCCCTCATACGGCCTTTGGGAAGGCTGCGAGTAAAAAATAAAAATGAAAGTCACCCGCTCTTGAAGGAGTTAATATTGATGGCCTTTTCTGAGAATACATCATCAGTATCTGATGGGTGGAGTTCCAACATCCAGCACCCCCGACGACCAGCTGTTTGAAGAGAAAATGCTCCTCCAGTGAGTGCTGTGGCCTCCTCGTAGCCTACCAAGATCAGTGCCGTACACTGCATGGTGGCAGAGCTTGGTATTGCAGCCCAGGGCTATTCCCTTGAATGGAACCAACGCTGGGTTCACACCTGAGCGTACTCTGTATGCGCGGTTTTATCGGGTGTTCACATACGCGGCTCCGGAAGCAAGCAAACGCCCACTGTACTTCTTGGGGCGTAGGGCGTTTTACAGCATGTTTGTATGCGCTGTAAAACGCTCAGGTAAGAACCATGTCCATAGGGAATCATTGGTTCTTGCCTGTTGAGCGTTTTATAGCGCGTAGGAACGTGCTGTAAAACGCTCAGGTGTGAACCCAGCCTAAGCTGCACTTAGCCATGTGACGGAGGAAGAGGCCGCACGGCTCACCGGAGCTCTGCAGCCTCTTCAAACGGTTAATCAGCAGGGGTGCTGGGCGTCAGTCCTGAGGATAGACCAACAACCCCTTTAAATGTATGCATGTATTATAGTCACCCGTATGCTAAAACTTCTCTGACAACTGTTGTATTTAAGTGGTCCCCCCCTCCCCAATGAAACTACAAAAGGCATAGATGGGTTGCTATGGAAAACACTGTTAGACCCCCCTGGCCCGACAACTTGGCACATCTATTAGGCTCTGTGTGTATTAGGTCCAGCCTAACGGGATGCCCATCAGAGGTATTACTTTTCAGGTAATCGTTGGCGCTACTGTAACACAAAACAGTGAATGATGTGACTGCGGTCAAGTGGCGTCCAGCCACTCCGACCAAAGCAGTAATGGGACCAAGCCGTCCCCCAGTCCTATGAGGACCGGAAGCGGATGGGAACCGAGCAGTGGCAGGATGGCAGACAGGCAAGTGGGCTTTTTAAGTTCAGGGGACAGGGAAGGACTCCAGGGCTGGATAACCAAAACTGATCCTATTAAGGCTGGGTTCACATGGGCGTGTCCGGATTAGGTCCGGATGCGTCCCGGTGTATTGCAACAAAGTCGCGCGATTAGGTACGCAATTGCAGTCAGTTTTGACTGCGATTGCATTCCGATGTTCAGTTTGTGTTTTTGTATCGTGCGGGTGCAATGCGTTTTGCATGCACGTGATAAAAAAACGACTATTGTACCCAGACCCGAACTTCTTCACAGAAGTTCAGGTCTGGGATCAGTGTTGTGTAGATGTTATTATTTTCCCTTATAACATGGTTATAAGGGAAAATAGCATTCTGAATACAGAATGCTTAGTAGGTGATCAATTGAGGGTAAAAAAAAATAATTAACTCCCCTTCTCCTCTTGATCGCGTAGTTCCCGGTCTCCTTTTACTTCTTTAATGATGAACTACCGGCTAGGACCTGTGGTGACGTCAGATCAGGTGATGGACCATGTGATTGGGGCATGTGATCTGACGTCACCAGAGGTCCTTTAGCCGACAGCTCATCATTAAAGAAGTAAAGAGACCGGGAACTACGCGATCAAGAGGAGAAGGGGAGTTAATTTTTCTAACCCTCGATTGATCACCTACTAAGCATTCTGTAGTCAGAATGCTATTATTTTCCCTAATAACCATGTTATAAGGGAAAATACAGTGAATAGACTGTCACCTAGCAACCATGGGTGAAAAATCGCACCGCATCCGCAGTTGCTTGCGATTTTCAATCAGCCCCATTCACTTCTATGGGGCCTGCATTGCTTTATAAACGCACAATATAGAGCATGCTGCGATTTTCACATTGAAAAGTGATGCGTGAAAAATCACAGCTCATGTGAACAGCCCTATAGAAATGAATGGGTCCAGATTCAGTGCGGGTGCAATGCGTTCACCTCCCGCATTGCACCCGCGCGGAAATCTCGCCCGTGTGAACGCAGCCAAACAGTGTATAAGCTATGCACATCCCCGATCAAACATAAATGGCAAAAATACATATTAAAACAATTAGGCGGAGAACGTGACAGGCATGATTGAGTGCAATCAAAATGATAAATATACAGAAGTTAAACCATAATTAGAGAACGTTCAACACCTGAATATAATGCAAAAATAAATCAGTGTATACCGACACACCTAATAATATGCAGATGCAGCAATCTTTAAACATGGTAACAACTGAAAACTTCAGGGTACCTGCACATGCTGTATGTAGGTTTGGTTGCAGAATCAGACATACAGCCTGATAGGATTCTTCCTGCTGACTAAATTAATGGGATCGATGCAGCATTCCCCTTTATGCACAGGCTAAGTCCGCCAGAGCGAGGACCCCTGACACTTTCTGTCAATGGCGGTAAGCGCCGCCAATCAGAGGACACACTGCTCTCCTCTCCTGCTGATGCTTGGCCTGCAGCCAGGGCTGAAAGACCGACAAGGCCACCAGCCCGCAATCCCCTGGCGAGTTGTCAGAGCGAAGAGCATACGGCACCATAGGCCCCCACACACTAATTCTCCAGGTCTCCGCTCTCCACAACACAATTTCGAGCAGTATTACCCAATAAGAACAAGACTATATAATATTACACCATGCAAATCTACGGTGGGAAACAAAAGTAATAAAAAATTATAATTCCATCAATGCCCCCCCTCATGGATGTTCCCTTCAGCAGCAGGCACCTATCCCAAGTCTGTTACCTTGAAGGTTAACGTTCATGTTGCTGGCTTCAGGCAAAAATCTATATATTTGATGCAGTCATCCGCCCCGCTGAACTGTGCAGCTCCTGGATTCCAGACTTTCGGATATGCTGAAGAGCCAGGTCCAGCAAGTCCACGACAGGAAAGGGCCAGGCAGGTTTCCTCCCTATACTTCCCCTGCCAAAATATCTGACATCACCCTCCTCACGATGAGTCAAATCCTGACCTGTAACAATGACAGCCAGGCCGTCTCTTACTACGACATGTGCATTGCAGTGTGGATGGGAAATAAGGAAATACATTACAGGGAGCAGAAAATGAAAGCACTTATCAGGAGCCCAAGTGAGGAGAATCCGTAGAGTATGTGTGCTCTACAGCGCTAGCTGCAGGGAGTGTACGGTACCACAACCTATAATCCTGCATCATACTATACACTGCGATATTCCTTTAAGGGCTCATGCACATGTCTGCAAATCGCGGATCCGCAAAACACGGATACCGCCAGTGTGCATTTCATATTTTGCTGAATGGAACAGCTGGCCCCTAATAGAACCGTCCTATCCTTGTCTGTAATATGCACAATAATAGGACACGTTCCATTTTTGGGCAGAACAGCCATGCAGACATAGGGATACAGAGTGCACTTGGAGTGATTTCCTTATTTTTGCAGCCCCATTAAAGTGAATGGTTCCGCATACAGGCCACACAAAAAAAAAAGGTTTGTGTGGCATCGACCCTAGGGCCACCATATGCAGATGCAGGACCCATTCACTTGAAATTGACTGAAATATGCAGGTACTCACCAGTGATGCCACAGTCCGTTGGGAACCATGGCGTCTCAATGGTTATGCAAACACAACACAATTGTGAAGTACCGATGGGATCTCATGGCAGCTAAGAGTCTAATAAGTCCCCCAGACCAGCGATGGCCATTCACATCAGCCCTATATTTACCATTGTTCTGCTGCATTAGAAGAGCAAAACAACGGAAATAACCGTGCTGGATAGGGGACACAACTGACCGGAAGGGAGCTGAGCAGAATCCTTCAATGGAGTCCGTTACAGCGTCTGTTCAGAAATCTGTATTTTTCTGGACAAAAAAGTCCTACATGCAGGACTTTGGCAGGTCTTTTTGACAGAATCTGCGGGTGAGGCCCCAAATGGAACCTCCAACGCAGGTGTGCATACCTCCCAACCGCTGGCCTGTGTAGGAGGAGGGGTGCAGGCCAGCGGTGCAATGTGCATTCTGCCTGCTACTGCAGATCAGCGGAAAAAGCAGATAAGTATTTTCTGTTGTTTTACTTCCTTTGAAGGGGGCACATCTGGGCATAACTATTGTAAAAGGGGCACAACTATTGTACAGGGGGCACATATCTGGGCATAACTACTGTGAAGGTGGCACATGTGGGCATTACTACTGTAAAGGGGCACAATAAAGGCATATTTACTGTGTGGTGGCATAAAGGGGGAATAATTACTATGTGGGGCATTAAAGGGACTGGGTGGGATTGGGCGTGTATAGTTCGGTTTTGGGCAGGGTTAGAGACGTGGCCTAGTATGTAAAATGTGCCGCACCTTTGTGCTTTTCAAAGGTTGGGAGGTATAGAGGTGAACTCTCCCCAACATGTCAAATAGGTCGCCTGTCAGTGGAACATGTTCCTGAAATCTCACAAGGCTGGGAACACACAGGACGGCTGCCACATGCCTGATGATTTTGAAGGCAAGACCACTATAGGTAGCCACTGGTGGGTGGTGGTATGGCTGCATGCGGCTGCCGTGGCATGTAAACCTAGCATAATCAGGCCTTAATTAGGCAAAAAACACAAGCATGCATATTGTATTGCTGCAGTCAAGCAACAACATAAAATAACATTACGATGTAGAATAACATTAGAGAAAAAGACAAACACTTGGGCAAAATTGACATTTATGTTCAGCCCCCCAAAAAATGTACAGCATCTCAAATTACATTACAAAATATAACTCATCCCACATACGGCTACAACATCAGGAACATAGGAATCAGTATTTTTATTAATTATGTTATAGGATGGGAAGATAGGGAAGATAGAGACCGGGGGCGAGGTAACGGGACTGGGGGAGGAATGGAAGGAGGGACTAGAACAGTTCAGAAGGAAAGGTATAGGGTAAAAAATATACATAAGCCTCTCAATTGTATGTATACTAATGCCACGAGCTTGAGTAAGGGTACTTTCACACTAGCGTGTACAAACAGAAAGTCTTTTTTCCCGGATCCGTTAGAATAACAGAATAACTGATCCGGTATTTAAGAATCAAAAGCAAAAATAGCTCCTTTTATGTCCCGGCACATGCGCAGACCGTAAAACCGGATCCAGCATTTTCTGGAACACTTGGTATGTATACATTAATACATCTCTATGGAAATTAATGCCCGGCAAGTGCGGTATTGTTCCAGGGTTTATGCAGGAAAAAATACCGCAGCATGCTGCAGTACTTTGTCCGGTCAAATACCGTACAAGGGACGGAACAGAAGACATCCTGATGCATACTGAGCGGATTGCTTTCCATTCAGAATGCATTAAGACAAAACTGTTGCGTTTTTTTCCGGTATTGAGACTCTTTACCGGATTTCAATATTGGAAAAGAATAACACTAGTGTGAAAGTACCATAATAAACTGGAATTAGTGATGTGTGAGGAGGACTATGACATAGTGGGAATAACTGAGACATGCTGTATAATAGCATCTCTTCAGTGCCTGGAGAAGAGGAAACCCTGCAGCTTCTCAGTACCTGAGGCAGAGCCTCCAACCCTGTGCTGCTTCTGGTAGAAGGGGTTAAACTTTGCTGAAGAATCCAGTGGTGGTGGAGATACAGGGCAGACAGCAGATGTGACCTGTTGCTCCAACCAGCACAGCCCACAGTGACGTTCTGTGCACAGAGCTGGGAAAGAAGCCGCCATCACAGGTCCTGTGACGCTCAGCTAAGGCTCCTTTCACACTAGCGTTCGCCGGTCCGCTCGTGAGCTCCGTTTGAAGGAGCTCACGAGCGGACCCGAACGCCTCCGTCCAGCCCTGATGCAGTCTGAATGGAGCGGATCCGCTCAGACTGCATCAGTCTGGCGGCGTTCAGCCTCCGCTCCGCTCGCCTCCGCACGGCCAGGCGGACAGCTGAATGCTGCTTGCAGCGTTCAGCTGTCCGCCTGGCCGTGCGGAGGCGTGCGGATCCGTTCAGACTTACAATGTAAGTCAATGGGAACGGATCCGCTTGAAGATGTCACCATATGGCTCAATCTTCAAGCGGATCCGTCCCCCATTGACTTTACATTGAAAGTCTGAACGGATCCGCTCAGGCTACTTGCGCACTTGCGAAATCTTTCTAAGTTATTAATGCAGACGGATCCGTACTGAACGGAGCCTCCGTCTGCATTAATATGATCGGATCCGTTCAGAACGGATCCGATCAAGCGCAAGTGTGAAAGTAGCCTAACTAGGAGAACAGGACCACTGTAGTTTAAGGAAGTGAACTGAAAACCCCTTATATTTGCTCAGTTAGAAACATACCAAGAACAAAAAAATAAATAAAATAAAAAATAAAAAATGAATAAAAAGTTATCAAGCTTTACGTGTTGTTGGCTTGGACGTTGAATGCTGAAACATAATCGGTGATGTATTTTGTTTTACCTATTTATGGTAATTTACTATGTACCTTCATTCTGGATTAGTTAGGGTGTCAGCTGAAGTGCTGGTTCAGATTTTGTATCTTAAAAGGGGTTGTCCAGGTTCAGAGCTGAACCTGGACATATCCCCTTCTTCCCTCACACAGCCCCACTGACATGAGCATGGGATCATTTCATGCTCCGTTGCTCTCCTTTGCAAGGGTGTTTTCTGCGGGTCCGTTGATGTACCGTATATACCAGTGTATAAGACGACTTTTGAGCCCTAGAAAATATTTTCTAGAGTGGGGGGTCGTCTTATACGCCGGGATTACCGTCTTCATTGTGATCTCGCTCCCTGCTCCTGCCTCTAGGCGGATGTGACGCACAGGGGGGCGGGCCTGTTGTCACGGGCACCTTCCGACGTGTCCCCGGCTGGCGCTCCCACTGTAAGATTCGCCTCTGATCATCAGGACGATTCAATGTCATGGGCAGTGAAGGAGTACTTACTATTATCAGTTCCTGCACAGCATGGCTTAGGCTACTTTCACACTAGCGTTCGGGCGGATCCGTTCTGAACGGATCCGCTCATAATAATGCAGACGGAGGCTCCGTTCAGAACGGATCCGTCTGCATTATATTAGCAAAAAAAAGCTAAGTGTGAAAATAGCCTGGGACGGATCCGTCCAGACTTTCAATGTAAAGTCAATGGGGGACGGATCCGCTTGAAGATTGAGCCACATTGTGGCATCTTCAAACGGATCCGTCCCCATTGACTTACATTGAAAGTCTGGACGGATCCGCATGGATCCGCACGCCTCCGAACGGCCAGGCGGACACCCGAACGCTGCAAGCAGCGTTCAGCTGTCCGCCTGTCCGTGCGGAGGCGAGCGGAGCGGAGGCTGAACGCCGCCAGACTGATGCAGTCTGAGCGGATCCGCCTCCATTCAGACTGCATCAGGGCTGGACGGCTGCGTTCGGGTCCGCTCGTGAGCTCCTTCAAACGGAGCTCACGAACGGAAACCCGAACGCTAGTGTGAAAGTAGCCTTTCATTGAATTTATTCCAGATATCAATGTACTATCGCAGTGTGATCTATCTTAGACATTCTGGCAGCCAGCCTGGCCGCCTCCTCATTCATATTTTTGGGACATTGATGATACTCTAGCAAAATTTTAGATCTGTATTTACATATTTATGATCCCATATGTGGTTAACCTACACATGTGGGAGGATGTATAGGACATTATGGGCGCACAGGACTCGCACATTCCTGGATGGATACGTCAGTTTTTATGAATAAAAGCTGTTATATATCATTGGTATAGCCATCATTAATACGGCTGTGATGTCCTGGGATTCGCTGCCCATGACATTGAATCGCCCTGATGATCAGATCAGAGGTGAATCTGACAGCGGGAGTGCCGGCGGGAAAGCGTCATAAGATCCCCATGACAACAGGCCCGCCCCCCTGTGCGTCACGTCCGCCTAGAGGCAGGAGCAGGGAGCGAGAGCAGGGAGCGAAGATGTAATCCCGGAGACCTGGCTATGCAACCCCATTTAGTATTTTTAGTTATTACCTTACCCAATAAATTTTCAAATTGACCTAAATAAAAGTTATATTTTATCTTTTGATAAGGCACACTCAGTTTATACTAAATAGTACATTTATATTGCTATCGAGACTCCTCAGCTAATGCCAAGTGTAATTTGTTTGTAGTCAATAAAGATTTATATTTTTTATTTTATTTTTAATGATCCATAACACTAGTCCCAGTTGGCTCCAATATATAATTGTCCGTCCCTTGAATTTGAATACCGCAGGGATGGTGGTGGGATGCAGGGATGGCAGTGGTACCCAGGGATGGCAGAGGTACCCAGGGATGGTGGTGGGATGCAGGGATGGCAGTGGTACCCAGGGATGGTGGTGGGATTCAGGGATGGCAGAGGTACCCAGGGATGGTGGTGGGATGCAGTAATGTACTGCTGTGTGTTGAAAAAGGGGTAGTCTTATACGGCGAGTATATCCCAAACGCTATATTTTCAGTGTAAAAGTTGGGGGTCGTCTTATACGCCCAGTCGTCTTATACGCCGACATATACGGTACTGGTCTCTGCTAGGCAGAGGCTTCTGCCTAGCAATGAGCCCGGTGACGTCACCAGCACTAATAGGCCTGTAAAAATAAAAAAGCCCTTGCCCTGAACTATACAGAGCAGGACATGGAGTGTATTGGAGAATAAAATGCTCCGATGCTCATGTCAGAGGGTCTGAGTGGGGGAAGAAGGGGGACGTGTCCAGGTTCAGCTCTGAACCCGAAGAATCCATTGAAACCTTTGTGGCCAATTAGAAGTTGTGTATTATCTAATCCTTATTTATTGTAAGACGCCTACAATAAAGGAACCATTTTTATCTTTTCTATCATCTACTGTGTTGTCCCCTTTACTTCTGGTTATCCTGAGGGTTAGGTAAAACAGTCTAAACACAGTATCCCCAACAATCAGCTGCCTGTGGCAGTCACTGGAAACAATGGACGGAGCCAGAAGTTCATCCACCGTGTAGTGGCTGTGCTGGCTCGCTGGAGCTCATCTTCCAAATGGGCAAGGTTTAGTATCCAAATGACAAAAGGGCAAATTGTGAGGTCAAGATGACTGGCTTGGCTACTTTCACACTTGCGGCAGAGGATTCCGGCAGGCAGTTCCGTAGCTGGAAATGCCTGCCGGATCCGGCAATCCGGACGCAAACTGATGCATTTGCAAGTCTGATCCTGATTCGGATCCGTCTGACAAATGCATTGCAATACTGGATCCGGAAAAATCCGGAAAAACTGATCCAGTAAAAAAAAATTTCCCATTTTTTAAAAGGTCTGCGCATGCGCGGACCAGAAGAACGGATCTGTCAATGCGGCAATTTTATTTCAATGGAAATTAATGCTGGCATGTGTTCAGAATTTTTTTTGCCGGAGAGAAAAATGCAGCATGCTGCGGTATTTTCTGTGGCCAAAAAACTTAAAAGGTACTGAACGGAAGTCATCCTGATGCATACTGAACAGATTGCTCTCCATTCAGAATGCATTAGGATAAAACTGATCAGTTCTTTTCCGGTATTGAGCCCCTAGGACGGAACTCAATACCTGGAAAAGAAAAACGCTAGTGGACCCCCGCCGATCAGAAGCTGATGATCTATCCAGAGGATCGATCAGTTAAAACAAAGTGCCGAACCCCTTTAACGCAAGTGTGAAAGTACCCTTACTGTGATATTATGGAGCTAAAAGTAGAAATTCAGTTTTGTAAGCGCCTCCTAGTGGTGAAGCTATTTCACCATCTAATTATGACTATGCAGGGGATATAAACAGAGCACTATTAAAGATGTATCGTTTAAGAAATTCATTTGCACACATTTTAACAGGTGTAGATTTGTGTCAAACCATGTGCCTTTCCACTCTGTTCTACATATGCCCACTTTTCTCATCATTCAGGACATTCACTTTAACCCCTTCACGCTCTGATATACACAATCACGGCAAAGAGCACAGCGAGTTAATGTGTTGCATCTGTTTGCGGATCCACTGACCTCAATGGATCCAGGGTCCGCATTTTCAGCCAAGAATGGGATAAGTTCTATCTTTTGAAGAATGAACATACAGAAAGCATACGGACGTCTTCCTCGTGCTTTCTGCAGGGGATGGAACATGTCTCATGGCTGCAAAATGCAGTTCGAGGACCCAAGTCAATGGGTGCAAAATACATCTGGTCGTGTGACTGTTATTCCGGTTAGTACACGTTATCCCGATGACTTTAAAAAGGGTCCTACCGCTCGGACCCCCACCGATCACGAGACTGCAGCTCCCCTGAAATGTCCAGAGCGGCCGGTCGCACATGTGCGGCTGCTCTATTCCTTTCTTTGGGAGTTCTGAAGGTGGCCGAGTACAGCGCTCCACTATCTCCGGATATTCCCATACAAATGAATGGAACAGCTGTGCGCGCGTGTGACTGGCCGCTCCGGTCATTTTAGGGGATCTGCAAGGAGCCTGCAGGGGGTTCAGGGCTTCACAGGGAGCAGCACTAAATTACCAGCTCCGTCCACTATAGGGTGGACACAGCTGTGTAGTTCCAGTGCAGAAAGACTTTCAGAGCTGGAGCTAAAGCCAGAAGTGGAAAAGAATGAGAAGCATAAAAGGAACAACATACTTGTCCTTCTGCTGGATCCACTCCTGGCTCAGGCCCAGGAACTGGGTTTAAAAAATACAAAATAAAAAATGTAAAACATAAATGTGGGGACCACCATAGGCTGCTGCCACAGTAAGACCCAAATTTCCACATGAGGCATTTTTTAGATCGCTTTAACGCACAGACAGAATAAAATTTAGCGCAAATAGGGTTTCTACTATTTTCCGACTTCCTCAAAAAGGGGGCAGGGCTTAGTGAGAAGGGGCGGGGTTTACTGATAAGGGTCCTAAGATGCGTCATTATGCACCAATAGCCCCACAATTCTGTATCATAGTAAGCCAACCAACAACTGGTATAGAGTTGGGAAAAAAGTGCATTTATTTCTAAGGGTCAGCAAAAGAGGAGGACTGTCACCGATGTCATCCCTGTGCTGTAGCATCCGGGCAGCCATGCCGCAAATTATACAACATGTCCTATTCCTGTCCGTTTTGTGGACAAGAGAAGGCAGTTCTATTAGGTAAACTAAGTCATGTCCGGGAGCCATATTTAGCAGATCCGTGGTTTGCGGATCAAAACATTTGCACCACCGCTCCAATTCTCCCAGCTGCTCTCCGTCTTCCTGGCTGGAAAACTGCCGCTAAGGGTCCAGTCACACGTCCGTAGTGTATTGCGATCCACAAACTGCGGATCCGCAATGCACCCGGGCGGAACCCCAATAGAACTGCCTATTCTTGTCCTATTCATGTTCTATTTTTCTCGGGAGCCACGGACCAGTAGATCGGGGCCGCACTCCGGAAATGGGGATGCGGACAGTATATTGTGTGCTGTCCGAAACTCTTCCGTTCCCATAGAGAATGATGTGTGAATGGACGCTAAGAAGAGCTGCGCATTTGGATCTGTCAGGTAAGTGATCATCTATTCTTTATTATAGGTTGATCCCCTTAGTTGTCTTGAAACTACGGTCACCAACGGGCCTTAGGCTAGGCCTCGTCTAAGCACTGGACAGATCTCCTGTGCAGTGAAGAGCAGGAGCCAGGCTCCTGCTAGCCTGGATCGGCAGAAGTGCTGTTCCGGAATGTTTAACCCCTTAGATCCCTGGTTTAGAGGGAGATGGCACAGCCTGATGGTATGTGATCCATTAAATAAAAATTAAATAATTAAATGACCCAGGAAGAAGTACAACAGCAACTTAAAAAGGTTAAAATAGACAAATCTCCAGGACCGGATGGCATACACATTCCGTATCCTAAGGGAATTAAGTAATGTCATAGCCAGACCCTTATTTCTGATATTTGCGGACTCTATACTGACAGGGATTGGCACATAGCAAATGTGGTGCCAATATTCAAAAAGGGTCCAAATACAGAGCCTGGAAACTATAGGCCGGTAAGTTTAACATCTGTTGTGGGTAAACTCAACGGAAATAAGCAAATAACGCCATATCAGCATGGCTTTGTGAGGGATCGGTCATGCCAAACTAATTTAATCAGTTTCTATGAGGAGGTAAGTTCTAGACTTGACAGCGGCGAATCAATGGATGTCGTATATCTGGACTTCTCCAAAGCATTTGACACTGTACCACATAAAAGGTTAGTATATAAAATGAGAATGCTCGGACTGGGAGAAAACGTCTGTCTGTGGGTAAGTAACTGGCTCAGTGATAGAAAACAGAGGGTGGTTATTAATGGTACACACTCAGATTGGGTCACTGTCACTAGTGGAGTACCTCAGGGGTCAGTATTGGGCCCTATTCTCTTCAATATATTTATTAATGATCTTGTAGAAGGCTTGCATAGTAAAATTTTCGCAGATGACACTAAACTGTGTAAAGTAATTAACACTGATGAGGACAGTATACTATTACAAAGGGATCTGGATAGACTGGAGGCTTGGGCAGATAAGTGGCAGATGAGGTTTAACACTGACAATTGTAAAGTTATGTACATGGGAAGGAAAAATGCAAGTCACCCGTACATACTAAATGGTAAAACACACGGTAACACTGACATGGAAAAGGATCTAAGAATTTTAATAAACAGCAAACTAAGCTGCAAAAACCAGTGTCAGGCAGCTGCTGCCAAGGCCAATAAGATAATGGGTTGCATCAAAAGGGGCATAGATGTCCGTGATGAGAACATAGTCCTACCACTTTACAAATCATTAGTCAAACCACACATGGCGTACTGTGTACAGTTCTGGGCTCCTGTAAACAAGGCAGACATAGCAGTAGAGTTGTTGCGATACCAATTTTTTGATTCGGTTTCGATACCATGAAAAAGTATTGCGATACTCGATACCATTCGATACCACGCGAAAAAAATAAACAAAAAAAGCCACGTGCATTCCTCATTTTTAAAAATGGCGAATCGCGCAGTTTTTATTTTATTTTTTCTGTTCCGGCATTCACCACCTAGATTTTTTTTTTATATATTTTAATAGTTTGGACTTTTCTGACGTGGCGATGTAATATGTTTATTATTTAAATATTTTATATGTGAAATTGGGAAAAGGGGGTGATTTATACTTCATATTTTAGTGTTTTCTGTTTGTTTTTTTTACACTTTTTATTTAATGACTATTTTCCCCTTAGGGGCTAGAACCTGGGATCTTTCATCCCTTTTCCTATTCAGCCTGATAGATCTCTATTAGGGTGAATAGGACTCCACACTGTCCCTGCTGCTCTGTGCACACAGCATCAGGGATGTTACCATGGCAACCAGGGCTTCTGTAGCGTCCTGGCTGCCATGGTAACCGATCGGAGCCCCAGGCTTACACAGCTGGGGCTCCGATCAGAAGCTGCCACTGCACCACCAATGAGGGGGGGGGGGGGGGGGAAGAGGTCCCTGTGGCCACTGCCACCAATGATTTTAATACTGGGGGGTTGAGAGGGGCCGGCACACTGTGCCACCAATGATTTTAATGGGATGGGTGGGTTGAGGGGGGGGGGGGGGCAATGATAACTACCTCTTTATACAGGAGGCGGGTACTGGCAGATCAGCGGCAGTTAACTGCCGCTGATCGCAGCTCCCTGTCAGGGGCAGGGTGCCGGCAATGCGATTCTGCTGCCGGCACCCGCCTCCTGTATGTGTTAAAGACTGACTACTGTATATGAGTCCAGACTTTCACTATCAGGCCACACAGAGCGGCGCCCAGCAATGTCCCAGCACTCACCATTAGTCCTGGGCGCCGCTCCGTTCGCCTGCAGTGCTCCATTACTGTCTCCTGTCCTGCTCCACATGCTGCTGATTACTATCGGAGCGATGGGAGGAGACATCAGATTCACTAGTGGGCGTTCCTTCTCCCTGGCTGTAGCGCTGTCCAATCGCAGCGCAGGGAGAAGGAACGCCTACTAGTGAAGCTGATGTCTCCTCCCATCGCTCCGATAGTAATCAGCAGCATGTGGAGCAGGAGAGGAGACAGTAATGGGGCACTGCAGGCGAACGGAGCGGCGCCCAGGACTAATGGTGAGTGCTGGGGCATCGCTGGGCGCAGCTCTGTGTTGAAATAATCCTATCATTGGTGGCGCAGTGCGCCCGCCCCTCCTCCGCCCCTCTCTTCTCATTGCCGGCGCCGCCCCTCGCTTCTCATTGCCGGCGCTGCCCCTCCTCCGCCCCTCGCTTCTCATTGCCGGCGCTGCCCCTCCTCCGCCCCTCGCTTCTCATTGCCGGCGCTGCCCCTCCTCCACCCCTCTCTTCTCATTGCCGGCGCCGCCCCTCCTCCGCCCCTCGCTTCTCATTGCCGGCGCTGCCCCTCCTCCGCCCCTCGCTTCTCATTGCCGGCGCTGCCCCTCCTCCGCCCCTCGCTTCTCATTGCCGCCCCTCCTCCGCCCCTCGCTTCTCATTGGTGGCAGCGGCAGCAGCAGCACAGGGGGAGGGAGGACAGCTTCCTTCTCCCCGTGCTGCTGAGAGAGAACATGAGCGCGCCGATAGCAGCGCGCTCATGTTCAGAGATACTAGACTGCGCAGAAGCGCAGCCCAGTATCGAAAAAACGGAAATCCCGGTATCGTATCGATACCGGGACAAAAGTATCGATTGGGTATCGAAATTTCGATACCCGCAACAACCCTACATAGCAGAGCTGGAGAAGGTCCAGAGGAGGGCAACTAAAGTAATAACTGGAATGGGGCAACTACAGTACCCTGAAAGATTATCAAAATTAGGGTTATTCACTTTAGAAAAGAAAAGAAAAAAGACGACTGAGGGGAGATCTAATTAATATGTATAAATATATCAGGGGTCAGTACAGAGATCTATCCCATCAGCTATTTATCCCCAGGACTGTGATTGTGACAAGGGGACATCCTCTGCGTCTGGAGGAAAGAAGGTTTGTACACAAACACAGAAAAGGATTCTTTACGGTAAGAGCAGTGAGACTATGGAACTCTCTGCCTGCGGAGGTGGTGATGGTAAGTACAATAAAGGAATTCAAGAGGGGCCCGGATGTATTTCTGGAGCGTAATAATATTACAGGCTATAGCTACTAGAGAGGGGTCATTGATCCAGGGAGTTATTCTGATTGCCTGATTGGAGTCGGGAAGGAAGTTTTTATTTTGCCTTCCTCTGGATCAACTTGCAGGATGACAGGCCGAACTGGATGGACAAATGTCTTTTTTCGGCTTTATGTACTATGTTACTATGTTAAATAAATAAATAAAAATCTCCAAGTTAAAAAAATTCATTTTTTTTCCATTGAAATAATGCTTTTCAAAAATAAACACACCTGAACATACTTGGTATCGCCGTGTCTATAAGACAAGTCTGAAAGAGGCAATTGTGGGTGAGGATGTTGAAACCTTATGGGTGGAAGTTCATAGGGATATAAAACACTGAAAGAATAATAATAATAATAATAATACTTGGTGTAATCTATAGACCCCCTAAAATCACAGAGGAGGTAGAAATGCAACTATATAACCAAATATAGCGAGCTGCACAGGCTGGTACAGTGGTCAGAATGGGAAATACGAAATTTTTAAACAAAAGGTGTGCTTTTGGTGGGTTTTTGCACTTGCGCGGGAAAAAAATACGCATTTTTTTCGTATTTTCCTCCTTAACCACCTCCGGACCGCCTAACGCACATGTGCGTTCCGGAGGTGGCAGCGCTGCGCAGTCACGCATATACGCGAGATGACGCGAATATGCGCGCGCGCATGCGCAGTTCGCGCCGGCATTTCGCACAGCAGTATTTCGTCAGCAATCTGCCAGCCAATGATCGTGGCTGGCAGGTTGCTGATTTTTAAAAAATCCAATCAAAGTGCCAGATAGCAGATCATATTTGTAAATATGATCTGTTATATGGCTGCCTGCTCCTCTGCTGGTTCTTTTCGTCGGTTGGATCCAGCAGAGGAGCAGGCTTCACAGTGAGTACACCAACACTACACTATAGCCCCTGATCACCCCCCTGAACCCCAATTAACCCTTTGATCACCCCTGTCAATCACAAGTGAAAAGAAAAAAGTGATCAGTGCAAACTGTCACTTTTTTTTTTCACCGTTATTGACCGTTAGGTTTTAGGTATAGTTTAGGTCCCTTGGTTAGGTAGTTAGCGATCAGTTAGCGCCCAGCCCACCGCACCGCAGTCCGTTATTTGCTGATTAGCGTATCGCTAATCAGCATTTGTACTTTTATAGTATCTGGAAGTGATCAAAACTGATCACGGTCAGATCTATAATTGTATTAGTGTCACTTTAGTTCACCCTCCACCCAAAACGCAGTGTTTGCCCGATCAGGCCTGATCAGTCGCCCACACGTGCGTTCGCCCACACCCGCCCCACCGCAGTGACAAAAAAAAAATTTTTTTTTGATCACTGCACATTCACTTTACACGCACTGCGGCGATAAAAAAAATCAGTTTTGATATTTTTTATCAACCGCAGCGGCCTCCGGTACTTCGCTAGCCTCCCCTTTGTAAGACAGGCTTGCTTTTTTTTTCTTGGGTAGTCTCAGGGAATACCCCTAAATTTAGTTGCCCACATGTCTAACAGGGGGTATTCCTCTGAAGAGGCCTACAGGCTTCTGACCCAGTCGGATGAGGAGTGGGAACCCTCATCTGATGAATCCAGCGGGTCAGAATACGAACCTGTAGAAAGCAGTGGCTCTCTGACCCAAAGTTCGGACGAGGAGGCTGAGGTCCCTGATACCACCAGGCGTACCCGGCCCCGTGTCGCTAGACCGCAGGTTGCGCAGGATCCGCTTCAAGAGCAGCAGAGTGGGGCTGGTGCTGTCGGATTACGTGGTGAGGCATACACCAGCAGCCCAGCCCTTCCTGGACCTAGTACCAGCACTGCCGTACAACCTGGTGAAGTAGCGAACACCAGAAGGGCAGTTGAAGCTGGTACGGTGGCACGTGCAGTAGTGACCCCGTCGCAGCCACCGCAAAGACGTGCCCGTAGAGCCCCTAGAATCCCAGAGGTGCTGGCAAACCCTGATTGGCAGTCCCCAACTTCAGCCGCACCTGTAGTTTTCCCTTTCACTGCCCAGTCTGGAGTTCGGGTTGAGACGGCTCAGATCGGTTCGGCCCTGGGATTTTTTTAGCTGTTCTTGACTGCGGAGCTCTTAGACTTAGTTGTGGCAGAGACAAACCGGTATGCCACACAATTTATCACCGCTAACCCGGGAAGCTTTTATGCCCAGCCTTTCCGGTGGAAACCAGTCCAAGTTTCCGAACTTAAAACTTTTCTGGGCCTCCTCCTCAACATGGGCCTGACAAAAAAGCATGAATTGCGGTCATATTGGTCCACGAACCCGATTCATCACATGCCCATGTTCTCTGCTGCCATGTCCAGGGCACGTTTTGAGGCCATCCTGCGGTTCCTGCAGTTTAGTGACAACACCGCCTCCCGTCCCAGGGGCCACCCTGCTTTTGACCGGCTCCACAAAATTCGGCCCCTCATAGACCATTTCAACCAGAAATTTGCAGATATTTATACCCCAGAGCAAAACATCTGCGTAGACGAGTCCCTTATACATTTTACCGGGCGCCTTGGCTTCAAACAATACATCCCAAGCAAGCGCGCCCGGTATGGGGTCAAATTGTATAAGCTCTGTGAAAGGGCCACAGGCTATACCCACAAATTTCGGGTCTATGAGGGAAAAGATCAGACCCTGGAGCCGGTCGGTTGCCCTGACTACCTGGGGAGCAGTGGGAAGACAGTTTGGGACTTGGTGTCACCCTTATTCGGCAAGGGGTACCATCTTTATGTGGACAATTTTTACACAAGTGTGGCCCTCTTTAGGCATTTGTTTCTAGAACGGATTGGCGCCTGTGGTACCGCGCGAACTAGTCGCGCGGGCTTCCCCCAACGGCTCGTTAGCACCCGTCTTGCAAGGGGGCAGAGGGCCGCACTGTGTAACGAAGAACTGCTCGCGGTGAAATGGAGAGACAAGCGTGACGTTTACATGCTCTCCTCCATTCACGCAGACACGACAATACAAATTGAGCGAGCAACCCGTGTCATTGAAAAGCCCCTCTCAGTCCACGACTATAACCTCCACATGGGAGGGGTCGACTTCAATGACCAGATGTTGTCTCCGTATTTAGTTTCCCGACGCACCAGACGCTGGTATAAGAAGGTGTCTGTATATTTAATTCAATTGGCTCTGTACAATAGTTTTGTTCTCTACAGTAAGGCTGGGAGAACTGGATCCTTCCTCAAATTTCAGGAAGAGATCATCGAGAACCTCCTGTATCCAGGAGGTTCCGTGGCCCCAACCACCAGTGTAGTTAGCCGTCTACACGAGCGACATTTCCCCAATGTCGTTCCTGGTACCTCAACCTAACAGTCACCCCGAAAAAGATGTCGTGTCTGTAGCAGGAGTGGAATAAGGCGTGACACCCGCTATTTCTGTCCTGACTGTCCGGACCACCCTGCCCTATGCTTTGGAGAGTGTTTCCGGAAGTACCACTCACAGGTACACTATTAGCATAGGGATCATCTCACCAGGACAGGCACACAGGGCTATTAGGGCCCATTCACTCACTGCTGCTGCAAACGTCTCCTTTCACATGGGACAAAGTGCATAACGCACTTCGCCACATCTTTGGGCGATTTGCGCTTTGCACATTGACCCATGGGGAAGGAGAGGTTTGTTCTATAAAGGTAAAAAAACAAAAAAAAAAAACAGGTAAGCAAACAGGTTAATGTTTAGTTCCAAAAGTTAAAGTTACATGTTCTGTTCCAAAGTTAATAAAATTATTGCGTTGTGGCCTGGTTTTTTTTTTTTTTTTTTTTACCTTCCAGGTGGACCAACCGATCTACTAGCTGCAGCACCGATGTGCATTCTGACAGAAGCATTGCGCTGCTGTCAGATTACACGCAAGTCGGTGTATGCGGCGCTGCAAGACGGGATTTTCTCCTCTGCAGTGACAGATACGTTTGCCGAGGCATACGAGCTGAGGAGGAGGCGGCGTTCCTATGCTTTGGCAAATATAAAAAAAAAAATCCCGGCAATGATTTATTCATCCACATCGATTGATGCGAATGGAGAAATCTGGTTTGCCAGGGAATACGAGCTAAGTGGGTATGGATGTAGGGCGGAGCTCCTATGTCCTGGCAGACGCCTTTCCCCTCCATTTTTTTTTTGGGCAGAGATTTTTTCATCCACATTGATCAATGCGAATGAAGAAATCTGTGCCGTTCATTTTTTTCTTTCAGCCCAGAGGCTGAACGGAAAAAAAAATCTCATTACCTGTATGCTCAATATAAGGAGAATAGCAGAAACTCCTAATGCTGGCCATACATGTAATGATTGCGGAGACCCTCAAATGCCAGGGCAGTACAAACACCCCACAACTGACCCCATTTTGGAAAGAAGACACCCCAAGGTATTTGCTGAGGGGCATATTGAGTCCATGAAAGATTTAAATTTTTGTCCTAAGTTAGCGGAAAGTGAGACTTTGTGAGAAAAAACAAAAAAAAATCAATTTCCGCTAACTTATGCGAAAAAAAAAAAATTTCTATGAACTTGCCAGGCCCCTCATTGGATACCTTGGGGTGTCTTCTTTCCAAAGTGGGGTCACATGTGGGGTATTTATACTGCCCTGGCTTTTTAGGGGCCCTAAAGCGTGAGAAGAAGTCTGGGATCCAAATGTCTAAAAATGCCCTCCTAAAAGGAATTTGGGCACCTTTGCGCATCTAGGCTGCAAAAAAGTGTGACACATCTGGTATTGCCGTACTCAGAAGAAGTTGGGGAATGTGTTTTGGGGTGTCATTTTACATATACCCACGCTGGGTGAGATAAATATCTTGGTCAAATGCCAACTTTGTATAAAAAAAATGGGAAAAGTTGTCTTTTGCCAACATATTTCTCTCACCCAGCATGGGTATATGTAAAATGGCACCCCAAAACACATTCCCCAACTTCTCCTGAGTACGGCGATACCAGATGTGTGACACTTTTTTGATGCCAAGGTGGGCAAAGGGGCACATATTCCAAAGTGCACCTTTCGGATTTTGCAGGCCATTTTTTACACATTTTGATTGCAAAGTACTTCTCACACATATGGGCCCCTAAATTGCCAGGGCAGTATAACTACCCCACAAGTGACCCCATTTTGGAAAGAAGACACCCCAAGGTATTCTGTGAGGGGCATGGTGAGTTCCTAGAATTTTTTATTTTTTGTCGCAAGTTAGTGGAATATGAGACTTTGTAAGAAAAAAAAACAAAAAAAAAACATCATCATTTTCCGCTAACTTGTGACAAAAAAATAAAAATTCTAGGAACTCGCAGTGCCCCTCACGGAATACCTTAGGGTGTCTTCTTTCCAAAATGGGGTCACTTGTGGCGTAGTTATACTGCCCTGGCAATTTAGGGGCCCATATGTGTGAGAAGAACTTTGCAATCAAAATGTGTAAAAAATGGCCTGCAAAATCCGAAAGGTGCACTTTGGAATATGTGCCCCTTTGCCCACCTTGGCAGCAAAAAAGTGTGACACATCTGGTATCGCCGTACTCAGGAGAAGTTGGGGAATGTGTTTTGGGGTGTCATTTTACATATACCCATGCTGGGTGAGAAAAATATCTTGGTCAAATGCCAACTTTGTATAAAAAAAATGGGAAAAGTTGTCGTTTGCCAAGATATTTCTCTCACCCAGCATGGGTATATGTAAAATGACACCCCAAAACACATTCCCCAACTTCTCCTGAGTACGGCGATACCAGATGTGTGACACTTTTTTGATGCCAAGGTGGGCAAAGGGGCGCATATTCCAAAGTGCACCTTTCGGATTTCACCGGTCATTTTTTACACATTTTGATTGCAAAGTACTTCTCACACATATGGGCCCCTAAATTGCCAGGGCAGTATAACTACGCCACAAGTGACCCCATTTTGGAAAGAAGACACCCCAAGGTATTCCGTGAGGGGCATGGCGAGTTCCTAGAATTTTTTATCGCAAGTTAGTGGAATATGAGACTTTGTAAGGAAAAAAGAGAAAAAAAAAAAATCATCATTTTCCGCTAACTTGTGACAAAAAATAAAAAATTCTAGGAACTCGCAGTGCCCCTCACGGAATACCTTGGGGTGTCTTCTTTCCAAAATGGGGTCACTTGTGGCGTAGTTATACTGCCCTGGCAATTTAGGGGCCCAAATGTGTGAGAAGTACCTTGCAATCAAAATGTGTAAAAAATGACCGGCGAAACCCGAAAGGTGCACTTTGGAATATGTGCCCCTTTGCCCACCTAGGCTGCAATAAAGTGTCACACATGTGGTATCGCCGTACTCAGGAGAAGTTGGGGAATGTGTTTTGGGGTGTCATTTTACATATACCCATGCTGGGTGAGAAAAATATCTTGGTCAAATGCCAACTTTGTATAAAAAAATGGGAAAAGTTGTCTTTTGACAAGATATTTCTCTCACCCAGCATGGGTATATGAAAAATGACACCCCAAAACACATTCCCCAACTTCTCCTGAGTACGGCGATACCACATGTGTGACACTTTTTTGCTGCCAAGGTGGGCAAAGGGGCACATATTCCAAAGTGCACCTTTCGGATTTCACCGGTCATTTCTTACACATTTTGATTGCAAAGTTCTTCTCACACATTTGGGCCCCTAAATTGCCAGGGCAGTATAACTACCCCACAAGTGACCCCATTTTGGAAAGAAGACACCCCAAGGTATTCTGTGAGGGGCATGGTGAGTTCCTAGAATTTTTTATTTTTTGTCGCAAGTTAGTGCAATATGAGACTTTGTAAGAAAAAATAAAAATAAAAAATCATCATCATTTTCCGCTAACTTGTGACAAAAAATAAAAAGTTCTATGAACTCACTATGCCCATCAGCGAATACCTTAGGGTGTCTACTTTCCGAAATGGGGTCATTTGTGGGGGTTTTCTACTGTCTGGGCATTGTAGAACCTCAGGAAACATGACAGGTGCTCAGAAAATCAGAGCCGTTTCAAAAAGCGGAAATTCACATTTTTGTACCATAGTTTGTAAATGCTATAACTTTTACCCAAACCATTTTTTTTTTGCCCAAACATTTTTTTTTTATCAAAGACATGTAGAACTATAAATTTTGCGAAAAATTTATATATGGATGTCGTTTTATTTGCAAAATTTCACAGCTGAAAGTGAAAAATGTCATTTTTTTGCAAAAAAATCGTTACATTTTGATTAATAACAAAAAAAGTAAAAATGTCAGCAGCAATAAAATACCACCAAATGAAAGCTCTATTAGTGAGAAGAAAAGGAGGTAAAATTCATTTGGGTGGTAAGTTGCATGACCGAGCGATAAACGGTGAAAGGAGTGTAGTGCCGAAGTGTAAAAAATGGCCTGGTCATGAAGGGGGTTTCACCTAGCGGGGCTGAAGTGGTTAAAAACCTAGGTGCATCTTATAGGGCGAAAAATACGGTAAATGTGAACAAAGCTCCGGGTCCAGGTGGATTACACCTAGGGTTGTTGCGGGTGTCGAAATTTCGATACCCAATCGATACTTTTGTCCCGGTATCGATACGATACCAGGATTTCAGTTTTTTCGATACTGGGCTGGGCTGCGCTTCTGAGCAGTCTAGTATCTCTGAACATGAGCGCGCTGCTATCGGCGCGCTCATGTTCTCTCAGCAGCACGGGGAGGAGGAAGCTGTCCTCCGCCCTCCCCCCTGTGCTGCTGCTGCGGCCAGCAATGAGAAAAGAGGGGCGGAGGAGGGGCGGGCGCACTGCGCCACCAATGAGAAGAGAGGGGCGGGCGCACTGCGCCACCAATGATAGGACTATTCCCACACAGAGCGGCGCCTAGCGATGTTTCAGCACTCACCATTATTCCTGGGCGCCGTTCCGTTCGCACGCAGTGCCCCATTACCGTCTCCTCTCCTGCTGATTACTATCGGAGCGATGTGGAGGAGACATCAGCTTCCCTAGTGGGCGTTCCTTCTCTCTGCGCTGCGATTGGACAGCGCTACAGCCAGGGAGAAGGAACGCCCACTTGTGAAGCTGATGTCTCCTCCCCATCGCTCTGATAGTAATCAGCATGTGGAGCAGGAGAGGAGACAGTAATGGGGCACTGCGGGCGAACAGAGCCTGATACTTAGTCTGGACCCAGGAAAAGTAGTCAGTCAGTCTTTAACACATAATACAGGGAGCTGCGATCAGCGGCAGTTAACCCCTCAGGTGCGGCACCTAGGGGGTTAACTGCCGCTGATCTGCCAGTACCCGCCTCCTGTATAAAGGGGTAATTATCATTGGTGGTGCAGTGTGCCCCTCCCTCAACCCCCCATCCCATTAAAATCATTGGTGGCACAGTGCGCTGGCCCCTCTCAACCCCCCAGTACTAAAATCATTGGTGGCAGTGGGCACAGGGTCCACTTCCCTCCCCCTCATTGGTGGTGTAGTGGCAGCTTCTGATCGGAGCCCCAGCTGTGTAAGCCTGGGGCTCCGATCGGTTACCATGGCAGCCAGGACGCTACAGAAGCCCTGGCTGCCACGGTAACATCCCTGCTGCTGTGTGCACAAAGCACAGAGCAGCAGGGACAGTGTGAAGTCCTATTCACCCTGATAGAGATCTATCAGGGTGAATAGGACAAGGGATGAAAGATCCCAGGTTCTAGCCCCTAAGGGGGGAAATAGTTATTAAATAACCCCACCAAAATATGAAGTATAAATCACCCCCTTTTCCCAATTCCACATATAAATAAACATATTACATATCGCCACGTCGGAAAAGTCAAAACTATTAAAATATTTTTAAAAAAATTTAGGTGGTGAAAGCCGGAACAGAAAAAATAAATAAAAACTGCGCGATTCGCCATTTTTTAAAATGCGGAATGCACATGGCTTTTTTGGTTAATTTTTTTTTGCATGGTATCGAGTATCACAATACTTTTTCATAGTATCGAAACCGAATCAAAAATTTGGTATCGCAACAACTCTAATTACACCCAAAAGTTCTTAAAGAGGTCAGTTCAATCACTGATATGCCCCTGTTTATAATTTTTAAAGATTCTCTATGTACTGGTACAGTGCCAAGTGATTGGAGCAAGGCAAATGGGGTGCCCATATTCAAAAAAGGATCTAGGACCTCTACAGGTAATTATAGAACAGTTTAACTTCTGTTGTGGGAAAAATGAAGGAATCTTAAAAGGGACTGTATGCAGGAGTATGTGACTGTAAATAATATCAAAAGTGATAACCAACATGGGTTTACCAGACGTTGCCAGACTAACACGATTTGTTTTTATGAGGAGGTGGGTAGTAGCCTGGATACAGTGGCGGCTGTAGATGTAGTGTTTCTGGATTTTGCAAAGGCTTTTGATACTGTCCCTCATACACGTTTAATAGGTAAAGTAGTATTTTTGCGATCTCGAAATCAAAATTTTGGTACCATAAAAAAGTATTGTGATACTCGATACTATGCGAAAAAAATAAAACACCAAAAAAGCAGCGTGTATTCTGCATTTTATAGAATGTCCAGACCATAATCGAATAGTCCAATCCTGTCCCGTTCACCGCATAGGAGATTTTTATTTTAAGTTCGCACTTTTTTGGGCATGGCAATATGTAATATTATTTTTATATGTAAAATGGGAAGAGAGGTACATATGCAAGCTTCAGGAACGGGACAAGGTGAGTAGTTCGTGTTTTGTAATACAGAGGGGGCACAGAGGGCATTACTAATGTGAAGGGAGCACAATGGGCATTTCTACTAAGGAGGGGGCACAGAGGGCATTACTATTAAAGGGGCACAATGGGAATCATTACTATGAAGGTGGCACAGTGGGCATTATTACTATAAAGGGGGCACAGTGGGGATTATTACTGTGAAGGAGGCACACAGAGGGCATTACAACTGTTAAAGGGGCACAGAAAGGGCATAACTACTGTGAGAGGGCACACATCTGTACAAAACTACTGTGAAGGTTGTACAATGAGGGCAATACTATTGTGAGGGGTACAATTTTTTTAAAGTATTGGGGAGGGTGCCAAACACCATAGGCACACCATTGGCAAGGACGGCAAGCTTGTGAGTACACAAGTACAATACTCTGTTTTGCTAAACACTTCGGTATACACATAGTAAACTGGGTAGTCTAACTGGCTGCATACCATAGCTGGTACATTATCATAAGGCCCCTGTGCTGTCCCCCCTCCCCGGCTTCCCCCCTAACGGCACACTTCCTTGCCTCCTTGTGGAGAACACGCTGCTCTGAAGATTGCTACCTTTAGTGCAGACAACGCGGAGGCAGGATCACAGGAGACAGGCCCTCACCGAAGATCATGCAGCAGCTTATTAATAAACTGCAAGTTAGATAGCTATATATATATATATATATAGCTATCTATGTGTATATGTAACTATTGAAGAGTAGAACTCAATCCAGTGGGAACGAATGTTTATCTGCCCAAAACAGAATTAAATCAAACGTATGCAATCAATTCATATTTCTACACTGGAGGATCTAATCCAAATTCGCTCAGAAGGCCCTTCACTAGAGCCATTTAATCCTGAGCTCCGAGTAAGATCTAAAAGAAAGAGGATGCCTCATTACACAGGATGGCCAAGTGACGCTGACATTTTGACAGTCAGTCAATTTTGACTGTTTATTGGGACCAATAAACCCTAAATTTTGAACCATGTAAATAGCTTTCATCAGCTAGTTTAGCTGTAAGAGGAGAGAGGTGCGGGACACTGCACACAGTAAGGCCTTATTCACACGTCAGTGTTCAGTCAGTGATTTCCATCAGTGATTTTGAGCCCAAACCAGGTGCGGCTCTAAACATAGAACAGGAGCAATTATTTCCCTTTACCTTATGTCTGTGGAGGCTCCAGTCCTGGTTTTGGCTCACAATCACCGACGTGTGAATGAGGCAATTTTTTATATCATATTTAAATGTATTTAAATTTGGCAACTAAAAATTTTATTTGGCTCCTAATTTTTTCAGTTTAGGAGCCAATGGCTCCTAGGTAATTTTTTTAGTCTGGAGCCCTGTATGGTTAATGATTCCTATTCAGAATGGTCTGGGGTTATAAGTGGTGTACCACAAGATTCAGTGGTGGGGCCTCTATTATTTAATTTACCCAGCAATGATATTGAGGATGGGATTAATAGCACCATTTCTATTTTTGCAGATGACACTAAGGCTCCTTTCACACTAGCGTTCGCTGGTCCACTCGCGAGCTCCGTTTGAAGGGGCTCACGAGCGGACCCGAACGCAGCCGTCCAGCCCTGATACAGTCTGAATGGAGCGGATCCGCTCAGACTGCATCAGTCTGGCGGCGTTCAGCCTCCGCTCCGCTCGCCTCCGCACGGACAGGCGGACAGCTGAACGCTGCTTGCAGCGTTCGGGTGTCCGCCTGGCCGTGCGGAGGCGTGCGGATCCGTGCGGATCCGTCCAGACTTACAATGTAAGTCAATGGGGACGGATCCGTTTGAAGATGCCACAATATGGCTCAATCTTCAGGCGGATCCGTCCCCCATTGACTTTACATTGAAAGTCTGGACGGATCCGTACGAGGCTATTTTCACACTTAGCTGTTATATGCTAAAAATAATGCAGACGGATCCGTTCTGAACGGAGCCTCCGTCTGCATTATTATGAGCGGATCCGTTCAGAACGGATCCGCCCGAACGCTAGTGTGAAAGTAGCCTAAGCTATGTAGTACTGTACCGTCTATGGAAGAGGTCCTTAAACTACAAGCCGACTTGAACACTCTGATTGAACCTCATTTGCCAAGTTGATACCCAATGTGGATAAATGTAAAGTTAGGCATCTTGGTAGTAATAATCTCTGTGCATCATATGTCCTAGGGGATGCAACACTGGGGGAGTCACTTATAGAGAAGGATTTGGGTGTCCTTGTAGATGGTAGATTAAATCACAGCATCCAATGTCAATCAGCTGCTTCTAAGGCCACCAGGATAATGTCATGCATTAAACGAGGCATGGACTCGCGGGGCAGGGATATTACCACTTTACAAAGCGCTGGTGCGGCCTCATCTGGAATATCCAGTTCAGTTCTGGGCACCAGTCCATAGAAAGGACGCACAAGGGGCATGGAGGGTCTTAGTTATGACGAAAGATTAAAATTACTTTTATTTAGTCTTAAGAAGACTGATTAACCAATACAAATATATAAATGGGCCACACAAAGAAAAAAAAAATAATGAAAAAATATGGTGAAAAACTGTTCCATGTAAAATGCCCATTAAATGACAAGGGGGAGCTGCCTCCGACTGGAGAAGAGAAGGTTCAGTCTCAGGAAGCGCCAAAACTTAACTGTAAGGGCGAGTTTTCCGTGCGGGTGCAATGCGTGAGGTGAAAGTATTGCACCCGCACTGCATCCCGACTTATTCATTTCTATGGGGCTGTGTAGACGAGCAGTGATTTTCATGCGACGCAGGCCCCATAGAAGTGAATGGGGTGCGTGTAAATCACATAGCATCCGCAAGCAAGTGCGGATGCGGTGCGATTTTCACACATGGTTGCTAGGTGACAGTCTATTCACTGTATTATTTTCTCTTATAACATGGTTATAAGGGAAAATAATAGCATTCTGAATACAGAATGCATAGTATAATAGGGCTGGAGGGGTTAAAAAATAAAATAAACAAAAAGTTAACTCACCTTCTCCTCTTGATCGCATAGTTCCCGGTCTCTTTACTTCTTGAATGATGAGCTGTGGGCTAAAGGACCTGTGGTGACGTCAGATCCACGGTGATGGACCATGTGATTGGAGCATGTGATCTGACATCACCACAGGTCATTTAGCCCACAGCTCATTCAAGAAGTAAAGAGACTGGGAACTACGCGATCAAGAGGAGAAGGCAAGTTAACTTTTTTTAATTTTATTTTTAACCCCTCCAGCACTATTATACTATGCATTCTGTATTTAGAATGCTATTATTTTCCCTTATAACCATGTTATAAGGGAAAATAATACAATCTTCAGAACATCAATCCCAAGCCCGAACTTCTTTGAAGTAGTTCAGGTTTGGGTACCAAACATGCGCAATTTTTCTCACGCGAGTGCAAAACGCATTACTATGTTTTGCACTCACTCGCGCTGAAAAATCGCGAGTGCAAATTTTCCCGCAACGCACCCGCCTCTTATCAGGCCCAAAAATATGACGCCCGTGTGAAAGAGGCCTAAGAACTGTGAATCTGTGGAACAGACTTCCTGAGGACGTGGTCACAGCAGGTGCAGTGGACAGTTTTAAAAAGGGTTTAGATGAATTCTTAAAAGTAAATGACATTAATGCTCATGAAAACGTGTAGAAATCTGAGTCTCACTTCCTTCTGGGATTCGCGTCCCCACCTATCCCTTGGTTGAACTTGATGGACTTATGTCTTTTTTCAACAGTATTAAAGAGGACCTTTCATGGGTCCGGACTTGATCAACTAAGTAGCAGGACATGTAGGGCATACATAGGGGATGTCCCTGCACTTACTATTATTTCTGGGTCCCGCTCCGTTGTTTTGGCCACCGTTACCTTGTCCTTGCTTCTGTCCCTGGGCATTCCTTCTCCCTGGCTGTAACACTGTCCAATCGCAGCGCAGAGCATCACAGCCAGGGAGGAAAAAAAAAAAAAAAACCTTGCCGTCTCCCTGGCTGTGATGCTCTGCGCTGCAATTGGACACTTGTATTTGGTATCACTGTAATCATACAGACCCAGAGAATAAAGCAACTTATGGCAAAAAATGAACTCCAAAAAATTTAGAACATAAAAACTCAGTGGCAGTATTTCTTTTTTTCCCAGTGCCCCCAGAAAGAGTTAATAAAAGTTCATCAGAAAGTTATGTGCACCCTAAAATAGTCCCATTAAAAACTACAACTTGTAGTACAACAGTAGTAGATCAGTCTGTGCTAGGACACCATCTCAGCAAGGTTAAAAGGGAATGGGTCATCAGAATCACTTTATGTTTAACATATTTTTAATGAATTTGTAATGTTAAAATTTTAATTTTCCATGTCTATAGTTTAAACCAAAAAAATGAATCCTGCAGTTTTCGAACTGAGCATTCTGAATTAAAGAATGCTATTATTTTCCCTTATAACCATGTTATAATGGAAAATAAAATATACAGAACACCTAACCCAAACCCGAACTTCAGTGAAGAAGTCTGGGTTCGGGTCTGGGTACCACAACGCACACACATCCTATCTGGCCCTCACACACAACGCCCGTGTAAAAGAGGCCTAAGAATAGGCATGCTCTTGTCTGTCCAGATCACTACTGCAGTTACCTGCTTATCTGTCATTCTTATCCTGCCTGTAATCATATCACCTCTGTGTACAGATAACACAGGATAGAATACAATGACGACTGTCAAAGATTACGTATTCTTTCCTTGTACGATCACCTCCGCACAGGTCACAGAGCATGCCTAGAAACTCTCCCATAGAAGCCAACAAAAAGCAATCAGAAAAATATTAAATAAAATAAACAGATTAGAAAATAAAGAATGTGTTGCCATGCAGTTTTAGGTGGCAGATAACATTTTTGGTGACACATTTCCTTTCAGCCAACAGCTATAATGAGTAACAGTACCGCTGAACATATGGGAGCAAGATGAGGAATGCATGACAGCCGCTTTGGAGACACAGAAAAACAATTTATTCTGCTTCCAACACTAGAGAAAAGTCTCCTCTGACTTACAAGCAAAGAAACTTTCCGTTAGATATCACAATGATCCAAATCCAAATCACAGGGTTCGTGTTAATTCAGTTTGTGCAGTTTTACAAATACAACAGTAAGGCTGGTTTCACACAGGCGTTGCGTGAAAAGATGTGGGCGCATTGCGGGAACATGCGTGATTTTTCCAGAGCCGGATAGGAAGCGGGTGCGTCGCGGGAAAATGCATGATTTTTCCCACGCAAGTGCAAAGCGTTTTAATGCTTTTTGCACGCGCGTGAGAAAAATCGGCATGTTTGGGACCCAGACCCAAACCCGGACTTCTTCACTGAAGTTCGGGTTTGGGTTCAGTATTCTGTAAATTTTTATTATTTTCCCTTATAACATGGTTATAAGGGAAAATAATAGCATTCTTTAATACAGAATGCTTAGTAGAAGGTCAATTGAGGGTTAAAAAAATAAATAAAAAAATTAACTAATCTCCTCCAATTGATCGTGTAGCTGCCGGTCTCCTGTTCTTTCTTCAGGACCTGTCGTCACTGAACTTATCACATGGTCCATCCTCATGGTGAATGGTGATATATCATGTGATGTCACCACAGGTCCTTTGACAGGTCCTGAAGAAAGAACAGAACAGGAGACCAGCAGCTACAAGATCAATTGGAGGAGATTAGTTAATTTTTTTAACCCTCAATTGACCTTCTACTAAGCATTCTGCATTAAAGAATGCTATTATTTTCCTGTATAACCATGTTATAAGGAAAAATAACACAGAGAATAGACTTTCATCCTAGCAACTATGCATGAAAAATCACACCGCATTCACTTCTATGGGGCCTGCATTGCGATAAAAAAAAAAAAAAAATACGCACAATAAAAGAGCATTCTCCGATTTTCATGCAACGCACAAGTGATGCGTGAAAATCACTGCTCTTGTGCACAGCCCCATATAAATGAATGGGTCCAGATTCAGTGCGGGTGCAATATGTTCACCTCACACATTGCACCCGCACAGAAAACTTGCCCGTGTGACAGGGGCCTAAGGGTACTTTCACACTAGCGTCGCTGGATTCCGGCAATCTGTATGAAAATGGATAGCATTTGTAGACTGATCAGGATGCGAATTCCTCTCACAAATGTATTGCAATACCGGATCCGTCTTTTTCACATTTTTAAAAGTCTCACCATGCGCAGATCAGTTTTTCCCGAACACTTGGGGCCGGATCTGGCATTAATGCATTTCAATGTAAAATAATGTCGGATCTGGCATTCCGGCAAGTAACATAGTATATAAGGATCAAAAAAAGACATCTGTCCATCCAGTTCGGCCTGTTATCCTGCAAGTTGATCCAGAGGAAGGCAAAAAAAAAAAACTGTGAGGTAGAAGCCAATTTTCCCCACTTAAGCGGGGGAAAATTCCTTCCAGACTCCATATGTATAATATATCAGGGGTCAGTACAGAGATCTATCCCATCAGCTATTTATCCCCAGGACTGTGACTGTGACGAGGGGACATCCTCTGCGTCTGGAGGAAAGAAGGTTTGTACACAAACATAGAAGAGGATTCTTTACGGTAAGAGCAGTGAGACTATGGAACTCTCTGCCTGAGGAGGTGGTGATGGTGAGTACAATAAAGGAATTCAAGAGGGGCCCGGATGTATTTCTGGAGCGTAATAATATTACAGGCTATAGCTACTAGAGAATTGTTCCTGAATTTTGGACGGTGAAAATACTGCAGCATGCTGCGGTATTTTCGCTGTCCAAAAAGCATACAGTGACTAAACTGAAGACATCCTGATGCATACTGAACAAATTGCTTTCCATTCAGAATGCATTAGGATAAAACTGATCAGTTTTTTTCCGGTATTGAGCCCCTAGGACGGAACTCAATACCAGAAAAGAAAAACGCTAGTGTGAAAGTGCCCTAAAAGAAAGCAATATAAATACAGCAGCGTCATCTGCCGCATGCCCACACCATGTAACAGCAATCATATCCGCAGCCAAGGAGCAGATCAGAGTGTTAGATAAAGGGCTCATGCCCACGGCCGTAGCCATTTTTTGCAGTGTGCAAATCGCAGATCCGCAAAAGACAGATACCGGCCGTGTGCGCTCCGAATTTTGCGGATCAGTATGTCCTCCCCTTTGTTAGAACTCCCTATTCTTGTTTGCAAAACTGACAAGAATAGGACATGTTCTATTTTCTTGTGAGGCCACAGAATGGATATACAGATGGGGACAGTACACACTGTGCCATCCACATCTTTTGCGGACCCATTGAAATGAATGGGTCCACATCCAATCTGCAAAAAAATGCTCCTTAATTTACAAAGGTATCATAGAGCAGCACTCCTTTCATATGCGCTGGATTGGTTGCATAGTGGTCTATCCAAACGCTGGATCCAGTTAGAAAGGAAGGAAGTGGGCTGCCCAGCCCAAGATCTGCTTTGGATCACTAAATCAAATAGACCCCCGCACCTCCCCCCACTAACATCGGGAATATTGCATATGTGGGATAAATATGCGGTGTCCCTAGGTCTTACAACCTTTCCAGGTCCCACGACTCCTGTATTTTATAATCCAGACTTTCCCTTGGGGATGGGACAGCTGACGTTGCAGGAACTCAGCAAGGAAGAAAACATCCGGGCATTTCAATTTATTAGGAAGAACGCTATTCACCCACTTAACTCGTTTCCTGGGGGGCATGGTTCCAATATAATCCGTATCCAAAATGCCATATCTTCATTGGGTCCTAACATGACTATCTAGGGACCTCACCCCTTTCAAATCTCTCTGCCTCCAAACAACCCCACCCACGCATCTCGTGTCTCTGGTCAGCTCCAGCAGGGCGGAGGCCCCCCATCTTCCCTGCCATATGTGTTGGCTTGGGAGAGGGCGTGGGGAAGGTCCTTCTCTGCAGAACAATGGGAGAGAACATTTACATTATCACACAAATCATCCATTAGCTGCAGTTTACAGGAGAAGAACTTCAAGATTTTGACCAGGGGGTATAGGACACCAGCACTCCTACATTCTATCCTACCTGTCCGAACACGCGTTGGCGATGTGAAGGGGAGGTGGGTACAGTGGCCCACATTTGGTGGCAGTGTGATTGCCTGACTCCCTTCTGGAAGGCTTTGAATGATCTGTATAATCAGGTGAGCGGTAAAGCAACACAGTGGACCCTCGAAGGGGCATTGCTATCCATGCTCCCTGGTCCCATTTCAGCCTTAAAAGGGGGCCTCTTAAGATTCTTTGTGCAGGCTGCTCGCCTGGTCATACCCAGATATTGGAAATCTCATGACACCCCACACATCAGGGATTGGTTAGACACGTTTGAAAAGATCCGCAGAATGGAGGAATTATTGGAGGAGGATGAAGGAACGGATGAGAAATACCTTAAAAACGTGGACCCCCTGGATTCTATTTAAGGGTTCTCAAGCGTATCAAACCTGGTTAGACCAGGTAGATTTCAGAGTGTAAAATCTTTATAGAACAGATACCAAATAGTATACCTCTTCTTTCCTTAGGCCGGGTTCACACATAAGCGTACCCGATAAGCACTGTTTACAAGCGTGCTTATCGGGCGTTTACATACGTGCGAGGAAACAAGCGAACGCCGATTGTCACGCGTTCTCGCTAGGTCTATGTGCGGGAACGCACAACAATGCGCCCCAAAGAAGCTCCTGTACTTCTTGGGGCGTAGGGCGTTTTACAGCGCGTTCGTACACGCTGCAAAACGCTCAGGTGAGAACCATGCCCATAGGGAAGCATTGTTTTTTGCCTGTTGAGCGTTTTACAGCGCGTAGGAACGCGCTGTAAAACGCCCTACGCCCCAAGAAGTACAGGAGCTTCTTTGGGGCGCATTGTCACGCGTTCCCACACATGTCGGCGTTCGCTTGTTTCCTCGCACTTATGTAAACGCCCGATAAGCACGCTTGTAAACAGCGTGAACCCAGCCTTACCCTCTTCGTCTAGATGTTTGCACTTGTGCTTACCGAAAGAGGTTTTTCATCTTAGCAATAGTGGTTATCTATTGTACCAAATATACATTTCCTGTGAGGCGATGGCCTAATTGTATTTGGATATTGTACTTATTATTAGATAATATAATTTAAAGTCAAGATGTTTTGCTTTATGCTATATGATAGTCTTAAAAAAAAAAAAAAAAGTGACTGAACAAATAAAATATAAACGCTGACTGATACTACGGTTGTGTGCATGAGGCCCAAGAAGGCCATCCCTTGTGCTGCTCCCATTCACTTAGGGCTAAGGCTACTTTCACACTTGTGCTGTTGCCTGATCCGGCAAGGATCAGCAAAAACGCTTCAGTTACCGATAAAACAACCATTTGCATTCATTATAAATGAAACAGGATACATTTTGGTGCATTACGCTCTGTTCAGTTACGTTTTGTCCCATTGTCAATGAATGGGGACAAAACGGAAGCGTTTTTCTCCAGTATTGAGTTCCTATGATGGATCTCAATACCGGAAAATGTAAACGCAAGTGTGAAAGTATCTTAATGCGCATGACCATCGTTTTTGCGGATACCAGCCATGTGTGTTCTACATTTTGCAGAACAAAACGTCCTGCCCTCTCCTTGGAAGTAAACCAGACAAGAATAGGACATGTTCATTTATTTTCCAGGGCTGGGGAACGGATATACTTGTGTGCTGTTCCCATCTTTTGCAGCCCAATTAAAGTGAATGGGTCTGCATCCGACCTGAAAAAAAATGCAGATAGGGTGCGGACCAAAAATACATCCAAGTTCATGAGCCCTTAAACAGCTGCTTGGGAACAGTTGACTGGGGGGGCCCTACCAATCTGATGAGCCATTCTGTCACGTCTGTTTTACTAAATGATTGAATTCTTTGTGCAGTAATGACTCTGGAGCATCTTGTTATAACGCAATGGCCCACATGTACTAATGCGAGGGCACCTAGAAATTGACATACAATTGGATTCAAATCTAGGTTTAGAGAAAGTGTCTGCATCCAAGAAGTGCCTTCACAGGAAAGGTGCATGGCCTAAGATGCAACCCTTTGCGACAAAGTTGTGCCACATTTATGGTGTAAAGTAATTTTATTTTTTTTACAGTATTTAGTTTTTGCATTTTGGTTCAATCAATGGTACAATACAACAGCATCCCAACCTGAATAGTAAGAAAATAAAAGAACATTAGACATCCATTAAAGGCAATAGCCCCTGGTATCGTGGTAATCGATCACGGGGAAAAAAATTAAATCACATGAGTAGGCCCGTTTCATGGCAGCATCCCACCGGTAGTATAGAGCGATCACCAGACTCCATTCACACATACACCTAAGCACCCCGTAGCCCTAACCAAGTCAATACCTAAACAGTGCTTTGCGTGTGCTACCAAACACCCCAGATCTTCCGGAAACAGTGCGGAGTTCCTCTAGCAGCATATGTTAAATGCTGACCTTCACATGTATAAGTTATCAGTTGCACCCACTGTTCAAGAGTAGGGACCTTAGCTGGTTTCCAGTTTAGGAAAATAGTCTCCCTCCCATAAAACATTAGCATATGGAGCAGTTGTCTGTCAGGTCCGATACACCCTGTGTACCCACTTGATCTGAATGAGCTGGTCTCGAGCACTAATTACCGTAGATCTCCATACAGAGCTCAGCTCCCTCAGATGAGACTCTTCTAGGTCAGGAATATCCACGCACCCATGCTCAAATGATCACTGGATCATCCTGCATACCCAAATATCTCCCTATAGGAGGAAGAAACTGGCTTACCTGGCCATGCCCGCCTAGAGATTGACCCGAGGGGGCCACATTTCAACTGTAGGGGGTAGAGTGTTAAACTGCGTCTCACAGGTGTATCTCAACTGGAGGCATGGATAGAAGCTCGTACGGGGTTGGTTGTAATCACGTTGAAGACTTTCAAAAGTACGGAAAAATCCATCTTGATAAAGTTGGGTAAGGTATCTCACCCTTTTCTGGGGCCAGAACTCATTGTTGGGCAAATGTAGCTCTTCAGGCTGCTTGTTCCACCACAGCAGAATATATGGGGACCAGGTCTCGCCATCCACACCTACTACATACACCTCTACAAATGTTGTCCACGCCGCCACCACAGTCGCCATATCTTCCATATAGCGCTTCACCGTGTGCGCCCCTCCCCGGTATACCAGGTTTGCCAGCGCCTTGTACGAGCCCTCTAGCGCCGCCTCGAGAACCACCACTAAGTTATTCGCATCTGCCCAGATCGACAAGGATGCATACACCAGTCATGAGGCGATATAATATACATACATATCTGGCAATTCCAACCCCCCTGCGAATATAAAACCTTTATGGATTTCCTACCGAAGTGAGTTTTGGGATTTTTCGTTGGAGTAGCTCTGTAGACATATAGCAGCTTAGGTAATACCATCTTATCAATATTTATGCGGCCCACCAGTGATAGAGGCAGGTTTTCCCAGGCCACAATTTAACACGTAATATATTTCATCGTAGGTACCACATTCAGTTGATAAAACTGACTGAGGTCTATGTGTATCCAAATCCCCAAGTAGACAAAGCAATCAACCACCTTCTATCGTGACACCTCCGCCCTGTCCACCTCGTCAACAAGGTACAGGTTAGACTTTGCCCAATTAACTTGAAGCCCCAAGTAGGTTCCGAAACAGCCTACCGTGGCCAGCAGCGCCTCTAGGGAGGGACCAGGATCTGCCAAATATACTAACATATCGCCTGCATACAACTATAGCTTCTCCTGTATACTTGCTATTGTCCACCCCTCTATCAGCATACTGGTATTAATCAACTGGGTAAGAGCTTTCATGATGAGGGCAAACAGCATAGGTGACAAGGGGCACCCCTGCCTGGTACCCCTATGCAACCTAAAGGGGTGTAATAGCCATTTACTCTCACTCTTGCCTTTAGTGCTTGGTACAGCAACTGCACCCACCGTATGAAAGACAGGGGGAAATTTAAGCAACTCAGTTTTTCCCACATGAACTGCCATTCAGAGTCAAAGGCTTTCTAGTTATCAAGAGAGGCGATCACCCGGGATCCTGCGTTCTGATGTCTAAACTGCAGATTTATATCTGTAGTCTTACCCAGCATGAAGCCCAATTGATCAGGGTCTATCACTGAGCGTATAACATCATAGACATCTCACCAAAACCTTCACTAAAATGTTAGCATCGATGTTCAGAAGGGAAATCGGTCTATATGAACTGCACTGGTGCAGGGGCTTCCCAGGCTTATGGGGCAGCCTATTGTGCTCAAAAGCATATTCAAACAGTTTAAGGAGTCGCGCACTTTGCGCATCCACATCTAACTTATACCACTCCAAGGGGAAACCGTCTGGACCAGGGGACTTCCCGACTGCCATGCTCAAAATTGCCATCTTGATCTCCCCTACGGTAATTGGGGAGACTCTGCTTCCTTCTCCCCTGTGCTGCTGAGGGAACACTGATCGCACTGACAGCAGCGCGATCCGTCTTCCCGATTTGTTATCGGAATGTCGGCAAAATAGATGCCGATAACTTTAAAAATTCTGAATATCGGCCAATAATATTGGCAAAAACGATAAATCGGTCAATCCCTAGTCATTAGTATGCGCAGAATAAAGTTGATGACAGGTTCCCTTTAAGCTGTACCCCTTCCTGCTAAAAAGTATATTATATAAATTAGGCTCAAGAAATGGACACCAGTTTTTTGGTGCAAATCGAGACGTCTGGCGCTCTTACATAGTAACATGGGTGTCATCTATGACTAGATATGTCACTTTGTGGCATATATCTGTCAGAGGTTTGGTCACAAAGGGGGTTTGCAGCCCGTATCTGCGACTTCTTTTCCATCCATGCCAAAAAAAAAAAAAAAAACACACACACACACACACACACACACACACACACACACACACACAACATCTCTCCATCCAGTTCAGCCATTTATCCTGCAAGTTAACCCAGCTGATCAGCAAGGGCGGGATCCCCACCAATGCAAAACAGATACCTCTCCTGAACAGAAATACAGCAAAAGTTCTTAACGGAGCTCCAGGATCCTACGTCAAAGAGGTAGACCGTGTCCACGCCACAGCAAATAGTCACAAAAACATGAACCACGGCGCACACCGCACTAAGATAATAAAACATAAGAGCTCTGATCTCCAAGAATGGCTCCTCAACACCCAGGCTCCTCAGCTTGCGTCTTTCAGATAAGGCTACTTTCACACTCGTCAGATTTTTTTTTATATAAAATGCTTTTTGGAGGAAAATATATTACCATCCAAAGGTTATTCCATCATGAAATAAAGATTAGTTTTTTATTATGTAGAACAAGGCCTCTTTCACACTACCGTATGGCCATTTCAGTGTTTTGCGGTCCGTTTTTCACGGATCCGTTGTACCTTTTTTTGTTTCCGTTCAGTTTTTCCGTATGGCATATACAGTATACAGTAATTACATAGAAAAAATTGGGCTGGGCATAACATTTTCAATAGATGGTTCCACAAAAACGGAACGGATATGGAAGACATATGGATGCATTTCTGTATGTGTACTTTTGTTTGCGGACCCATTGACTTGAATGGAGCCACGGAACGCGATTTGCGGGCAATAATAGGACATGTTCTATCTTTCAACGGAACGGAAAAACTGAAATACGGAAACTGAATGCATATGGAGTACATTCCGTTTTTTTGCAGAACCATTGAAATTAATGTATACGGAACGCAAAAAACTGCCCGCAAAACGGAAAAAAAAACGGTAGTGTGAAAGATGCCTAAGGCTGTATATGTGTAATTTTTGGGGTAAATAAATTCCATTAATCCATTCACAACGTCATGCTCTTCTAGAGGTTTTTGTAAGACTATTGGGCAGTTTCTCTGCCTACAAGATATTATCACAGATGCTTGGTTTACTTTTGCAGTTCACAAAACTGAATTTGACTCAGCAGAGATCACATGCCTCTTCTTCACAGCAAAAATGTTATAACATGAACAGAGTTGAGAAAAATACCTTAATCCGAACTTCTACAAACCTATGAATGCAGAATCCACCTAATCAAACTAATATGAAAAGTTGTTATTCTAAAAATCTTCATCTACTTGCATATTATAAGTTATACCAGCAAGAATGTCTTTATGTAGAAAACTATGATTTAAATCAAGCCTTACTGACTAGTGATTTAAATCAAATCCACCCCGTTTTGTATTATCTATAACATTGCCAAGACGGATCCGTTTACTGTTGTGCCAGATTGTGTCATAGAAAACGGACCTGTCCCCATTGACTTACATTGTGTGCCAGGAGGGATCCGATTGCCTCAGTTTCATCAGACGGACACCGAAAAGCAACAAGCAGCATTTTGGTGTCCGCCACCAGAGCAGAATGGAGACGGAACAGAGGCAATCTGATGCATTCTGAGCGGATCCTTTTCTATTCAGAATGCTTTAGGGCAAAACTGATCCGTTTTGGACCGCGTGTGAGAGCCCTGACCGGATCTCAGAAACAGAAAACCAAAACACCAGTGTGAAAGTAGCCCAAGATGTCCACATCAACGGCCGCGCTCTCCTCACGTATCCATGCTGGTCACTGGAGTGATGATGGAACCATCAGAGGTCAGGAGGAATAGACAAAGAGCCTTGGGTGGAATCCCCCATTAGACCCCAGGACCGCTCACTTATTATACTTACACATCCTGGCACCTTGCATATATCTGGTCACCAGCAGTACCCGGTTGGTGTCACTTTCAGCTTCCTCGGGGGGATGAAGAAGCATATGAGATACAAGACGTGATAGTAATAAAGTGATTAGAATGTAATAAGCTGGACAGGGTACAAGTATAAGGGCTCACGCACACGACCGTTTGCATTTTGCGATCCGCAAAAAATATGACATCCATATTGCATCCGTTTTTTTGAGGATCCCTTGTAACAATGCCTATCCTTGTCGGCAAAAAGGGAAAAGAATAGGACATGTTATATCTTTTTTGCGGAACGGCAATGTGGACATAGGAAAACAGAATGCACATGGAGTCATTTCCATTTTTGCGGCCGCTCCGAGTGGTTCCATGTACGGGCCGAAAAAAAAAGAAAAAAAAGCAACGGACAAGGACAAAAAATACGTTTGTGTGCATGAGCCCTAATAAATGAGCGGGCCTGAGGTTTTACTGAGGATTCAACCCACCGATTCCCATCCGCGCTACAGCGAGCGGCGCAGAGAGGACCCTGGGTGCTAAGGAGCCATTCCTGGAAAGCAGAGTCTATGTGATGTAATAGAGCGGAGTGCTCCGAGGGCCACACTTTTCACTGAGAATAGGCCAAAGTCAGAAAGCTGGATATCACAAGAACTAGCTGCAATAAATGCCAGGCGCGCACGTGCAAACCAGATGCCAACCCTCATCTTCCTAAAGGGAGTGATCATCTGATGGGTGGCACATGATGATGTGTACTCAACCAGGGAGATGAATGAACACTGGAGCAATGTAAGAGTCCATGGCAACCAGACTGCGCCGTATTTCCCTCTGGTTTGCACTAGTTTGACATTCTAGCTTTACCAGCATAATTATCTGGCACCACCATGTAAAGCCCTGCCTCCTGCCTGCCACTGTCTCTGGTGGGATTCAGGGGTTGCCCATAGCAACTAATGACATTACAGCCCTAACTCTTATTGGGTGATGAAAGAAGCCACCCGATTGGTTACTGGGGATTTCTCTCTGTACATGACGTCACACAGCACGGTGCCTGTGATGTGACAGAGCTCCCCTCCTTACATGGCCGATACATTACGCACAATGAATAATCCCACCGGAACGGCCTAGTCTGTGGAGCACTGGCCTCCATGAGAGCAGACGACACAGTCACCAGCACTACGTCACGTCCTCACACAGCTGTGCCCGAGTAGTCTGTGGTCCAGCTGTGTACACAGAACCGCTGTCCTGCGTTATCTGGCCGTGTACACAGAACCGCTGCCCTGCGTTATCTGGCCGTGTACACAGAACCGCTGCCCTGCGTTATCTGGCCGTGTACACAGAACCGCTGGCCGCTACCCTGCCGCCGTGTACACAGAACCGCTACCCTGCGTTATCTGGCCGTGTACACAGAACCGCTACCCTGCGTTATCTGGCCGTGTACACAGAACCGCTGGCCGCTACCCTGCCGCCGTGTACACAGAACCGCTACCCTGCGTTATCTGGCCGTGTACACAGAACCGCTACCCTGCGTTATCTGGCCATGTACACAGAACCGCTGCCCTGCGTTATCTGGCCAGGAGAAGGACTTACATGGCTGCGCCGGATGAGCTGACGGAAGGGTCCAGGCGATGCTCACATTGCCGTCCTGCTCCCACACGCTGCTGCCGCGGCTCCTGTCACTGGATGCGGCCGAGGGCAGGGAGATAACACGCAGCAGCCGCACTGTGTGGAGGAGGGGAGGGGGAGGGGCGCTGCCTTCCTGTGATTTCTCCAGGCTATCTATCTTTGGTCAGGGGAAGAGGCTGACATCACTGCCCGGGGACATCTGCCTCTCACCCAATCGCATCACTTATAGGAATTACATTTCACCCAGTAGTGGTCTTAGGCTGCCTACAGTACGGGACTACAGTACCCTGAAAGATTATCAAAATTACGGTTATTCACTTTAGAAAAAAGACATCTGAGGGGAGATTCGTATTTTTCGCCCTATAAGACGCACCTAGGGTTTTTAAGGAGGAAAATAAGAAAAAAAATGTTTGAACCAAAAGGTGTGCTTTTGGTGGGTTTTAAACTAAAGGTGGTCTGTGGGTGGCACTGTTATGGGGGGGATCTGTGGATGGCACTATTATGGGGGGGGATCTGTGGATGGCACTGTTATGGGGGATCTGTGGATGGCACTGTTATGGGGGGGGGGGGATCTGTGGATGGCACTGTTATGGGGGATCTGTGGATGGTACTGTTATGGGGGGGGGGGGAAACGGACGCGGTAAACCACACCTTGTTGGTGCCCAGGCTGTTCTGCCTCTTTTCGTCATATCCCCGCCCCAGCCTCTTCCTCTGCCCGCCCCGCTCTTCCTTTGCGTCGTCCTTCTCTGCAGCGATATCCCGCGCCTGCGCTATCCATAGCTTTGCTGGATAGCGCAATACAGTAGTATTGCCCTCATTGTAAAACCTTCAGAGTAGTTTTGTCCAGATATGTGCCCTCTCATGGTAGTTATGCCAATATTGTGCCCCTTCAAGGTAGTTATGCTTTTACTGTACAACTTTCACAGTAGTTATGCCCATGTTGTGCCCCTTTAAAGTACTTATCCCTTCATTGTGCCCCCATCACAGTTGTAATGCCCTCTTTGTGCCTCCCTCACAGTAGTTATGCCCTCTCTGTGCTCATTTCAAAGTAGTAATGCCCTATATGTGCCCTATTTACAGTTGTAATGCCCTGTCTGTGCCCCTTTAGAGTAGTTATGCCCTCACTGTGCCCTCATACCAGTAATAATGCCCTCTGTGCCCCTTCATAGTAATAATGCCCACTCAGTGCCCCATAACAGTTATGCCCACCCACTTTACATGAGTAATGCTCTCTGTGCCCCCTTCACAGTAGTAATGCAATCTGTGCTCCCTTAATAGTAGAAATGCCCATTGTGCCCCCTTCATAGTAATAATGCTCACTGTGCCTCCTTCACAGTAGTAATGCCCATTGTTCCCCCCTAATACTAGTAATGCCCTTTTTAATAGTATTGCCCTCTGTGCCCCCTTTTAGTAGTATTGCCCTCTGTGCCCCCTTTTAGTAGTATTGCCCTCTGTGCCCCCTTTGCAGTAATAATGCCCTCTGTGCCCCCTTTGTAGTAATTTTGCCCTCTGTGCTGCCTCCATGGTAGAAATACCCTCTGTGCCCCCACCATGGTAGAAATGCCCTCTGTTAAAAAAAAAAAAAAACTGTCCCGTTCCTGAAGCTCACAGTCCTCTCTCCCCTACAAACACAGATCACTCTGCAGCACTGTGCGGGCGGAGCTTATGCAGATTTCCGGGCTGTAGGCTCCGCCCATACAGGCAGGCAGCGCGATCTGTGACTGCAGTCTTCCTGCTTCACTATTCAGTGCGGGAAAGACAGAGCGCAGGGAGCTAAGTGACAGGAACACAGCTCCCTGTGCTCCAGCAATGAACGCTTCCATCTATATTGATCGAAGCGCTCATGGCTTCTAGGCTCTGACACCCCCTGAGAGCCGGCACCCTGGTTGGACCACCGTCCACCCCACCCCCACGCCCGTGCACCCCACTACAACTGGTACAATAGAATCCATTTTTTTACAGGACCCTGTTTAGTGTTTTTCTCTCTCTTCTTCTAACAGATCAGAAGAACAGAAAGCTAAATGGTTATGTGAATGCACCCTTACATGTACTGTTCTCAGTGTTTGCCTTTGTGTATTTTTAAAATATGAGCCACAATTTTTCCTTCCTTCTGACAGATCAGAAGGGTCAAGTAAATGATGATGTCATAAAGGCCAAAAAGGCAAAATAGTGGCCCAGTCATGGAGTGGGGAGGGTGGGAACAGCATAAGAAGTCCACAGAGTGGCCCAGTGACAGAGTGGTGAGGTAGCAGCATGAGGAGACCACACAGTGGTGAGTTGGCAGCAGCATGAGGAGGCCACAGAGAGGTGAGGTGGCAGCAGCAGGAGGAGACCACAAAGTGGCCCAATGACATAGTGGTGAGGTGGCAGCAGCATGAGAAGACCATAAAGTGGCCCAGTGACATAGTTGTGAGGTGGCAGCAGCAGCATAAGTAGACCACAGAGTGGCCCAGTGACAGTGTTGTGGTAGCAGAAGCCTGAGGAGATCACCGAGTGGTGAGGTGGCAACAGCATAAGGAGACCACAGAGTGGCCCAGGGACAGAGTGTTGACATGGCAGCAGGATGAGTAAACCACAGAGTGGTGAGGTGGCAGCAGCATGGGGAGATCACAGTGACAAAGTGGTTAAAGTGGCAGCAGCATGAGGATACCACAGAGTGGCCCAGTGACAGAGTGTTGTGGTAGCAGAAGCCTGAGGAGACCACCGAGTGGTGAGGTGGCAGCAGCATAAGGAGACCACAGAGTGGCCAAGTGACAGAGTGTTGACATGGCAGCAGGATGAGTAAACCACAGAGTGGTAAGGTGGCAGCAGCATGAGGAGACCAAAGAGTGGCCCAGTGAAATAGATGTGAGGTGGCAGCAGCATGAGGAGACCACAGAGTTATGAGGTGGTAGCAGCTTGAGGAGATCACAGAGTGGTGAGGTGGCAGCAGCATGAGGAAACCACAGAGTGGATCAGTGACATAGTGGTGAGGTGGCAGCAGCATAAGTAGACCAAAGAGTGGCCCAGTGACAGTGGTGAGGTGGCAGCAGCATGAGGAGACCACAGAGTAATAAGATGGCAGCAGCTTGAGGGGATCACAGAGTGGTGAGGTGGCAGCAGCATGAGGAAACCACAGAGTGGATCAGTGACATAGTGGTGAGGTGGCAACAGCATGAGGAGACCACAGAGTGGCCCAGTGACATAGTGGTGAGGTGGCAGCAGCATTAGGAGACCACAGAGTGATAAGATGGCAGCAGCTTGAGGGGATCACAGAGTGGTGAGGGGGCAGCAGCATGAGGAAACCACAGAGTGGATCAGTGACATAGTGGTGAGGTGGCAACAGCATGAGGAGACCACAGAGTGGCCCAGTGACATAGTCGTGAGGTGGCAGCAGCATGAGGAGACCACAGAGTGGCCCAGTGACATATTGGTGAGGTGGCAGCAGCATGAGGAGACCACAGAGTGATAAGATGGCAGCAGCTTGAGGGGATCACAGAGTGGCCCAGTGACAGAGTGTTGACATGGCAGCAGGATGAGTAAACCACAGAGTTGTGAGGTGGCAGCAGCATGAGGAGATCACAGTGACAAAGTGGTTAAAGTGGCAGCAGCATGAGGATACCACAGATTGGCCCAGTGACAGAGTGTTGTGGTAGCAGAAGCCTGAGGAGACCACTGAGTGGTGAGGTGGCAGCAGCATAAGGAGACCACAGAGTGGCCCAGTGACAGAGTGTTAACATGGCAGCAGGATGAGTAAACCACAGAGTGGTGAGGTGGCAGCAGCATGAGGAGACCACAGAGTTATGAGGTGGCAGCAGCTTGAGGAGATCACAGAGTGGTGAGGTGGCAGCAGCATGAAGAAACCACAGAGTGGCCCAGTGAAATAGATGTGAGGTGGCAGCAGGATGAGGAGACCACAGAGTTATGAGGTGGCAGCAGCTTGAGGAGATCACAGAGTGGTGAGGTGGCAGCATCATGAGGAAACCACAGAGTGGTGAGGTGACATAGTGGTGAGGTTGCAGCAGCATGAGTAGACCAAAGAGTGGCCCAGTGACAGTGGTGAGGTGGCAGCAGCATGGGGAGACCACAGAGTGATAAGATGGCAGCAGCTTGAGGGGATCACAGAGTGGTGAGGTGGCAGCAGCATAAGGGAAACCACAGAGTGGAACAGTGACATAGTGGTGAGGTGGCAGCAGCATGAGTAGACCACAGAGTGGCCCAGTGACATAGTGGTGAGGTGGAAGCAGCATGAGGAGACCACAGAGTGATAAGATGGCAGCAGCTTGAGGGGATCACAGAGTGGTGAGGTGGCAGCAGCATCAGGAGACCACAGAGTGGCCCAGTGACAGAGTGTTGACATAGCAGCAGGATGAGTAAACCACAGAGTGGTGAAGTGGCAGCAGCATGAGGAGACCAAAGAGTGGCCCAGTGAAATAGATGTGAGGTGGCAGCAGCATGAGGAGACCACAGAGTTATGAGGTGGCAGCAGCTTGAGGAGATCACAGAGTGGTGAGGTGGCAGCAGCATGAGGAAACCACAGAGTGGATCAGTGACATAGTGGTGAGGTGGCAGCAGCATGAGTAGACCAAAGAGTGGCTGAGTGACAGTGGTGAGGTGGCAGCAGCATGAGGAGACCACAGAGTAATAAGATTGCAGCAGCTTGAGGGGATCACAGAGTGGTGAGGTGGCAGCAGCATGAGGAAACCACAGAGTGGATCAGTGACATAGTGGTGAGATGGCAGCAGCATGAGGAGACCACAGAGTGGCCCAGTGACATAGTGGTGAGGTGGCAGCAGCATGAGGAGACCACAGAGTGATAAGATGGCAGCAGCTTGAGGGGGTCACAGAGTGGTGAGGTAGCAGCAGCATGAGGAGACCAAACAGTGGTGAGTTGGCAACAGGATGAGGAGACCACAGACTGGTGAGGGGGTAGCTGCATGAGGCGACCACAGAGTGGTGAGGTGGCAGCAGCACGAGGAGACCACAGGGTGGCCCAGTAAAATAAAGGTGAGGTGGCAGCAGCATGAGAAGACCAGAGAGTAGTCAGGTGGCAGCAGCTTGAGGAGACCACAGAGTGGCCCAGTGACATAGTGGTGAGGTGGCAGCAGCATGAGGAGACCACAGAGTGGCCCATTAGCATAGTGGTGAGGTGGCAGCAGCATGAGTAGACCAAAGAGTGGCCCAGTGACAGTGGTGAGGTGGCAGCAGCATGAGGAGACCACAGAGTAATAAGATGGCAGCAGCTTGAGGGGATCACAGAGTGGTGAGGTGGCAGCAGCATGAGGAAACCACAGAGTGGAACAGTGACATAGTGGTGAGTTGGCAGCAGCATAAGTAGACCAAAGAGTGGCCCAGTGACAGTGGTGAGGTGGCAGCAGCATGAGGAGACCACAGAGTAATAAGATGGCAGCAGCTTGAGGGGATCACAGAGTGGTGAGGTGGCAGCAGCATGAGGAATCCACAGAGTGGAACAGTGACATAGTGGTGAGGTGGCAGCAGCATGAGGAGACCACAGAGTGATAAAATGGCAGCAGCTTGAGGGGGTCACAGAGTGGTGAGGTAGCAGCAGCATGAGGAGACCAAACAGTGGTGAGTTGGCAACAGAATGAGGAGACCACAGATTGGCCCAGTGACAGAGTGTTGTGGTAGCAGAAGCCTGAGGAGACCACTGAGTGGTGAGGTGGCAGCAGCATAAGGAGACCACAGCGTGGCCCAGTGACAGAGTGTTGACATGGCAGCAGGATGAGTAAACCACAGAGTGGTGAGGTGGCAGCAGCATGAGGAGATCACAGTGACACAGTGGTTAAAGTGGCAGCAGCATGAGAATACCACATATTGGCCCAGTGACAGAGTGTTGTGGTAGCAGAAGCCTGAGGAGACCACAGAGTGATAAGATGGCAGCAGCTTGAGGGGATCACAGAGTGGTGAGGTGGCAGCAGCATAAGGAGACCACAGAGTGGCCCAGTGACAGAGTGTTGACATGGCAGCAGGATGAGGAAACCACAGAGTGGTGAGGTGGCAGCAGCATGAGGAAACCACAGAGTGGATCAGTGACATAGTGGTGAGGTGGCAGCAGCATGAGTAGACCAAAGAGTGGCCCAGTGACAGTGGTGAGGTGGCAGCAGCATGAGGAGACCACAGAGTGATAAGATGGCAGCAGCTTGAGGGGATCACAGAGTGGTGAGGTGACCGCAGCATGAGGAAACCATAGAGTGGAACAGTGACATAGTGGTGAGGTGGCAGCAGCATGAGTAGACCACAGAGTGGCCCAGTGACAGTGGTGAGGTGGAAGCAGCATGAGGAGACCACAGAGTGATAAGATGGCAGCAGCTTGAGGGGATCACAGAGTGGTGAGGTGGCAGCAGCATAAGGAGACCACAGAGTGGCCCAGTGACAGAGTGTTGACATGGCAGCAGGATGAGTAAACCACAGAGTGGTGAGGTGGCAGCAACATGAGGAGAGCAAAGAGTGGCCCAGTGAAATAGATGTGAGGTGGCAGCAGCATTAGGAGACCACAGAGTTATGAGGTGGCAGCAGCTTGAGGAGATCACAGAGTGGTGAGGTGGCAGCAGCATGAGGAAACCACAGAGTGGAACAGTGACATAGTGGTGAGTTGGCAGCAGCATGAGTAGACCACAGAGTGGTCCAGTGACATAGTGGTGAGGTGGAAGCAGCATGAGGAGACCACAGAGTGATAAGATTGCAGCAGCTTGAGGGGATCACAGAGTGGTGAGGTGGCAGCAGCATGAGGAAACCACAGAGTGGATCAGTGACATAGTGGTGAGGTGGCAACAGCATGAGGAGACCACAGAGTGGCCCAGTGACATAGTGGTGAGGTGGCAGCAGCATGAGGAGACCACAGAGTGGCCCAGTGACATAGTGGTGAGGTGGCAGCAGCATGAGGAGACCACAGAGTGATAAGATGGCAGCAGCTTGAGGGGATCACAGAGTGGTGAGGTGGCAACAGCATGAGGAAATCACAGAGTGGTGAGGTGACATAGTGGTGAGGTGGCAACAGCATGAGGAGACCACAGAGTGGCCCAGTGACATAGTGGTGAGATGGCAGCAGCATGAGGAGACCACAGAGTGGCCCAGTGACATAGTGGTGAGGTGGCAGCAGCATGAGGAGACCACAGAGTGATAAGATGGCAGCAGCTTGAGGGGGTCACAGAGTGGTGAGGTAGCTGCAGCATGATGAAACCAAACAGTGGTGAGTTGGCAACAGCATGAGGAGACCACAGAGTGGCCCAGTGACATAGTGGTGAGATGGCAGCAGCATGAGGAGACCACAGAGTGGCCCAGTGACATAGTGGTGAGGTGGCAGCAACATGAGACCACAGAGTGATAAGATGGCAGCAGCTTGAGGGGGTCACAGAGTGGTGAGGTAGCAGCAGCATGAGGAGACCAAACAGTGGTGAGTTGGCAACAGGATGAGGAGACCACAGACTGGTGAGGGGGTAGCTGCATGAGGCGACCACAGAGTGGTGAGGTGGCAGCAGCATAAGGAGACCACAGGGTGGCCCAGTAAAATAAAGGTGAGGTGGCAGCAGCATGAGAAGACCAGAGAGTAGTCAGGTGGCAGCAGCTTGAGGAGACCACAGAGTGGCCCAGTGACATAGTGGTGAGGTGGCAGCAGCATGAGGAGACCACAGAGTGGCCCATTAGCATAGTGGTGAGGTGGCAGCAGCATGAAAAGGCCACAGAGTAGTGAGGTGCAATCAGCATGAGGAGACCATAGAGTGGCCCAGTGACATAGTGATGAGGTGGCAGCAACATGAGGAGACCACAGAGTGGCCCAGTGATGTAGTGGTGAGGTGGCAGCAACATGAGGAGACCATAGGGTGGCCGAGTGACATAGTGATAAGTGGCAGTAGCTCAAGGAGTCCACAGAGTGGTGAGGTGGCAGCAGCATGAGGAGATCATAGAGTGGCCCAGTGACATAATGGTGAGGTGGCAGCAGCATGAAAAAAACATAAAGGGGCCCAGTGACATAGTGGTGAGGTGGCAGCAGCATAAGTAGATCACAGAGTGGCCCAGTGACATAGTGGTGAGATGGCATCAGCATGAGGAGACCACAGAGTGGACCATGACATAGTGGTGAGTTGGTAGCAGCATGAGGAGACAACAGAGTGGCCCAATGACAGTGATGTGGTAGCATCAGCATGATGAGAGCGCAGAGTGGCCCAATTACAGAATGTTGTGGTAACAACAGCATGAGGAGACCACAGAGTGGTGAGGTGGCAGCAGCAGGAGGAGACCAAAGCGTGGTAAGGTGACAGCAGCATGAGACCACAGAGTGGCCCAATTACAGAATGTTGTGGTAACAAAAGCATGAGGAGACCATAGAGTAGTGAGGTGGCAGTAGCATGAGGAGACCACAGAGTGTACCAATGAAATAGTGTTGAGGTGGCAGCAGTATGAGTAGACCACAGAGTGGTGAGGTGGCAGCAGCATGAGGAGACCACACAGTGCTTAGTTGGCAACAACAGGATGAGGAGACCACAGAGTGGTGAGGTGGCAGAAGCATGAGGGGACAACAGAGTGATCAGGTGGCAGCCTGATAAGGAGACTACACGGTTGCCTAGTGACATAGAGGTGAGGTGGCAGCAGCATGAGGAGACCACAGAGTGGCCCAGTGACACAGTGTTGTGGTAGCAGCAGCATGATAAAACCACAGTGATGAGGTGGTGGCAGCAATAGGAGACCACAGATTAGCCCAATGACAGTGTGTTGAGGTAATATCAGCATGAGGAGCCCACAGAGTGGTGAGGTGGAATGAGCATGAGGAGACCACAGAGTGGACCAGTGACATAGTGGTGAGGTGACAGCAGCATGAGGAGACCACAGAGTGTCCCAATGACATAGTGTTGAGGTGGCAGCAGTATGAGTAGACCACAGAGTGGTGAGATGGCAGCAGCATGAGGAGACTACAGAGTGGTGAGGTAGCAGCATGAGGAGACCACAGGGTGGCCTTGTGGCATAGAGGTGAGGTGGCAGCAGAATCTGGAGACCACAGAGTGGTGAGGTGGCAGCAGCACGAGGAGACCACAGAGTGGACCAGTGACAGTGGTGAGGTGGCAGCAGCATGAGGAGACCACAGATTGGACCATGACATAGTGGTGAGGTGGCAGTAGCAAGAGGAGAACACAGAGTGGCCCAGTGACTTCGTGGTGAGGTTGCAGCAGCATAAGGAAACCACAGAGTGGCCTAGTGACATAGTGGTGAGGTGGCAGCAGCAAGAGGAGACCACAGAGTGGCCCAGTGACATAGTGGTGAGGTTGCAGCAGCATGAAGATACCACAGAGTGGACAAGTCACAGAGTGTTGTGGTAGTAGTAGCATGAGGAGACCACAGAGTGGTAAGGTGGCAGGAGCATAAGGAGACCACAGAGTGGTGAGGTGGCAGCAGCATGAGGAGACCACAGAGTGGTGAAGTGGCATCAGCCTATTGATACAACCCGTAAATGGCTGTATCACACAGCACTTGCACCCCAATAACAAGCAAGGTTTGCTGGAATTTCTGAGTTATATAGTGCAATTTTGATCCCCAATAAGTGCAGCAAGGTGTAATAGAATCGCTCCTATTAGTCCCCTTTCACAGAAGAGGTCCAGATGCGTTGCGGGCTGTGACATCACAGGGGCTGGCTAGCTGCTGATTGACTGCATGCATGGCATTGTGGATGATCCCTCGTTCCCAGAGCAGCCATTTTAGGAAAAAATGTGATTCGTTACCATGAAGTGTGAGGAAATACGACTTTGGTGCAAGTCAAATTTTCCAACTTCGATTCCCTCATCTCATAGGCTACTTTCACACTAGCTTTTTTTGCGAATCCGTTATGGATCTGCAAAAACGCTTCCGTTGCAATAATACAACTGCATGCATCAGTCATGAACGGATACGGTTGTATTATGTCTTCTATAGCCATGACGGATCTGTCTTGAACACCATTGATCCGTTTTCTATTGTGCCAGATTGTGTCAGAGAAAATAAATCATTCCCCATTGGCTTACATTGTGTGCTCCTATTTGTCAGGTGGACAGCAAAACACTGCAGGCAGAGTTATGGTGTCTGCCCCAGAGCAGAATGATGACTGAACGGAGGCAAACTGATGCATTCTGAGCGGAGCCTTTTCCATTAAGAATGTATTATATTAAGGCAAAACTGATCAGTTTTGGACCACTTGTGAGAGCCCTCATTGGATCTCACAAACGGAAAGCCAAAACGTGAGTGTGAAAGTATTGAGACTTTATTTAAAAGTCGTAAATAAGTTGCAATCTCACTCCAGGAAGAGAGTGGAGCAGAAAAACTGGAGTAGCTTCTCTAACCGCCTCCGGACCGCCTAACGCAGATGTGCGGTCCGGAGGCGGCAGCCCTGCGCTCAACGACGCATATACGCGTCATCTCGCGAGGGCCGGGATTTCCTGTGAACACAGACGCGCGCGCTCACAGGAACGGAAGGTAAGCGAGTGGATCTCCAGCCTGCCAGCGGCGATCGCTCGCTGGCAGGCTGGAGATCCGAATTTTTTAACCCCTAACAGGTATATTAGATGCTGTTTTGATAACAGCGTCTAATATACCTGCTACCTGGTCCTCTGGTGGTCCCTTTTGTTAGGATCGACCACCAGAGGACTCAGGTAGCTCAGTACAGTCGCACCAAACACCACACTACACTACACCCCCCCCCCGTCACTTATTAACCCCTTATAAACCCCTGATCACCCCATATAAACTCCCTGATCACCCCCCTGTCATTGATCACCCCCCTGTCAGGCTCCGTTCAGACGTCCGTATGATTTTTACGGATCCACGGATACATGGATCGGATCCGCAAAACACATGCGGACGTCTGAATGGAGCCTTACAGGGGGGTGATCAATGACAGGCGGGTGATCACCCATATACACTCCCTGATCACCCCCTGTCATTGATCACCTGCCTGTCATTGATCACCCCCCTGTAAGGCTCCATTCAGACGTCCACATGTGTTTTGGTATCCATGGATCCGTAAAAATCATGCGGACGTCTGAATGGAGCCTTACAGGGGGGTGATCAATGACAGGCGGGTGATCACCCATATACACTCCCTGATCACCCCCTGTCATTGATCACCCCCTGTAAGGCTCCATTCAGATGTCCGCATGATTTTTACGGATCCATGGATACATGGATCGGATCCGCAAAACACATGCGGACGTCTGAATGGAGCCTTACAGGGGGGTGATCAATGACAGGCGGGTGATCACCCATATACACTCCCTGATCCCCCCCTGTCATTGATCACCCCCCTGTAAGGCTCCATTCAGACGTCCGCATGATTTTTACGGATCCATGGATACCAAAACACATGCGGACGTCTGAATGGAGCCTTACAGGGGGGTGATCAATGACAGGCGGGTGATCAATGACAGGGGGTGATCAGGGAGTGTATATGGGTGATCACCCGCCTGTCATTGATCACCCCCCTGTAAGGCTCCATTCAGACGTCCGCATGTGTTTTGCGGATCCGATCCATGTATCCATGGATCCGTAAAAATCATGTGGACGTCTGAATGGAGCCTTACAGGGGGGGTGATCAGTGACAGGGGGGTGATCACCCCCTGTCATTGATAACCCCCCTGTAAGGCTCCATTCAGACGTCCGCATGTGTTTTGCGGATCCGATCCATGTATCCATGGATCCGTAAAAATCATACGGACGTCTGAATGGAGCCTTACGGGGGGGTGATCAGTGACAGGGGGGTGATCAGGGAGTCTATATGGGTGATCACCCCCCTGTCATTGATCACCCGCCTGTCATTGATAACCCCCCTGTAAGGCTCCATTCAGACGTCTGCATGTGTTTTGCGGATCCGATCCATGGATCCGTAAAAATCATACGGACGTCTGAATGGAGCCTTACAGGGGGGGTGATCAGTGACAGGGGGGTGATCAGGGAGTCTATATGGGTGATTACCCCCCTGTCATTGATCACCCCCCTGTCATTGATCAACCCCCCTGTCATTGATCACCCCCCCCCCCCCTGTAAGGCTCCATTCAGACATTTTTTTGGCCCAAGTTAGCGGAAATTTTTTGTTTGTTTTTGCTTTTGTTTTTTCTTACAAAGTCTCATATTCCACTAACTTGTGACAAAAAATAAAATCTCACATGAACTCACCATACCCCTCACGGAATCCAAATGCGTAAACATTTTTAGACATTTATATTCCAGACTTCTTCTCACGCTTTAGGGCCCCTAAAAAGCCAGGGCAGTATAAATACCCCACATGTGACCCCATTTCGGAAAGAAGACACCCCAAGGTGTTCCGTGAGGGGCATATTGAGTCCATGAAAGATTGAAATTTTTGTCCTAAGTTAGCGGAAAGTGAGACTTTGTGAGAAAAAAACAAAAAAAATCAATATCCGCTAACTTATGCAAAAAAAACAAAAATTTCTATGAACTCGCCAGGCCCCTTATTGAATACCTTGGGGTGTCTTCTTTCCAAAATGGGGTCACATGTGGGGTATTTATACTGCCCTGGCTTTTTAGGGGCCCGAAAGTGTGAGAAGAAGTCTGGGATCCAAATGTCTAAAAATGCCCTCCTAAAAGGAATTTGGGCCCCTTTGCGCATCTAGGCTGCAAAAAAGTGTCACACATCTGGTATCGCCGTACTCAGGAGAAGTTGGGCAATGTGTTTTGGGGTGTCATTTTACATATACCCATGCTGGGTGAGAAAAATATCTTGGTCAAATGCCAACTTTGTATAAAAAAATGGGAAAAGTTATCTTTTGCCAAGATATTTCTCTCACCCAGCATGGTTATATGTAAAATGACCCCCCAAATCACATTCCCCAACTTCTCCTGAGTACGGCGATACCACATGTGTGACACTTTTATGCTGCCAAGGTGGGCAAAGGGGCACATATTCCAAAGAGCACCTTTCGGATTTCACAGGCCATTTTTTACAGATTTTGATTGCAAGGTACTTCTCACACATTTGGGCCCCTAAATTGCCAGGGCAGTATAACTACGCCACAAGTGACCCCATTTTGGAAAGAAGACACCCCAAGGTATTCCGTGAGGGGCATGGCGAGTTCCTAGAATTTTTTATTTTTTGTCGCAAGTTAGTGGAATATGAGACTTTGTAAGAAAAAAAAAAAATCATCATCATTTTCCGCTAACTTGTGACAAAAAATAAAAAGTTCTATGAACTCACTATGCCCATCAGCGAATACCTTAGGGTGTCTACTTTCCGAAATGGGGTCATTTGTGGGGTTTTTCTACTGTTTGGGCATTGTAGAACCTCAGGAAACATGACAGGTGCTCAGAAAGTCAGAGCTGCTTCAAAAAGCGGAAATTCACATTTTTGTACCATAGTTTGTAAACGCTATAACTTTTACCCAAACCATTTTTTTTTTTTTGCCCAAACATTTTTTTTTTATCAAAGACATGTAGAACTATAAATTTAGCGAAAAATTTATATATGGATGTCGTTTTTTTTTGCAAAATTTTACAGCTGAAAGTGAAAAATGTCATTTTTTTGCAAAAAAATCGTTACATTTCGATTAATAACAAAAAAAGTAAAAATGTCAGCAGCAATAAAATACCACCAAATGAAAGCTCTATTAGTGAGAAGAAAAGGAGGTAAAATTCATTTGGGTGGTAAGTTGCATGACCGAGCGATAAACGGTGAAAGGACTGTAGTGCCGAAGTGTAAAAAGTGCTCTGGTAATGAAGGGGGTTTCAGCTAGCGGGGCTGAAGTGGCTAAGCAGAAGTGTCAGATTTATCAAACAACAAGTGACATTTGATAAATGTGGCACAAAGTACTCCAACACAGACTCAAGGAAAAATGACTTCAGATATCCTCTTCATGATAAATTCCCCCCATAAGCTTTGACCAAACTTGTGCCTGGGTTTATCTGGTAAACCTTACTTGTGTATGGGCCAACATGTCAACATGAGTGTCGTAGCTACAACTGACTGGGCCCCCCAGCAACTTTTTGAATGGGCATCCCCCAGCAACCCTCTCCTTCCATGTAACTCTTAAAACATAATACATAGAAATATAATATTTCCATGTATAAATTGATCCGTGGTTTGGATTTTCCTTTTTGACATCTATGAGAGGGCTATTTTTTGCACATAATCTGCCTGATGAACTTTGGAAGCCCTAAATAAATAAAAACACAAAATAAGAGCTTGAACACCACCGTTGGATGTTTTGTGGTACACAAAATGCAGATCCAGAAAACACGGATACCGGCCATGTGTATTCCACATGTTGTGGAATGGCCGGCCCCTAATAGAACAGTCTTATCCTTCTCTGTAATGCGGACAATAATAGGACATGTTTTATTTTTTTGCGAAAGGACAATGCGGACATACGGATACGAAATGCACACATTTCCATTTTTTTGTGGCCCCATTGAAGTGAATAGTTCTGCTTATGGGCCGCAATAAAAACAGGATGGACATGGAAGAAACATACGTTTGTGTGCATGAGCCCTTAGTATGGTTTTTGCCAGATTTATCATTTGTCTGTGTGCACAAGCCCTAACACGTGATTAAGATGGCTGTGAAAAAACATGTCCTATTTATTTCTGCAAAAAAGGGATGTTTTGCAGTCCTTGTGGACATCCATCTTTTTTGCACCTTAAAGGGTTATTCCCATCTTGGACATTGGGGGCATCTTGCTAGGACTCCCATAGGAATGAATGGAGGACAGCCGCGCCTCCAGCACTTTGCAGGCTCCGTTCTAGGTATAGTGATATAATAATAATAATTATTATTTATTATTAAAGCGACAGTCATTTCATGGCACTGTACATATGATAAGAGGTATACATACATAGTACACACAATTGCACTAAGTATAAAGAAGACGCGTTACAGACTGGTACAGAAGGAGAGAGGGCCCTGCCCACAAGGGCTTACAATCTATGAGGTATGGAGAAAGGACACAGTAGGTGAGGGTAAAGCTGGTCATGGCGGTATAGAGGCAGCAGGGTCACTGGTTGTAGGCTTGTCTGAAGAGGTGGGTTTTCAGGTTTCTTTTAAAGGATTTCACTGTAGGTAAGAGTCTGATATGTTGGGGTAGCAAATTCCAGAGTATGGGGGATGCGCGGGAGAAATCTTGGAGGCGATTGTGGGAAGAGGATAGGAGAGAAGGAGGTCTTGTGTGGATCAGAGATTAGGTGTGGGGATGTATCGGGCCAGTAGCTCAGAGATGTATGGAGGGGACAGGTTGTGAACGGCTTTATACATATCTGTTAGAATTTTGAACTGAATTCGCTGGGCAGTGGGGAGCCAGTGAAGGGATTGGCAGAGGAGTAACAGGGTGAGAGGTGGATTAGTCGGGCAGAAGAGTTGAGGATAAATTGGAGCGGTGCGAGAGTGCTAGATGGAAGGCCACAGAGGAGAATGTTGCAGTAGTCTAGGTGGGAGATGATGAGGGCATGTACAAGCATTTGCCCCCAATGTCTAAGATGGGCCAAGCCCTCTGTCCATTTATTCTATCATTATGTAATCCATTTTTGTCCATTTGTAAAAAAGAAAAGAACAGAGATCCACTATTGCGACCTCTGGACTCCCAGGAAGGGCACATGAACGTTTCTATAGCTTTTACATCATAGAGAGCAGTGATGGTCAGTTCGCAGTGTTCGCCAGCGAACACATGCAGGCTGCCATCTTTAGTAAGGTAGACTCACCCATCCTGTGATGCACAGGTAAGCCCTTACCTGTGCCGGGAGCCGGTCTGAAATCAAATGCGGTCACCGGGAGCAGGCAGTTACGAGAACAGCCGCTGGGGGCCTTCATTGTCTTGTTTCGCGGAACTGCCTGCTCCCTGTGACCGCATTTGATTTCAGACTGGCTTCCGGTACAGGCACAGGTAAGGGCTTACCTTTGCATCACCGGACAGGTGAGTCTACCTTACTAAAGTTGGCAGCCCGCATGTGTTCGCTGGCGAACACTGCGAACTGACCATCACTGATGAGAGTATTCTCTGATTGCTTGTGATCAGTTGTCAGATTGTTTTTAGCTTGTAACATACTGCCCCCTCTTGGTAGAGATGGTGCCACTGTATATTCCCCCTTCGGCGCCATGTCACTAAGATACAGCTGCACAAACATAAAGGCCCCTTTATCTATTCCCACTATGTCACTCTAAGGCCTCATTCACACGACCGTATTTTGTTTCCGTGTCTGTTCGTTTTTTTGCGGAAAGGATGCGGACCCATTCATTTCAATGGTTCTGCAAAAAAAGCGGACAGCACACCGTATGCTGTCCGCATCAGTATGTCCGTTACGTTGCTCCGCAAAAAAAATATTTTTTTCTAGTTTGCGGACAAGGATAGGCATTATTACAATGGATCCACACAAAAAAAATGATCCACAAAATAAATGGATGCCATACGGAACGTCATCCGTTTTTTTTTTGCGGACCGCAAAACACATACGGTCATGTGCATGTAGCCTGACAGTTAACGCTACCATTTTTACCCTCCAGGGGCGTAGCTAAAGGTTCCCGGGCCCTGCTGCAAGAGTTCACTCAGTGCTTTGTGGACAGGGGCAGAGAGGCTAAAATTGAAACGGCACCCTTCCCCCCAAGCCAGATCCTACTGACAATGGGGGTGGGGAGGAAGTCATCATGTACAGTAGATAGATTAGAGTACTTTTTATTTTTTTTAACGGGATTCACAGCACCTCTTATGCTCCCTTCACGGCTGTCACATGGAGCATATGTTACTTTATTTTCTTTTTACAGTACATTTAATGGAACAGAAATACAGAAAACTACGCTGATGTGAACTTAGCCTAAGCAATACTGCTGTGCTAAAAGTCCAAAGAAAGGGGAAGTTAAAGAGCCAGGACAGGAAGAACCCATGGAGCTCAAGTTCCACATGCAGAAAACAATCTCTTAAGAGGTAGAACTTTTATACTTTTCAATTGGCATAGCCATATTAAAGGGCTTCTGTCAACCCCCAAAACTCATTTTTCATTTTTGGGCATATTAAAATCCTTATTGGATGACTATTCCCTATATAGGGCTCTTACCTTGTTCTGTGGCCTGGTTTCACTAAAAATCAAGCTTTTAAAATATGCAAATGACTTCACTACTAGCAAGTAGGGCGTCTACTTGTTGGTAGCCGCCGCATCCTCCTTTCAAAAAAACGCCCTCTCCAGTTGATTGACAGGGCCAGGGAGCACTCTCCTCCTCCGGCTGGCGCTGGATCACCAGCCTGCACCGATGACGTCACCTCTAAACCCGAAAGAGAAGACGTCATCGGCGCAGGCGCACTGAGGAAGCGAGCGTCCTTCTCTCAGAGCGCCTGCGCCGAATAAAGACACATAAGGCGCAGGCACGGGATTTGAAATGCTGACAGGGCCAGCCGGAGGAGGAGAGCGCTCCCTTGTCAATCAACTGGAGAAGGGGGCGTTTTTTGAAAGGAGGATGCGGCGGCTATCAGCAAGTAGACGCCCTACTTGCTGGTAGTGAAGTCATTTGCATATTTTAAAAGCTCGATTTTTAGTGAAACCAAGCCACAGAACAAGGTAAGAGCCCTATATAGAGAATAGTCGTCCAATAAGGATTTTAATATGCCCAAAAATGAAAAATTAGTTTTGGGAGGTGACAGAAGCACCTGTCAATTTGATTTGTACAGGACGCTCCTGGATGTCAACAGGCTGGCCCGCGCTCTCACTCTCTGGCGACAGTTCCAGGTGGGCGATCACGATGGTTGTGTAGCGGAGATGGGGATCGTGGATCACCCTGTGGCACCCATGAACGATTCCATTGTTTATGATAACACTAGTTCTCACAATACAGGCAATATGAGCTTTCTTGAATTGATGCATGTAAGTCACAGTCCTGGGTGATCTGGATTTGAACAATAGGTCTCTGTATTTTCACACTAAAAATCGGGATTTTTATCCCATTCAATCCAGATCCCCAGCACTGGATCGGTACCAAGAGTTGGTAGAGCAAGATCTAGTCCTGTTGCATGATCAAATTAATGTGAATATGGCTGGTACTAAAAATATAACCAAAAATGAAATGAAGGCGTTGCAGGACATGAAATTGAGGGATGACATTGTTATCAAACAATCTGACAAAGGGGGTGGTGTTGTCGTACTAGATAGTGGTCTACACAAGACCCAAATTGAATCTATGCTAGGTGACACCACTGTGTATGTCACCCTTAGCGACAACCCCCTCCCCTCTTTTCAGAGGGAATTAAAAAAAAAATGGATTTGGGGGTTAAATCAGTTTTTTGGACTAACAGGGAATCTGAATACATATGTTTTATTTCCCGTCATCCCGGTTTTTCATGCACTCCCCAAGACACACAAAAACACCTTTCCACCTCCTCTCAGGCCTATTGTAGCAGGTATTGGTTCATTTTCAGAACGAATCTCCCAGTGGGTCGATTCTATACTTCAACCGCTAATACCGCTCATACCAGGTTTTCTTAAAAACACAGTGTCCGTTTTACAAATAATTGAGAACATTGAATGGTCATCAAATTATACATGGATGACAGCGGACTTAATACACTAATATTCCGCATGAACTGGCTATTAAATCATTAGCCTGGTTCCTCAGAACCTATGGTAACATTACCGCAGGGTTGCAGGAATATGTACTTCTGGTGGTGGATTTCCTCCTCAGGCGCAATTTCTTCATGTTCAACAATATGTTTTTTCTGCAAGTATCAGGGGTGTCGATGGGGGATAACTTCTCTCTCTCTCCATAGCTAATATCTTTACGGCGTGGTGGGAGAGGAGCTTTCTCCTCATCGACACCCATCCTTTTTGGCATTGCATCAGGTGGTATGGCCGTTACATTGATGACCTGACCCTGGTTTGGACGGGTGATGTGACGGCTATACCAGCTTTTGGTTGCTATATCAACTCCTGTGTGGACACTATATCATTTAGTGTCCACCATGACATGCAGGACATTTCTTTTTTGGATTTGAGCCTGAGAGGGGACCCCTCCACCGTAAAAATCCATACATGTACCTATAGAAAGCCCTTAGCAGGAAATACGACCCTGCACGCCACATCCTGTCATCCGAAACATGTCATAGCGAACATACCGAGGGGGGAGATAATACGTGCAAGAAGGAACTGCACGGATGATGATAGCTTCATGACTGAAGCCGAAAATATCGCCCATAGATTACATAAGAGAGCTTATGCCAGAAGTCAGGTTGAGGATGTAATACGGCAGGTGTCTGAGATTGAAAGAGGGTCTCTGGTCCATCCAGAGCAGGAGAGTGTGTCTGGGGGTAGTGAACTCAGTGCTGTGGTTTCCAACAGAAACTAAACTACAGCACGGAGTTCACACAGATCTGACACATTGTAAAAAGGCATTTTCCTGTCCCGGCATATGATAGAGAATGGACGGACATAGTTGCAGATGGGGTTAAATGTGCAGCCAGAAGAGCACCCACTATAGCTAACTATGTCAGTCCTAGTTTGTATCGGGACAAGAAGAAATCGCAGCCTGTCCGGCTCACGACCAAAGGAAGCTATAGATGCGGACATTATAGGTGCATATGTTGCACCCACATGTCGATATCTAATGCTTTTGTTTCAGCTTCTACTGGCAGGATTTTTCGCAGCGCAGCACTCACAGCCTGGGAGTTTTTTTCTCCCAGGCTGTGAGCTCTGCCCTGCGATTGGCCAGCGCTACAGCCTAGGAGGAGGAGACGCCCAGCAGAACAAGGGCAGACTCCGCCTACTATAACCAAGCGTCCTAAGTCTCCGCCTACTATAACCTACTGAGCGAAGATACCGGAGGACATAACGGGAGAATGGAGCTGCGCCCAGGGATAAAAGTAAGTGCAGTGAGATCCCCGGGCGCCACTGTATATGTCAGGATACTTAGTTCACAATGTTTTTCCAGGTGAAAGGTTCTCTTTAGGCCGAATGCACACGGCTGTGTTCCGTGGCCAAGAGCGGTCCGTGGTAACACGGCCTGGCATCCTGTTGAGAGCAGGAGCGCACGGTGTCATTGGTTGCTATGACGCCGTGCGCTTCATGCCGCCGCTGCTGTACAGGAATACACAGTGTATCACTGTACAGCAGCGGCAGCATGAAGCGCACGGCGTCATAGCAACTGATGACGTCGTGCGCTCCTGCTCTCAACAGACCGCTCTCGGCCGCGGAACACAGCCGTGTGCATTCGGCCTTAAGCACAGGTAAAAGTAGGCAGTACAGGGAACAAAAATGTGGAATTAAGGGGTAATTGAATACACAGTGAAAAGTTTAAATAGGGCCACCAAGGAGATATTAATCACCACAATCCCAAAAAATATAACAGTTATACTTGAAGCTTTTTCCTCTGCTATTGAGATCCTATGGAATCCTAAGGGATGAAAACTCACCCCCAAAAAATTAAAGGGAACCTGTCACCGGGATTTTGTGTATAGAGCTGAGGACATGGGTTGCTAGATGGCCGCTAGCATATCCGCAATACCCAGTCCCCATAGCTCTGTGTGCTTTTATTGTGTAAAAAAACCCAGATTTGATACATATGCTAATTAACCTGCGATGAGTCCTGTCCCTGACTCATCTCACGTACAGGACTCATCTCAGGTTAATTTGTATATGTATCAAATCAGTTTTTTTACACAATAAAAGCACACAGAGCTATGGGGACTGGGTATTGTGGATGTGCTAGCGGCCATCTAGCAACCCATGTCCTCAGCTCTATACACAAAATCCCGGTGACAGGTTCCCTTTAAGCCCTCACACTGCTCTATAGAAAGAAAAATTGTTATGCGTCTTGGGATGGGTCTTGGGATGCAAAAACATTTTCTTTTTCTTAAAACAAAAAGTGTCTTATTGTGCAAATGTAGTAAAACTTAAAAAAGAAGTATACAACTACAACTTGCCCTGCAAAAAACAAGCCCTCTTACGGTTACATCCATTACAATGGAAAAATAAAAAAGTTGAAAATCGTACTTTTTATGAACTGCTGGGTTTTAAATTACCATATGTTTAACCACTGAGGAAAAAACCCAAGCGGTTTCGAAACGCGTCTGGTGATTTAAAACACAGCAGTTCATAAAGAGTATAATTTTCTACAGTGAGAATCCCACAATAAAAGACCCGATCCACGGAAACAACGTACGTTGGAAGGTAGTGACGGCACTAGCATCGATGTAAGAAAATCAACAGGTGCTTCACAAGAGATCCTGAAGCTCAATACAGCCACATATGTACTACTAAACATTGTGGGCAACAACGGATCTGGTAAGCAGCTAATAACATACTTTACCAAATTACCATCTGTATCAACTATACAACCGGGTGGATGAGTCGGACAGTACGCACCTGAAAAGGAGTAGGTAGCCACATATGGACGTATTGCTGGAATACCTTGAATTATAATGGTGCAGCCGACCCGAATAATAACAATTTTACTGGTTGAGTACTGCTATATACCATGTCTATTAGCAGTCTAAAAAGTGGCAATTGGAAATCTGTCAAGGACATTATAATAAAAAAAGCATGCATAATTAAAATACCGTATCTACTCCTCGTATACTGCTGTGGAACATGTGATTTTTAATTAGTGCGAGAGCTCAGCACGATATACATATACACTACGTGCAGAATTATTAGGCAAATGAGTATTTTGACCACATCATCCTCTTTATGCATGTTGTCTTACTCCAAGCTGTATAGGCTCGAAAGCCTACTACCAATTAAGCATATTAGGTGATGTGCATCTCTGTAATGAGAAGGGGTGTGGTCTAATGACATCAACACCCTATATCAGGTGTGCATAATTATTAGGCAACTTCCTTTCCTTTGGCAAAATGGGTCAAAAGAAGGACTTGACAGGCTCAGAAAAGTCAAAAATAGTGAGATATCTTGCAGAGGGATGCAGCACTCTTAAAATTGCAAAGCTTCTGAAGCGTGATCATCGAACAATCAAGCGTTTCATTAAAAATAGTCAACAGGGTCGCAAGAAGCGTGTGGAAAAACCAAGGCGCAAAATAACTGCCCATGAACTGAGAAAAGTCAAGCATGCAGCTGCCAAGATGCCACTTGCCACCAGTTTGGCCATATTTCAGAGCTGCAACATCACTGGAGTGCCCAAAAGCACAAGGTGTGCAATACTCAGAGACATGGCCAAGGTAAGAAAGGCTGAAAGACGACCACCACTGAACAAGACACACAAGCTGAAACGTCAAAACTGGGCCAAGAAACTGGGCCAAGAAATATCTCAAGACTGATTTTTCTAAGGTTTTATGGACTGATGAAATGAGAGTGAGTCTTGATGGGCCAGATGGCTGGATTGGTAAAGGGCAGAGAGCTCCAGTCCGACTCAGACGCCAGCAAGGTGGAGGTGGAGTACTGGTTTGGGCTGGTATCATCAAAGATGAGCTTGTGGGGCCTTTTTGGGTTGAGGATGGAGTCAAGCTCAACTCCCAGTCCTACTGCCAGTTTCTGGAAGACACCTTCTTCAAGCAGTGGTACAGGAAGAAGTCTGCAAGGTAAGAAAAACATGATTTTCATGCAGGACAATGCTCCATCACACGCGTCCAAGTACTCCACAACGTGGCTGGCAAGAAAGGGTATAAAAGAAGAAAATCTAATGACATGGCCTCCTTGTTCACCTGATCTGAACCCCATTGAGAACCTGTGGTCCATCATCAAATGTGAGATTTACAAGGAGGGAAAACAGTACACCTCTCTGAACAGTGTCTGGGAGGCTGTGGTTGCTGCTGCACGCAATGTTGATGGTGAACAGATCAAAACACTGACAGAATCCATGGATGGCAGGCTTTTGAGTGTCCTTGCAAAGAAAGGTGGCTATATTGGTCACTGATTTGTTTTTGTTTTGTTTTTGAATGTCAGAAATGCATATTTGTGAATGTTGAGATGTTATATTGGTTTCACTGGTAAAAATAAATAATTGAAATGGGTATATATTTGTTTTTTGTTAAGTTGCCTAATAATTATGTACAGTAATAGTCACCTGCACACACAGATATCCCCCTAAAATAGCTAAAACTAAAAACAAACTAAAAACTACTTCCAAAAATATTCAGCTTTGATATTAATGAGTTTTTGGGTTCATTGAGAACATGGTTGTTGTTCAATAATAAAATTAATTCTCAAAAATACAACTTACCTAATAATTCTGCACTCCCTGTAGCGGGACCATTACTGTACGATCTAGCATATTTTTATTCATTTTTTCGTTTAATTTATTGCTTATACCTGATGTATTTTTTGTCTTTATCAGGATTGTAAGCTACCATATATGCATTTTTAGGTAATAATAAATGTGGATTTATTTTCAACGAAAACCGGCCATTTATTGTTATTTTTATGTCAAGCCTAACATCAAGAAAGGTAATCGCTGATCTCTCATATGTGCAGTGAATTATAAATTTAAAGAATAATCTACCGTAGAAATAAAAATAATGAAGTGTCTTCATCATGGAAGCGCTTCATTAGTACCGGAGGAAGCGGTGAAGGCTATGTACTGACCGCTTCCTGGTCCTCGGCTGTTGGCTGTAAAGGCTGCGCAGTGACCTCACACTGTGTGCGCCAGTTCACAGCACAGCACAAAAGAAAAATCAGGTCAGCACTACTCACTGTAATCCCAGCATTCCGATTTGTGGTGGTGCCCGCAGCGTTGGATCCCGGTCTGGGGGTTCCCGTAATTTATAGCAGCAAATGAGGAAGCCGCGACACTCAAATGGATCAGTATCAAATTATTTTATTTCACCTCTTGTGGCAACGTTTCGACCAGAAGGTCTTTATCAAGCTTGATAAAGACCTTCTGGTCGAAACGTTGCCACAAGAGGTGAAATAAAAGAATTTGATACTGATCCATTTGAGTGCCATGGCTTCCTCATTTGCTGCTTCTGTTCACAGCACAGCAGATGGAGGAGGAAGACCGAGCGCGGGCGGTGAGGAGCGGCGGCACCCGGAGCAGGAAAGCTAAGTGTTTTTTTAATTTTATAAAACATGAGGCGCTGGGGACAATATGGACATGCAGGAGGCTGATATGGAGGCAATATGGACATGCTGGAGGCTGATATGGGGCAATATAGAGACATGCTGGGGGCAATATGGAGATGCTGGAGGCTGATATGGGGGCAATATGAAGATGCTGGGGGCTGATCTGGGGCAATATGGAGATGCTGAGGCAATATGGGGCTGCTGGGGGCTCATATGAGGCAATGGGGCCTGCTGGGGGCTAAAATGAGAGGCAATGGGGCTGATATAAGGCAATGGGGACTGCTGGGGGCTGATGTGAGACTGTTGGGGACTGATGAGAGGCATGAGGCTCTTATCTGAGGACTGATTGGGGGTCTGATCTGAGGTCTTGTTGGGGTCTGATTAACATTGGGGGTCTGATTAGTGGTCTGACCTGAGTTCTAATGAAAAATATTTTTTTCTTATTGTCCTCCTCTAAAACCTAGGTGCGTCTTATGGGCCGGTGCGTCTTATAGGGCGAAACATACGGTAATCAATGCAGGAGGGGACGAAGCTCAGCAGTAAAGAGCGGAAGGTGGCGAAGACCTGTGATGACATCTGTGACAAGAGGAGAAGTAAATGAAGGAAGGATGGATTCAGTGTCTGACCCAGAAAAATGCTAGGAGTTGTAGTTCTCTCCTCTTATATACCCTCCCTTAATGGAAGGAGTGATGTTATTTACCTGGGTATGTATTTTAGAAGCGCTGAAGGGAGGGGTGTGATGTTATTTACATGTGACTGTATGCTAGAGGGGGCTAGAGAGAGGGTGTGATGTTACTCACATGGGACTGTATGTTGGAGGGGGCTGAACGCAGGGGAGTGATGTTATTTACATGTCATTGTACAAACCGGATTCCAAAAAAGTTGGGACATTATACAAATCGTGAATAAAAACTGAATGCAATGATGTGGAGATGGCAAATGTCAATATTTTATTTGTAATAGAACGTAGATGACAGATCAAACGTTTAATCCGAGTAAATGTATCATTTTAAAGGAAAAATACGTTGATTCAAAATTTCACGGTGTCAACAAATCCCAAAAAAGTTGGGACAAGTAGCAATAAGAGTCTGGAAAAAGTAAATTTGAGCATAACGAAGAGCTGGAAGACCAATTAACACTAATTAGGTTAATTGGCAACATGATTGGGTATAAAAAGAGCTTCTCAGAGTGGCAGTGTCTCTCAGAAGCCAAGAGGGGTAGAGGATCACCAATTCCCACAATGTTGCGCAGAAAGATAGTGGAGCAATATCAGAAATGTGTTACCCAGCAAAAAATTGCAGAGACTTTGCATCTATCATCATCAACTGTGCATAACATCATCCGAAGATTCAGAGAATCTGTAACAATCTCTGTGCGTAAGGGTCAAGGCCGTAAAACCATACTGGATGCCCGGGCCCTTAAACGACACTGCACCACAAACAGGAATGCTACTGTAAAGGAAATCACAGAATGGGCTCAGGAATACTTCCAGAAACCATTGTCAGTGAACACAATCCACCGTTGCCAGCTGAAACTCTACAGTGCAAAGAAGAAGCCATTTCTAAGCAAGATCCACAAGCTCAGGCGTTTTCACTGAGCCAGGGATCATTTAAAATGGAGTGTGGCAAAATGGAAGACTGTTCTGTGGTCAGACGAGTCACGATTCGAAGTTCTTTTTGGAAATCTGGGACGCCATGTCATCCGGACCAAAGAGGACAAGGACAACCCAAGTTGTTATCAACGCTCAGTTCAGAAGCCTGCATCTCTGATGGTATGGGGTTGCATGAGTGCGTGTGGCATAGGCAGCTTGCATGTCTGGAAAGGCACCATCAATGCAGAAAAATATATTCAGGTTCTAGAACAACATATGCTCCCTTCCAGACGTCATCTCTTTCAGGGAAGACCCTGCATTATTCAACAAGATAATGCCAGACCACATTCTGCATCAATCACAACATCATGGCTGCGTAGGAGAAGGATCCGGGTACTGAAATGGCCAGTCTGCAGTCCAGATCTTTCACCTATAGAGAACATTTGGCGCATCATAAAGAGGAAGGTGCAACAAAGAAGGCCCAAGACGATTGAACAGTTAGAGGCCTGTATTAGACAAGAATGGGAGAGCATTCCTATTTCTAAACTTGAGAAACTGGTCTCCTCGGTCCCCAGACGTCTGTTGAGTGTTGTAAGAAGAAGGGGAGATGCCACACAGTGGTGAAAATGGCCTTGTCCCAACTTTTCTGGGATTTGTTGACACCATGAAATTCTGATTCAACATATTTTTCCCTTAAAATTGTACATTTTCTCAGTTTAAACTTTTGTTCCGTGATTTAGGTTCTATTCTGAATAAAATATTAGAAGTTGGCACCTCCACATCATTGCATTCAGTTTTTATTCACGATTTGTATAGTGTCCCAACTTTTTGGGAATCCGGTTTGTACATTTTGTCTAAAAACGACCCTGCTTTCGCCTTTTTGTATACACCATAAGGGAACCATTGGCGGTGCCCTCTTATATCCATAAAATGCCTCCCTTCTTTGTTATTACTTCTTAGTGAGCTTTGATAGTTGGTAATTCTGTCACTTCTCCCTTCACCAGAGGTCTTCACATGGGACTTGAAGTTTTTTGTGAACTATACTACATAATATGGTTTGCTGTAGTCCTTTAGATACTGTGTATTGTTTGTATATTCCTCTTTTACTTCCCCTTTTTAGTGAATTCCATACTATGAATGTTATTGAGTTCCCTCTTCCACTGATGGTGGCCTTCTAGGTAGCTTCTTTCAACATGAAGGGACTGAACTCCACAGAGAAGTTGGCACAGTACACTATGTGGACATAAAGTATTGGGATGTCTACACATTACTACAATATGAACTTCATGACATCCAATTCTAAATCCATAAGCATTAATGTGGAATTGGCCCCATCATTTGCAGCTAAAACAGCTTTCACTCTTCTGGGAAGGCTTTCTACATAATGCTGGAATGTGTCTTTGAGAATTTTTTGCCATTCATCCAGAAGAGTCTTTGTGAGGTCAAACACTGATGTTAGACGAGAGAGCCTGATGTGCAGTTTACATTCTAGTTCACCCCAAATTTTGATAGGGTTGAGGTCAGGACTGTGTGTGGCCAGTCAAGTTCTTCCACACCAAACTCACCCAACCATACCTTTATGGACCTTGCTTTGTGAAATAGGGCACAGAATGCTGGAACAGAAAATGGCTTTCGCCAAACTGTTCCCATGATGGTGGAAGCATTAAGATTTCTCTTCACTCGAACTAAGGGGCCAAAGCTAACCCCAGAAAAGTAACCCACAGCATTATCCCTACTCCACCAAACTTTACACCCTTGCACAGTTCGCCTATGCAGGTAATGTTTTTCTGGAATTCACTAAACCATCAGACTAACGGATGACGACTTTTAGGCACATAAGCACTCACTGTAACTTTACATCTGCCAGTTCTCGGCTGAGTTGTGGTTTGTAAATGCTTCCACTTTGCAATAATACCACTCACAGATTATTGTGAAATTTCTTCCCATCTAGATATTCCACTAACTGACTTGTAATATTGGAACGCTATTACAGTAGCACACTTGAATTCAGTAAGCGCTTTAGAATGAACCATTCTTTATAAAGGCAGACTGCGCAGCTAAATGATTGATTTTATACACTAGTGACAATAGGACTGAATGAAACACCTGCATTCAATAATAAGGGGTGTGTTCCAATACTTTTTGAGCAGGTGATCATGCCCATGCTGAGTAGGAAGTAAGCCACAGACAGAAGATGAACACATATGAGCCAGTGCGCAAGACAGGAGTGTCGGGGAGCAGGTAAGAATGATTTTTTCCATAGCGGAAAAAGAATGCAGGTATCTGTGAACACTTATTTGTGGTCAGGACCTGACGAGCTTAAGACAGGTACTAGCCCCTCCCACAAATCCAGGCTAGCCTGCGGCCAGCCTTAACACTTATTCCCTGATAACTCTTCTAATGACCTAAAAGTTGGGGATGTGGTTTTGCCAGCATAAACCTTTATTTCTACACCTTTTGTCTCAAACTTCCCTCTATCTTTTTATCCTTCTCCCCTTTTCTTTTGCTTGTTCCCTGAGTTTATTGTTCTCATCACCAAGCCCTGAATATTCCCTTGTATTGGCCTCTGTATAGACAAGCCTTGATATTGACTGTGATTGTCATGGGTAGAGTCACGGGTATCAAGATAGAGCAGAGGTGCACCCCCTGAGCTGCCACCCGGTCCCCTGTCCCTGCCTACTTGCACCACCTGCCCTAGGTGACGGAGCGCAACTGGGCCACAGTCCCTAACCTACTAAGTGCAAGCATAGAGAAAGAGACAGCAGGGAAGAGGACAGCCACTGAGATGTTACAATAAGCGGACAAGAGGTAGAACAAAAACGGAAGGCGAGGCGGGTCAACTAGCCGAGGTCAGTCCAGGAGGTCACGTCAGAACAAGGAAAGAGGCAAAGACAAATGCGTAAACAAGCCAAGGTCAAAATCCGAGAGGTAGCGTCAAGGTACAGGGAGCAGAGGCGGATCGAGGTTCAATTCCAGAGGAAGCTTAATAACAATAAAGTACATAGCCTATAGGACGAAAATAACAGGCAACCTGTAGCCAGCAGGCCGCCTGTATTTATAGTGGGGAGTGAGGGTCATGTGACGTGGCCAGCGTCACATGACCGACAGCCAGACAAGTCGAGCACCGAGTGAGGCCAAACACAGATCCTGGCTCCCGAAGCTAAGCAGCAGGTCTGCGGCTGATGGGAGACTGAGTGCACCTTCGGCAGCCCGTTACAGTGACTTTGTTGAAAATGTTGAACAAAAATCAAAACTGTACTTAAGGATGTTTTTCCACACAAATAAAATGTGCAGGTCATGGGAACTTATGCATTTTTTTTATGAGAATTAAAGAAGGGACCACTAATATCTGCTGAAAGTCAGAAGCCATTAAAGAGAACCTGTTACCATGAAATGCAGTACAATATGCAGTACCTTCTGCTCAATAACATGCTGCCTCATGATAGATCCTCTTTAAACATGGAAATTTTATTTCCTGTTTTTCAGTAGCCTCTCCGAGCTACCTTAATGATATCACATAGTTATTAGCATCAGCAGTGAGTAAATGGAAAAAGAAACACCGACTTGCTGGAGGTGGAAATGTCTGAATAGCTATCTAATATCTCAATCTCTGCCATAGTTATTGTTATAGTAAATGACCATAAACAACTAAGTAGATTTAAAATCTGAACAATTATCAGCAGACAAGTCTATCAAGCGTCATAGAATAAAATATGTAATATTAAAGGAGTTTTCTGAGATATTTTTATTGATTACCTATTCTCAGGATAGGTCATGAATATCAGATCTACAGGGGTCCGACACCCAGCACCCCTGTCGTTCAACGGGTTACAAGAAGCCGGCCCATTGAAGTTTGAAGTGTTCCTATACACTTGTCCCATTAACTTCAATAGGACAGCTTGTTCCTATACACTTGTGTAGGAACGAGCCGTCCCATTGACGTGAATGGGACGTTGTCATGGAAGGTGTACAGGAAACAAGACAATGCAAAATGAATATATGACTCACTGGATCCAGAATTTAAAGGGATGCAATCAGTCCAACTACATGACAGCTGAGAGAGGCTAACGAGATGAGGAACTGAAATTCAAAACAAAGAAAACTCAAGGAGGAGGTTCTGAAAGGCTTCTGTCAGAGCTTCTCAGCTGTCTGGTTGTGACAGTATCCCTCCCTCTACGAGTGGACTCTGGACACTCAGAGCCCACCTTCTCAGGATGGGACCTATGGAAAGCCCTGATGAGACGAGTGGCCTTAATGTCCGTCACTGGGACCCACATCCTCTCCTCAGGACCATAACCCTCCCAATGAACGAGGTACTGGAGAGAACCGCGGACAAGACGAGAATCCACAATCTTAGAGACCTGAAATTCAAGATTCCCATCAACCATAATCGGAGGAGGAGGAGGCAAAGGCGAGGGTACAATGGGTTGAACATAAGGTTTCAATAAGGACTTATGAAAAACATTATGGATCTTCCAAGTCTGAGGAAGATCAAGACGGTAGGCAACAGGATTGATGACAGACAGGATTTTGTAAGGCCCAATAAACCTAGGACCCAACTTCCAGGAGGGAACCTTCAATTTGATATTCTTGGTAGACAACCACACCAGATCACCAACAGTCAGGTGGTATATAGTCGAGGTACGTGGATATGCGATCATCCACCATTGGGATTTTCGCATAGGCTGAGCAGTCAGGGAGAGTGCCAGGTCTTATTCAGGGGTCTCCCTTTTGTTCCTTTATTACTCCCAGAAAACTGCCTGAATCTCCTAGAGGGACAAACATTTGCCAAATGATTTATACCTCCACAACAAAAACAAACCTTCCCATGCGGGCTGAATCTTCTATTGTCAGAGGCAATCAACCCCAGCTGCATGGGCTCCTGCTCAGAAGGGGCTGACAGCGACTGAGACCACTGCGCATAGAATGAGACTGCTGCACTGTCCTGGGACTGAGTATGACAGGAAGGAGAGACCTCTCCTCTCTCTCTAAGACGCCTGTCAATACGAACGGCCTGAGACATAGCACAGTCCAAGGAGATAGGCCTCTCATGAAAGGCAAATGCATCTTTCAATCCCTCTGAAAGACCATGGCAAAATTGACTTCGGAGTGCAGCATCATTCCAACCAGTATCAGCTGCCCATCTCCGAAATTCTGAGCAGTATATCTCTGCGGATTGTTTACCCTGGCATAACAGACATAGTCTAGACTCAGCCAAAGCAACACGATCCGGATCATCATATATCTGACCCAGGGCTAAAAATAAATCATCCACTGAACGGAGGGGCCGTGCCCCCACCGGCAGCGAAAAAGCCCACGACTGAGCATTACCCCTGAGCAGCGATATAATGATCCCCACCCTCCGTTCCTCATCACCAGAGGAATGGGGAAGAAGGAGAAAATGGAGTTTGCAAGCCTCTCTGAAACGCACAAAATTCTCACTACCCCCGGAGAATGTATCCGGGAGCGAGATCTTAGGCTCAGAACAAACTCCATGAACGCAAGCTGAACCGGTCACTAGAAACTGAGAAAGAGTCTTACGGAGATCAGCTACCTCCAATGAAAGACCCTGGAAGCGTTCAGTCAAAAGTGAAACCGGATCCATGCTTGAGACGGTTTTGTCACGGAAGGTGTACAGGAAACAAGACATTGCAAAATGAATATATGACTCACTGGATCCAAAACTAAGGAACAAAAGGGAGACCCCTGCATAAGACCTGGCACTCTCCCTGACTGCTCAGCCTATGCGAAAATCCCAATGGTGGATGATCGCATATCCATGTACCTCGACTATATACCACCTGAACACCCTACAATAGTGAGGGGACACGACCACCGGCTCCCTGCACTAGACACGGAGGGAGTCAGGGTCACCTGGGATCCAGCAAACAGAAAATCACAAATAAATGTACAGCACTTATCTTGTAGAAGGCTGGAAAATAGGATCAGCATGCACACACACTCCAGGAAGTTGTATAAGCCGCACACTAATGCATTATGGTGAGGAATTTAAAGGGATGCAATCAGTCCAACTACATGACAGCTGAGAGAGGCTAACGAGATGAGAAACTGAAATTCAAAACAAAGAAAACTCAAGGAGGAGGTTCTGAAAGGCTTCTGTCAGAGCTTCTCAGCTGTCTGGTTGTGACAGACGTCTTCTTGTAATTACACCTGCGCAGCCTTCTCTTCAACCAGCTGATCGTCGGGGGTGCCGGGTGTTGGACCCTCACCAATCTTATATTGATGACCTATCTTAAGGATAGGTCATCAATAAAAATATCTCGGAAAACCCATTGAAATGGGTGTTCTGTTGTTTGGAACAGGGCAGCAGGGTAATTACACACAAAGCAGTGGTACAGCACTAATATTACTTCCTAAACATGTATCATGACCTTTTTAGCGTTGGTTTGGCAGTACTATGTGGGCAGTAGACTACAGTGGGAGTCTGCTATCCTCCCACTGTTGAGCATGCTTTGCCAGCAAACTGAAGCTGAACTACAGGACATAACTCTATGCAGTGAGATAGAAAATCACATTGTGGCCATTTTGGTACAGTAAGTGGTAAATGTTTATGTGGAAAACTACAGAAAAAAATGTATTACTATATATTGAGGATTTATTACTTTGAACCACACACTGTCAATAAGAGCCAATTTCTGTATACTAGAATTAGCAGTGCTTATATTAAATGCAAATTACAGATAGAGGATTTAGGTTGCAAAGAAACATGTTTGTATAGGTTGCTATTTGTTTTACTTGCCATTTTTCCTTTTCTCAAACCAGTTTATCAATACGTAACAGAGATGTAAGCAGGATTTTGTCACATAAAGTAGTTTGCAAATACACACAAAATCATGTATGTAGAGACACATGCACTGCCCTTATATAAAAAGCATATTACAGTATACCTAAACAATACTTCCACGTTGTAAAACCAAAAAACACTATCAATAAAGTGCCAAAATAATATAGAAAGTTAATGCTGACATAGATAATTGTAAACAGTGCTTGAATAATACCGCCACAAGAAGCTCAAGTGACACTATTATGTAGCCATACTGCCCACGTCTGGGAGCAAGACAGAGGTTTACTGGGTGAAACGCTAGATTATGACAGAATGGAGGCACAAAGGGTGAGACCCACCCTTAAACCCCATAAACTCCTTTGTTTACAACAAGATATTTTTGGCCACCTTGTAAGAACCCACAAATAATAAACTCTTACAATAACCACTGTTGTATACATCTACATTAGACAGATGTTACATTGTTGTGAATACAATATTATGACATTTCATTTACACAGTGCAATTAGTTAACCATGCATTTTAGGACTTACCATATTTGGGACCTTTTGACATTTTCACCCAACTGACAAGCAAATTTAGCATTTTTATTATGATGCAGTAATATAGTTTTTCATAGAAACAGGTCTAGAAACTTTCCCTAGAACTGCTTCCTTTTATTTAAGAAAACCCATAACTGTTATTATAGAAAATTCATAGCAACAACCAAATGTATTTTTCTGCAATTCTATTGGTGCAGCAATTTAGGTGCTATGTGCTTCAGCACTACAATCCTTCTTCAGCACAATGCATTTAACATTTCATATGTTATTAAACCCTATATGTGCTATAAAAGTACATTAAGCAATTAAGTTGACTGGTTCCATTAATGTTTTAAGTCTCTTCCTAGTATCCTGGAAAATTTGCTGCATTCCCATAAACAGGAAATCTGCCTTATAAATACATGAACTGACTGGCACATACCAGGCAATGGCAGCAAATGCTGGTCCACCACAGCAGCCTCTTGTTGAAAAGATGTTTACAAACCTTATATTAGTGTCTGTGGTTGAATTCAGGATGGAGAGACTCCAGTGTCAGATATCCTTCCCTTCAGAGGTTTGTTTCAGAAGCTGCTGCCTCATCCTGCTTTCTCTTTCTGGACACTGCTGCTGACCTGCCTCCCATTACCACCGCCCAGTTAGTGTTTTTAGAGTCAGCTCTTTTCTCTGACTGGTGTAACAACCGTAATAGAGCTGATTTTGGAAAGATATAGCAGTTGTTAGGTACAGAAGGGTAGCTAGCGGCTCATGGGCCCCGGTACAAATGAATACCATCCCCACCAGCACAGAACAAAAATAGAAAATAATAAATGAAATATTTTTCCTCTTGCTTTTTCCCTAACTTCTCCAAAAATCTTCTTTAATTCATCAATGCTCTCTGTAGAATTAAGAAGACACTTAAAATGGAACCTGTCTGAGAACATGAAGTAGGCTAAAAGATCACAAAAAGCAACACATCGTGCTCAGATCTGAAGAAATTCAGAAATTGACAGATGAGAAAAAAAGTCATTGACATCTATCACCCTGGAAAAGATTATAAATCCATTTCTAAGGCTTTGAGACTCCAGTGAACCACAGTGAGAATTATTATCCACAAATGGAGAAAACATGGAACAGTGGTGACCCTTCCCAGGAGTGACCGGCCTACAAAAATTACTCCAAGAGCGCATCAATGACTCATCTAGGAGGTCACAAAAAAAAAAAAGAAAAACATCTTAAGCACTGCAGGCCTCACTTGCCTCAGTTAACGTCAGTGTTCATAATTCAACAATAAGAAAAATACTGGCCAAACATGGCATCCATGGGAGAGTTCCAAGGTAAAAAACTATTCTGACCAGTCCCATCTTACATTTGCCAAAAATATCTTGATAATCTCCAAGCCTTTTGGGAAAATATTCTGTAAACTGACGAGACAAAAGTGGAACTTTTTGGAAGGTGTGCGTGCTGTTACAGCTGGCATAAAACTAACACATCATTTCATGAAAAAGAACATAATTCTGATCAAATATGGTGGTGGTAGTGTGATGGTCTTAGGGTGCTTTGTTGCTTCAGGACCTGGATGACTTGCTGTGATTGATGGAACCATGAGTTCTGCTCTCTACCAGAAAATCCTGAAGGATTATTTCCGGCCATCAGTTTGTGACCGTAAAAAGGTATTCCGGTTCTCTGGACTGGGTCTGGTTTGAAATGTCTAATATACTGTAATAAACGTTTTAGCACTGTTCTCTTATAATATCTACTTAGTCTCCCTCAGCCTTGCTTACACTTCTGCATCCTTTGGTTACAACCTATCTGCTCTCTCCTGCTATTGTTCGACAGGGGTGGATTGGCCATGGATAGAGTTGAGCAGACACCTGGATGTTCGGGTTCGACGGGTTCGGCCGAACTTCACAAAAAAGTTTGAGTTCGGGACCCGAACCCCATTGAAGTCAATGGGGACCCGAACTTTGGAGCACTAAAATGGCTCTAAAAAAGTCATGGAATCAAAATGTGGTTAAGAGCATGGCAAGTGCTCTGCAAACAAATAAAAAATAATAAACTTGATCTTAGAGGACGAGGTCAATATTGAGTGGGAGGTTGAGACGACGGTGGACGTGGCAGTGTAGGTGGAAGCAGTGGTGGAGGAGGAGGTAGCCAACACTGGATTTTGGTTTTAATTTTAATTTTTTCTGGTTTAAATTAGAGTACATTCCAAAACATTGGGAAATATAACCTGTGATAACCTCCTACAGCTGTGCTAAACAAATGTTCAGACAATACACTGGCTGCAGGGCAGGCCAGCACCTCCAAGGTGTAAAGGGCAAGCTCAGGCCATATGCCCAATTTGGAGACCCAGAAGTTGAAGGGAGCAGACCCATCAGTCAGTATGTGTAGGCGTGTGCACACATACTGTCCCACCATGTCGCACGTCCCTGTGATGTCTAAGATCCAACTAGATATCTGCTCTATCAACTTTCGATGTTCTTTTCTGCGCCTACCATGTTGATCACGGTTAGCGGCGAATCAGGGTTCCACGCCGGAGAGGAAGTGTGAGAAAGGGAGACCACATCTAAGGGAGGTCAATGGATGAAATTAAATGTGATCGAGTGGAAATGTGGGACAAATTTTTGAAGCCGAAGCTTCCAAGTAAAGGAGGGGGCACGCAGCAATTACCCACTCCCGCCTCGGGGAGGTAGTGTCACGGAAGGTGTACAGAAAACTAGAAGACACAAAATGAAGATCCGACTGACTGGATCCAAAACTAAGGAACCAAAGAGAGAGCCCTGCAACAGACCTGGCTCTCTCCCTAACTGCTCAGCCTATGCAAAAATCTCAATGGTAGATGATCGCATATCCTCGTTCCTCAACTGTATAACACCTGAACACCATATTATAGTGAGGGGACACGACCACCGGCTCCCTACACTTGGTACAGAGGGAGTCAGGATCACCTGGGATCCAGCAAACAGGAAAACACAAATCTGTAGAAGACTCAGTAGTAGCATCCAGCATGCACACACTCCAGGAAGTTGTATAAACCGCAAAGTGATGCAGTATGGGAAGGGATTTAAAGGGATGCAATCAGTGCAACTACATGACAGCTGAGAGATGCTAACGAGATGAGAAAACAAAAGCAAAACAAAAGGAACCTCAAGGAGGAGGTTCTGAAGAACGTCTGTCAGAGCTTCTCAGATGTCTGGTGGTGACAGGTAGTGACGATAAATAACAATACAGGACTCTTAAGATGCCCTGTTATTGGAATGATTAACATAAAATTATAGGGAATGTCTCTGGGGTATTTTGAATTTGTAAACGTTAGACGTTCTCTATCAACTTTCGATGTTCTTTTCTGCGCCTACCATGTTGATCACGGTTAACGGCGAATCAGGGTTCCACACCAGAGAGGGAGCGTGAAAAGAAGATATACCACATCCAAGGGAGGTCAAGAGCTCAAATGTGATCGAGTGGAAATGTGGGACAAGTTGTTAAAGTTGAAGCATCGAATGAAAGGAGGTGGCGCGCGTCAATTAAAGACGGATTTTTGAAATTTAATTCCCTGTCACCATTGCAGAGCAGGGGTTTTTCATTGCCAAAAATGGCTTAATGTCACCCACCAATGGAACAGACGATTAAAAAAAAATTCGGTCCCTGTCACCTATGCAGAGCAGGGGTTTATTCACGGCAACAATTGTAAAATGTCACCCAAGAATGTAACAGACAAATTAGTGAAATGTATTTCCTTGTCCACTAGGTAGAGCAGGGGTATATCACAGCCACAAATTGGTGAATGTCACCTGACAATGTAACAGACAAATGTGTGAAATTTATTAACCTGTCCACTAGGTATAGCAGGGGTATATCACAGCCAAAAATTTATGAATTTCACCCGCAAATATAACAGACAAATTAGTGAAATTCATTTAACTGTCAACTAGGTAGAGCAGGGGTATATCAGCCAAAAATTTGTGAATTTTAACCGAAAATGTAAGAGACAAATGATTGAAATGACATAAAATAAAATACGTAGAAAAATAAAATAAAAATCTTGATGTATGAGGTGGGGTCCATATGGAGTAGGAGGTTGAGGAGGCGGTGGACATAGCGATGTAGGTGGAAGCGGCGGTGGAGGAGGACGAGGTAGCCAACACGGGTTTTTGGTTTAAATATATATATTTTTTTATTAGGGTACACCCGAAAAGAGTGGGAAATATAAAAACACAACAATGAGCAATTGCGCTGTAGTATAACAATGGCTGGGTAAGGCCGGTATACATGTGTATTCTGCACAAGGTATGGACAAGTCCTGTGGGATCCATGCCTGTTTCATTTTAATGAATGTGAGCTTGTCCACATTGGCTGTGGACAGGCGGCTGCTTTTGTCTGTGATAACGCCCCTTGCCGTGCCAAACACACGTTCAGACAATACACTGGCTTCAGGGCAGGCCAGCACCTCCAAGGCTTAAAGGGCAAGCTCAGGCCATGTGCCCAATTTGGAGACCCAGAAGTTGAAGGGGGCAGACCTGTCATTCAGTACGTGAAGGTGTGTGCACACATACTGCTCCACCATGTTGCTGAAATGCTGCCTCCTGCTAAGATGTTCCATATCAGCTGGTGGTGCTGGTTGTTGTGGCGTGCTGACAAAGCTTTTCCACATTTCAGCCATGCTAACCCTGCCTTCTGAGATGCTGGTGCTGCCCCAGCTGTGTAAGTAACCTCTTCCTCTGCCTTTGCCTTGTGCTTCCACTGTGCCCCCGATGTCAGATGGGAATGCCACCAGCAGCGCGTCTACCAGCACGCGCTTGTTCTCGCGCATTTTACGATCACGCTCCAGTGACGGAATTAAGGATGGTACGTTATCCTTGTAATGGGGATCTAGCAGCATGGCCACGCAGTAATCAACACAAGTTAGAATGTGGGCAACTGCAGCATGTAATCGCTCATGTGTGCCAGGCTTCTCAGAGGCAATGACAAGCTGTCCTCTGTGGGAGGTGTATCATCTGTGTACTCTGTATCCCCCCAGCCACGCACCAGTGGTGGCCATGAGCTGGTTTGGGTGCCACTCCGCTGTGAACACGGTTCCTCCTCCTCCTCCTCATCCTCCACCTCATCTTCCTCCAGAACTCTGCCCTGGCTGGAAAATTGTGTACCTGGCATTTGTGGGTGCAGGAACCCACCCTTGGAGCCACTTGTGAATGACTGGCCGGAAACCCTACGAAATGATCCCTCTTCTTCCTCCTCCTCCTGTGCCACATCCTCTTCCATCATCGCCAGAAGTGTTTTTTCAAGGAGGCATAGAAGTGGGATAGTAACGATGAGAACGGTGTTATCGGCACTGGCCATGTTGGTGGAGTACTCGAAACAGCACAACAAGGAACACAGGTCTCGCATAGAGGCCCAGTCATTGGTGGTGAAGTGGTGCTGTTCAGCAGAGCTACTCACCCGTGTGTGCTGCAGCTGAAACTCCACTATCGCCTGCTGCTGCTCGCACAGTCTGGCCAGCATGTGCAAGGTGGCGTTCCACCTTGTAGGCACGTCGCATATGAGGCAGTGAGAGGAAAGTCCGAAGTTACGCTGCAGCGCGGACAGGCGAGCCGCAGCAGGGTGAGAATGCTGAAAGCGTGCCCCCACTTTCTGCAGCAGTTCTGACATATCGGGGTCATTTTTAAGGAATCTCTGCACCACCAATTTCAGCAAATGCACCAGGCAAGGGATGTACGTCAAATCGGCTAGTCCCAGAGCTGCTACTAGATTTTGACCATTATCGCACACCACCAGGCCGGGCTTGAGGCTCACTGGCACCAACCACTCATAGGTCTGTTGTTCTTTGCCCATCCACAGCTCCTGGGCGGTGTGGGATTTGTCCCCCAGACAGATAAGTTTTAAAACTGCCTGCTGTCGTTTACCCCAGGCTGTGCTGAAGTTGGTGGTGAAGGTGTTACGCTGACCGGATGAGGAGGAGGTAGAGAATCAGGAAATGGAGAAGGAGGAGGAAGCAAAAGGAGGCAAAGAGAAGCACCCTGCAATCCTCGGTGGTGGAGAAGGACGCGCGCCAAACTGCTATCCACCTCAAGCCCAGCCGCATACTGCATTTACCCAGGGAGATATAACGTCCCTGACCGTGCTTACTGGTCCACGTATCTGTAGTTAGGTGGACCTTGCCACAGATGGAGTTGCGCAGTGCACATGTGATTTTGTCCCCCACTTGGTTGTGCAGAGAAGGGATGGCTCGCCTGGAAAGGTATTGGCCGCTGGGCACAACGTGCTGTGGGACAGCCGGCATAAGGCTTTTAAAACTCTCCGTCTCCGCCAGACGGAATGACAGCATTTCAAATGCCAGTAATTTAAAAATGCTGGCATTCAGGGCCAGGGATCGCAGGTGGGTAGGGGGGTACTTCCTCTTCTTCTCCAGTGTTTGGGAGATGGAGAGCTGAACGCTTCCGTGGGACATTGTGGAAATGCTTAGTGACCCAAGTGGTGGTGTTGCTGGCAGATCCTCTGTTTGCGGGGTGGCAGGTGTCACTGTCACTCCAGAGGTGGATGAAGAGGCCAAGACTGCAACAGAAAAGGAAGCAGGAGGAGCCAGAAACCTTTCTTGGTTTTTAAAGGTGTCTACTCCACTGCAGCTCGTGCTTTGCACTTAGATGCCTGGTTGTGCAGGTTGTGCTCAGTTTGAGAATGTTCATGCTTCGCTGGCCTCACCATTCGTAGAGCCACATTAGGCCCGGACAAATAACTCTAAAGTTTCTGTCGCCCGCTCGCACCTGAGGAAGGTGTTTTAACTTGTGCATGTAGCTGGCACAGATCGACCATGTCCTCTCCCTGCAACAGGACCTCCACCAGCTGCACCACGACCGGGGCCACATCACTTATTTGACGCTCTCCTCATTCTCTGCAAATTTAGGATCTTGTTTTTTTAATAACACAATATAAAAGCAGTATCTAACACATGTATTTCACACTGACAGATGCAGCAAAGGCTGTAAATTTAGTATTTTGACTAAAATGGGTGTTCTTTTAATAGAATATTATGGCAGTAGTTAAATCTTGTATTTCACACTGACAAATGGTGAAAAGGCCCCAGATGTAGGGTATTGCCCAAAATTTGAGTTTTTTTTTTTAACCCAGAATATTATTGCAGTATTTCAAGCTTGTATTTAACACTGACAAATGCTGAAAAGGCCCCTGATGTAGGGTATTGCCAGAAATGGGTGTTTTTTTTAAACCCAGAAAAATATTGCAGTATTTCAAGCTTGTATTTCACACTGACAAATGCAGCATAGGCCTCAAATTTAGTATTTTGCCCAACATGCGTGTGCTGTTAAACAAAAAATATTATTGCGGTATTTCAAGCTTGTATTTCACACTAACAAATGCGGCATAGGCCCCAGATGTAGGGTATTGGCAAAATTTTTTGTTTTTTTAAACCCAGAAAATTACTGCAGTATTTCAAGCTTGTATTTCACACGGACAGATGCAGCAAACGCTGCAAATTTAGTATTTTGCCCAAAATGGGTGGTTTTTTTTTACCCAGAAAATTATTGCAGTATTTCAAACTTGTATTTCACACTGACAAATGCTGAAAAGGCAACAGACACATGACAGAGAACCCAAATGTTCCCATATCTAGAAGTTAGATTGAGTGAATATCCTATTGTATATAGTAGGTTAACTGAGTATACAGTATTCTGGATTTGGTATACAGCTATCAGATTTTATATATTAAAATAAAAGTATGTAAATAATACCTAGAAGCTCCATTATAGAATAGTTGGATTTAATAAACAAGTGCGATTTTGTTGTAGTTTCTCTATATTTGCGATTGCATCGAGGACTCAATATGTACTTGAATTTATTTGAAGACACCTTGGCACAAATTGTTAAATTTTATTCAGATTGAAGTATAATTGATGTTTTTACCATTTATTCTATGGAAATTTTATAATTTTTAACATCTATTGTCTTATAAATTGTATTTAAGCAGTGGTGGCATAAAAAACACAATTTAAGAATAAAAACCGAATGGGAAACGCATAAGAACCGCGGCACAGCAAATCCGGGTTTTGCATCTACTAGGTTAATATTGCGATTCCGGTCCAGCCTTTGAAACCTACTAGGATCGGAATATAAAAGAAGGAGGGGAAACAATACAAGGTTACCACTGAGGAAGGGGCACACCCCCGAAACGCGTATGGGACGAACCTTGTACCGGCATGCTGGAAAAGTCTCCTCTGGATCTGAATAAGCTTCCGAAGAAAAGCTCTGCCAATACATCACCTGATCCTATCGAGTACCATGACCTGCTGACGATACTGGATACAGAGTCAGCTGACACCTGCTTGATTATAGACCGGTGAGTCGGCATCTCAGAGAAGTGAAGCGACCAGACCAAGGTTATATCGTATTAGGAACTATAAGCGGGTGGGACGCCACTATGAGCGCTTACTGTTTTGCACCTGTTGGTCTGTCCGGTCATATTGAAAAGTTTGAAAAGACCGGCAACCCACCAGTTTTGCTTTAATACAGCGAGCCAGGAGCGGAACTGCGCATACCCAAAGTTATCTTGGATTTGGAAACTTCTACAAAGGCATTATTGCGGTTTTCTATGAGGAACTATTTATGCTACTATTTTGCTGATTTCAGCCTTAATCCCCAGCTACATTTGCGGTTTAATTCTGATTCCAACATCGCTACCACTGGATTGCGATTTTTTACCTCTATTTCTGCTACCAACTGCTACTTTGTTGCATTGATGTGTTATTGCTGCTAAAATTGCCACATTGCTGCTGCTACATTATATATTGCCACATTATATTATATGTATTATTGCTATCACTGCAGCAAATTGTCAAGACGTATCAGCTATTACTTTATCATATGCTTTTATATATCTTCATATGCATTAAATATCTCATTTTAGTCACATATATAGAGTGCCTGGTCTATTTTCTTTATATCATTACCAAATGCTGAAAAGGCACCAGATGTAGGATATTGCCAAAAATGGGTGTTTTTTTAAACCCAGAATATTATTGCAGTATTTCAAGCTTGTATTTCACATTGACAGATGCAGCAAAGGTTCAAATGTAGTATTTTGACCAAAATGGGTGTTCTTTTTATAACAGAATATAACAACAGTATCTAACGCTTGTATTTCACACTGAAGGATACAGGAAACGCTAAAAAAATTGTATTTTGCCCAAAATGGGTGTATTTTTAATAACAGAATAAAACAGCAGTATCTAACGCTTGTATTTTACACTGACAGATGCAGCAAAGGCCTCAAATTTAGTATTTTGCCCAAAATGGGTGTTTTTTTTAAACCCAGAAAATTATTGCAGTATTTCAAGCTTGTATTTCACACTGACAAATGCTGCAAAGACATCAGATGTGGGATATTACCAAAAAAATGAGTTTTTTTAAACCCAGAATATTATTGCAGTATTTCAAGCTTGTATTTCACACTAACAACTGCAGCATAGGACCCAGATGTAGGGTATTGCCAAAAGTGGGTGTTTAAACCCAGAAAAGTATTACAGTATTTAAATCTAGTATTTCACACTGACAGATGTAGCAAACGGCGCAAATTTAGTATTTTGCCCAAAATTATTGCAGTATTTCAAGCTTGTATTTCACACTGAGAAATGCTGCAAAGGCTTCAAATTTAGTATTTTGCCCAAAATGGGTGTGTTGTTAAACCAAGAATATTATTGCAGTATTTCAAACTTGTATTTCACACTAACAAATGCAGAATAGGCCCTAGAGGTAGGGTAATGCCAAGAATAGGTGTTTTTTTTAAACCCAGAATATTATTGCAGTATTTCAAGCTTGTATTTCACACTGACAGAAATGGGTGTTTCTTTTTATAACAGAATATAACAGCAGTATCTAACGCTTGTATTTCACATTGACAGATGTTGCAAAGGCCCCACATGTGGGATATTGCCAAGAATTGGTGTTTTTTAAACCCAGAATATTATTGCAGTATTTTTAACCCCTTAAGGACTCAGCCCTATTTCACCTTAAGGACTTGGCCATTTTTTACAAATCTGACCAGTGTTATTTTAAGTGCTGATAACTTTAAAACGCTTTGACTTACCCAGGCCTTTCTGAGATTGTTTTTTCATCACATATTGGATCAAAAAAGTTAATTATTTAGCATAAAAAAATACCATATTTAGCAAAAATTTGGAAAATTTAGCAAATTTTAAAGTTTCAGTTTCTCTACTTCTGTAATACATAGTAATACTCCCTAAAATTGTGATGACTTTACATTCCCCATATGTCTATTTCATGTTTATAGCATTTTGGGAATGATATTTAATTTTTTGGGGATGTTACATAGCTTTGAAGTTTAGAAGCAAATTTTGAAATTTTTCAAAAACTTTGGTAACCCTTTAGGTCTTCCACAAGACTTCATGGCAAATGGACATAACATTTAAGAATTTTGATTTTTTGGAAAATTTTCCAATATAATCAATTTTTTCCAGGGAAAAAACAAGGGTTAACTGCCAAGCAAAGCTCAATATGGGTTGCCCTGATTCTGTAGTTTGCAAAAACACCCCATATGTAGTCCCAAACTACTGTTTGGCCAAACAGGAGGATATAGAAGGAGGGGAACGCCATATGGGTTTTGCAAGGCAGATTTTGCAGGACTGGTTTTGTTTATACCATGTCCCATTTGAAGCCCCCCGTTGCACCCCTAGAATAGAAGTTTCAAAAAAGTGACTCCATCTAAGACAGTACACCCCTCAAGGTATTCAAAACTGGGTTTACAAACTTTGTTAACCCTTTAGGTGTTCCACAAGAGTTAATGGCAGATGGAGAAACAATTTAGAAATTTCAATTTTTGGGAAATTTTTCCAATATAATCAATTTTTTACAGTAATAAAGTAAGGGTTAACTGCCGAACAAAACTCAATATGGGTTGCCCTGATTCTGTAGTTTGCAAAAACACCCCATATGTGGTCCTAGACTACTGTTTGGCCAAACGCGAGGACATAGAAGAAGGGAAACGCCATATGGTTTTTGGAAGACAGATTTTGCTGGACTGGTTTATTTGCACCATGTACCCTTTCAAGTCCCCTGATGCACCCCTAGAGTAGAAACTCCATAAAAGTGACCCCATCTAGGAAACTACAGGATACGGTGGTTGTTGTTTTGGGACTTTTTTAGGGTGAATATGATATTTGGTTGCTCTTTATTGCACTTTTTTGAGGCAAGGTAACAATAAATGTCTACATTCGCTATTTAGTTTTGTGGAACAGCTAAAGGGTTAACAAAGTTTGTAAAGTAACTTTTGAATACCTTGACGGTTGTAGTTTCTTAGATGGGATCACTTTTTTGGAGTTTCTAGTCTAGGTTACATCAGGGGGGGCTTCTAATGGGACATGGTGTAAATAAACCAGTCCATCAAAATCTGCCTTCCAGAAACCATATGGAGTTCCCTTCGTTCTATGCCCTGCCGTGTGGCTATATAGCCATTTACGACCACATATGGGGTGTTTCTGCAAACTACAGAATCAGGGCAATAAATATTTAGTTTTGTTTGGCTGTTAACCCTTGCTTTATTACCAGAAAAAAAGATTAAAATGGAAATTTTGCCCAAAAATGGGTGTTTTGGCACCGTTTTTATTTTATATTTTTAACGCTGTTCATCAGAGGGGTTTGGTCAAATGTTATTTTTATAGGGCAGATTCTTATGGATGCTGCGATACCTAATATGTCTACATTTAAAAATTTATTTAGATTTTATACTTTATTATCATTTTAGGAACCCCCAAAAATATTTTTGTATCTCCATAGCCTGGGAGCTACAGTTTTGTTTTTTTTGTTGGGCGACTATCGTACGGGCTCATTTTTTGCGGGATGAGATGGCGGTTTTATAGGCACTAATTGGTGGTGCATATGACATTTTGATTGCTCGCTAATACACTTTTTCTGATGTTAGGTGACAAAAAAATCGCTTTTTTTACACTTTTTTTTTTATGCTGTTCATCCAGGGTAGTTTTGTTAAATGTTATTTTTATAGAGACGATTTTTACGCACGCGACGATGCCCAATATGTATGGCTCTCAGACTTTGGAGACACTAAGCAGGCATCCTAAAACTGCGGCCCTCCAGATGTTGTAAAACTACAATTCCCACCATGCCCTGCTGATGGCTGTAGGTTGTCTGGACATGCTGGGAGTTATAGTTTTACAACATCTGGAGGGCCACAGTTTGAGGATGCCTGCACTAAAACTAATATTTTTTTGGGGGAAAAAAATTGTTTCCGTGTCTCCGAAGTCTGAGAGCCATAGTTTTTTATGTTCTCTAGGGGACTGTTGGGGATTATAAAAATTTAGTACTCCATGAAAGTGTGATACTCCCTGAAGCAATCGATAACGCAGAGGCCCAGATGATCGGGGCAAGTGTCACATTGAGTGGTGGTGTCCTTCCGTATCCCCCTCTTGTGACACACTCTGCATCTTTTTTGGGTTCGTCCCTTCTTTCCAGTATGGGGGACTACACCTGGAAAATGTTGGCCAGGGACGATCCGGGCGCCTACAATTCCTGAGGTACTCCGGCCTGCTCTTTCCCAGTCTGAAAAGATCAGGTCTTTGAGGACTGCCTCATAGAATTGGAGGAATGTCCCTGTGCTGCCAGAGCTTCGGGATAGTACAAAAGAGTTGTACATGGCAACCTGTACCAAGTAGACCGCAACTTTTTTGTACCATGCCTGGGTTTTGCGCATGGCATTATATGGCTTGAGGACTTGATCAGAGAGATCAACTTCTCCCATATACCGATTGTTGTTGACGATACAATCAGGCTTGAGGACCGTTGCCGCAGTACCTCGCACAGAGACGGGGGTGGTGCTGTTACCGTGGATTGTGGACAGCATAAGGACATCCCTCTTGTCCTTATACCTGACCAGCAACAGGTTTCCACTGGTAAGGGCACAGGTCTCACCCCTGGGGATAGGTACCTGGAGGGGATGGGCAGGGAGGCCGCTGTGATTTTTACGCACGGTCCCACAAGCGAATGTGGATCTGGTGGCAAGGGACCTGAACAAGGGAATGCTAGTATAAAAGTTATCCACGTAAAGGTGGTAACCCTTATCTAGCAGTGGGTACATAAGGTCCCACACGAGTTTCCCGCTAACACCCAGATTGGGGGGACATTCTGGGGGTTGAATACGGGAATCTCGCCCCTCGTACACACAAAATTTGTAAGTGTACCCTGAGGTACTCTCACAAATTTTTTATAGCTTCACACCATACCTTGCCCGCTTTGTGGGAATGTATTGTCGGAAACTGAGTCTCCCCTTGAACGCAACGAGAGACTCATCAACCACGACCTCCCTTCCAGGTACATAGGCCTGCTCAAATTTGGCCCCGAAGTGATCGATGACCTGCCGTATCTTATACAGACGGTCATGGGCAGGGGGGGACAGGCTGCATTATCGGAATAATGCAGACATTTCCAGATGGCCTCAAACCGGGGACGTGTCATGACCATATGTAATGACCGGTGTCACGCACAGGGAGGGAAAAGGGAAAGCCCTGCCCAAGGGAGAGGGAAAGGTGGTGACCCCTGACTCACCTTGTGGCTGGCACCTGACTGCCCTGACGTCCCTAGACGGGTTCCTCACCCGTGCGGCGATCACGTGCCAAAACCCTGGCTTTCCCTAAAATGAGCCCTAGATAGTGAACGGGCCGGTGGGACCGCTAGTCCGCACCACTGACACTAAGAGGGAAACACCAGGGAGAGGACAGACAATACAGACAAACACATAAACCCAGGTGGGCGACCACAGCAGACCACAAAGGTCCAAAAGGGATCCGGAGGGAAACGTTCTGGACCAACAACCAGAGAACGCAGCAACACAGCTCCAGTGGGTCAGTATAGAAGTCCAGGCAGGAAGCTCTATATCTGGCAACCAGAGAAGTGTGAGAGGGGAATATAAGGAGGTTGGGAGTGCTGGACAAGGAACAGCTGAGGAGAAAGAGCTACAGATCCCTGAGTGAGCCAAAAAGGGTTGCAAAGCAAACCCAGAAAGCTACCATAAGGAAACAGCCCTATCTTACATAGAGCGCGCAGCCAACCGCTGCGACTTCCTGACCCCGGGTATAACGGAGTCAGGCGTGGTTCTTGACACCCTCGTGACACCATACTGTAGAGTGGGGTCTGGTAGAGGATGTCCCCACTCCAGTATTGCCTGACACTGGGTTTTTGCACTAGACCCATATGCAGCACGAGGCCCCAAAATGTCCTCATCTCGGCTGCACTGACTGGGGTCCAGCCACCGGGTCTAGCCAAAAATGAGCCCGGGTGCTGAGCAACGAACTGTTGGGCGTACAGGTTCGTCTGCTCCACCATCAGATTCACAAATGGGCTACTGAAAAAAGACACTAAAAAAGTCAATTTCAGTAAACCCCACTGTGGGAATCTGGTCTCTGGTCTGAAAGCTGAAACAAAGAATTTTAGGATAAAACTTTTTTGTACCATGCCCGGGTTTTGCGCATGGCGTTATATGGCTTGAGGATCCGAAAGATCAACTCCTCCCATATACCGATTGTAGTCAACGATACAATCGGGCTTGAGGACCGTTGTCGCGGTACCTCGCACAGGGACAGGGGTGATGCCGTTACCATGAATTGTGGACAACCCTCTTGTCCTTATACCTGACCAGCAACAGGTTTCCAGTGGTAAGGGCACGGGTCTCACCCCTGGGGATAGGTACCTGGAGGGGGTGGGCAGGGAGGCTGCGTTGATTTTTCCGCACGGTAATGTGTGTTTTTTTTAAATCTAAAATTTAATTGCAATATTTAAAGCTTGTAATTCACACTAACAAAAGCTGAAAAAGCACCTGATGTAGGGTAATGCCAAGAATAGGTGTTTTTTTTAAACCCAGAATATTATTGCAGTATTTCAAGCTTGTATTTCACACTGACAGATGCAGCAAAGGCTGCAAATTTAGTATTTTGCCCAAAATGGGTGTTTTTATAATAACAGAATATAACAGCAGTATCGAATGCTTGTATTTCACACTGACAGATGCAGCAAGACCTCAAATTTAGTATTTTGCCCAAATTGGGTGTTTTTTTTAAACACAGAATATTATTGCAGTATTTTAAGTTTGTATTTCACACTGACAGATGTTGCAAAGGCCTCATATTTAGTATTTTGCCCAAAATGGGTGTGTTTTTTAAACCAAGAATATTATTGCAGTATTTCAAGCTTGTATTTCACACTAATGCAGCATAGGCCCCAGATGTAGGGTATTGGTAACAATGGGTGTTTTTTTAAACCCAGAAAATTACTGCAGTATTTCAAGCTTGTATTTCACATTGACGGATGCAGCAAACAGTGCAAATTTAGTATTTTGCCCAAAATGGTTGTTTTTTTATAACAGAATATAACAGCAGCCTGTAACGCTTGTATTTCACACTGACAGATGCAGCAAAGGTCTCAAATTTAGTATTTTGCCCAAAATTGGTGTTTTTTTATGCCCAGAAAATTATTGCAGTATTTCAAGCTTGTATTTCACAATAACAAATGTTGCTAAGGCACCAGATTTAGAATATTGCAAAAAAAAATAATTTTTATTTTTTAAATCCACAATGTTATTGCAGTATTTCAAGCTTGCATTTCACACTGACTGTTGAGGAAGGGTTGAGACGCATGCATATATATAAATATATGCATGCAAACATGTGCATGCATGTTCGATATATATGCATGCATTGACTGCCATATCATAGGATGATGTGCGCAGATGTGCCCAGCATCTGCGCACATCTGCCCTTAGTGGCCCACAGGAGCTCATAATGGCCCCTGTGGGAAATATGTGCCCCCTTATAGGTCCCTTTTCACATATATATATATATATATATATATATATATATACAGTACAGACCAAAAGTTTGGACACACCTTCTCACTCAAAGAGTTTTCTTTATTTTAATGACTATGAAAATTGTAGATTAACACTGAAGGCATCAAAACTATGAATTAACACATGTGGAATTATATACATAACAAAAAAGTGTGAAACAACTGAAAATATATCATATTCTAGGTTCTTCAAAGTAGCCACCTTTTGCTTTAATTACTGCTTTGCACACTCTTGGCATTCTCTTGATGAGCTTCAAGGGGTAGTCACCTGAAATGGTTTTCACTTCACAGGTGTGCCCTGTCAGGTTTAATAAGTGGGATTTCTTGCCTTATAAATGGGGTTGGGACCATCAGTTGCGTTGTGGAGAAGTCAGGCGGATACACAGCTGATAGTCCTACTAAATAGACTGTTAGAATTTGTATTATGGCAAGAGAAAAGCAGCTAAGTAAAGAAAAACGAGTGGCCATCATTACTTTAAGAAATGAAGGTCAGTCAGTCCGAAAATTGGGAAAACTTTAAAAGTGTCCCCAAGTGCAGTCACAAAAACCATCAAGCGCTACAAAGAAACTGGCTCACATGCGGACCGCCCCAGGAAAGGAAGACCAAGAGTCACCTCTGCTGCGGAGGATAAGTTCATCTGAGTCACCAGCCTCAGAAATAGCAGGTTAACAGCAGCTCAGATTAGAGACCAGGTCAATGCCACACAGAGTTCTAGCAGCAGACACATCTCTAGAACAACTGTTAAGAGGAGACTGTGTGAATCAAGCCTTCATGGTAGAATATCTGCTAGGAAACCACTGCTAAGGACAGGCAACAAGCTGAAGAGACTTATTTGGGCTAAAGAACAAAAGTAATGGACATTAGACCAGTGGAAATCTGTGCTTTAGTCTGATGAGTCAAAATTTGAGATCTTTGGTTCCAACCACCGTGTCTTTGTGCGACGCAGAAAAGGTGAACAGATGGACTCTACATGCCTGGTTCCCACCATGAAGAGGGGGTGTGATGGTGTGTGTGTGTGGGGGGGCTTTGCTGGTGACACTGTTGGGGATTTATTCAAAATTGAAGGCATACTGAACCAGCATGGCTACTACAGCATCTTGCAGCGGCATGCTATTCCATCCGGTTTGCGTTTAGTTGGACCATCATTTATTTTTCAACAGGACAATCACCCCAAACACACCTCCAGGCTGTGTAAGAGCTATTTGACCATGAAGGAGAGTGATGGGGTGCTGCGCCAGATGACCTGGCCTCCACAGTCACCGGACCTGAACCCAATCGAGATGGTTTGGGGTGAGCTGGACCGCAGAGTGAAGGCAAAAGGGCCAACAAGTGCTAAGCATCTCTGGGAACTCTTTCAAGACTGTTGGAAGACCATTTCAGGTGACTACCTCTTGAAGCTCATCAAGAGAATGCCAAGAGTGTGCAAAGCAGTAATCAAAGCAAAAGGTGGCTACTTTGAAGAACCTAGAATATGACATATTTTCAGTTGTTTCACACTTTTTTGTTATGTATATAATTCCACATGTGTTAATTCATAGTTTTGATGCCTTCAGTGTGAATCTACAATTTTCATAGTCATGAAAATAAAGAAAACTCTTTGAATGAGAAGGGGTGTCCAAACTTTTGGTCTGTACTGTATATCCCCCATATCCATAGGCCCCAATACATGATCTGAAACCAGGTGCATCGGTGTGAATGTGCCACAAGCATTCACACTGATGCAATCTGGTTGATTGCATCAGAATGACTGGTCATCCTGATGACTACAAAGAACTCAGATTCAACAGCACTGCTGGAGATAATTATGCATGATAGAATGAAGGGAGAAACCCCCCCTCCTTCTATTATGAGCATTCTGGCAGCGTGATTACCATCACGCTGCCCGGAATGCAAAATTCTACAGGCGGGAGATCAAAGGCTTTTCCCACCTGTTCGCAAATGGGCCAGCCCCGATGTGCTCGTTCGGGGACACGCGGGCTGGCGCAGTGATGTCATCTCACTGCGCCGGCCCACGTGTCCCTGATGGTGGCGCGCGCATGTGGGCGGTGCGGCAGTGCGGGCCACCGGACATAAATATCTGGCAGCCCCTGCACTGGAGGAAGAAGAAGCCGAGCCCCCCCCCCCCCCGAAGAGGATCCCCCTGGACAACGAGCAGACCTGGAGGGCTGAGTACCACTATCCCACCAACGATCAACCCTTCCTTTATCCTATTCCTACCAACCACCCCATACTACTCAACCCTTCCTTTATCCTATTCCCACCAACGATCCCTGATCCTACCATTTACCCCCCACTATTCCCCTACCCATTACCTACCCACTACCTACCCATATTCACCCCTCTCTGTACCCCTTACTCACTTGCAGGGTATTAACCCTTGCATTGCTGTAACCCAACCCTTACCACCATCCCCCTACCCAGACCCTGCAGGAACATCCCTGCTCCTTATTAACCCTCGTTGTTCCCTTAGGGATAGGATTAGAACCTGGTGGGGTGGGCTGTTAATATATGTGTGTGTGTACTGTATTAGATAGCTTTGTGGGTGGAATTTGGGAACCGTGTAGTGCAGTTTAGTGCTGTATTTATAGTGCTGTATTGTTAGTGTATTGCGTGCGTAGTGTACTGTAGGTATTAATAAATATCTTGTTTTACTTGTAACTATCTGTGTAACATGTGGTTATTAGTGATAGTAGGTTTAGTAAGGCGCATGCAGCTAGTTTAGTGATTAGCGTAAGGCAAAGTATAGTGAAAGTATTGTGATATTATTATAAAGGTATAAATAGGCGCAGTCTTCACTAGACGGCTCCTCCTATTTATGAATATTAATTATCAATATTTGCATAAATATTGGTGATTAATATTCCCCTTTACATTGACAGATGCAGCAAACACAGCAAATTTTGTATTTTGCCCAAAATGGGTGTTTTTATAATTTACAGAATATAACAGCAGTATCTAATGCTTGTATTTCACACTGACAGATGCTTTAACCACCTCAGCTCCCCTAGCTTAAAGACCCTTAATGACCAGACCACTTGTTACAATTCTGCACTACACTACTTTCACGGTTTATTGCTCGGTCATACAGCTACCACCCAAATGAACTTTACCTCCTTTTCCTCTCACTAATAGACCTTTCATTTGGTGGTATATCATTGCTGCTGACATTTTTACTTTTTTTGTTATTAATCAAAATTTACAGATTTTTTTGCTAAAAAATTACATTTTTCACTTTCAGTTGTAAAATTTTTCAAATAAAACTACATTTCTATATAAATTTGTATCTAAATTTATTGTTCTACATGTCTTTGATAAAAAAAAAATGTTTGGGTAAAAAAAAAAATGGTTTGGGTAAAAGTTATAGCGTTTACAAACTATGGTACAAAAATGTGAATTTCCGCATTTTTAAGCGGCTCTGACTTTCTGAGCACCTGTCATGTTTCCTGAGGTTCTACAATGCACAGACAATAGAAAAACCCCACAAATGACCCAATTTCGGAAAGTAGACACCCTAAGGTATTCGCTCATGGGCATAGTGAGTTCATCGAACTTTTTATTTTTTGTCACAAGTTAGCGGAAAATTATTATTTTTTTATCTTACAAAGTCTCATATTCCACTAACTTGTGACAAAAAATAAAAACTTCCATGAACTCACTATGCCCATCACAAAATACCTTGGGGTGTCTTCTTTCCAAAATGAGGTCACTTGTGGGGTAGTTATACTGCCCTGGCATTTTAGGGGCCCTAATGCGTGAGAAGTAGTTTGAAATCAAAATGTGTACAAAATGCCCTTTGAAATCCTAAAGGTGCTCTTTGGAATTTGTGCCCCTTTGTCCACCTAGGCTGCAAAAAAGTGTCACATATGTGGTATCGCCGTACTCAGGAGAAGTTGGGCAATGTGTTTTAGGGGGTCTTTTTACATATACCCATGCTGGGTGAGAGAAATATTTCTCTAAAAGACAACTTTTCCCATTTTTTTATACAAAGTTGGCATTTGACAGAGATATTTATCTCTGGGGTATATGTGTTTTGGGGTATATGTAAAAAGACACCCCAAAACACATTGCCCAACTTCTCCTGAGTACGGCGATACCACATGTGTGACACTTTTTTGCAGCCTAGGGGCGCAAAGGGGCACAAATTCTGCTTAGGAGGGCATTTTTAGACATTTGGATTTCAGACTTCTTCTCACGCTTTAGGGCCCCTAAAATGCCAGGGCAGTATAAATACCCCACATGTGACCCCATTTTGGAAAGAAGACACCCCAAGGTATTCCATGAGGGGCATGGCGAGTTCATAGAAGATTATTATTTTTTTGGCACAAGTTAGCGGAAATAGTTTTTTTTTTTTCTCACAAAGTCTCCATTTCCGCTAACTTGGGACAAAAATGTTAATCTTTCATGGACTCAATATGCCCCTCAGCGAATACCTTGGGGTGTCTTCTTTCCAAAATGGGGTCATTTGTGGGGTGTTTGTACTGCCCTGGCATTTGAGAGTCTCCGCAATCATTACATGTATGGCCAAGCATTAGGAGTTTCTGCTATTCTCCTTATATTGAGCATACGGGTAATGAGATTTTTTTTTTTTCCGTTTAGTCTCAAAAACAAGGAGGGGAAAGGCGTCTGCCAGGACATAGGAGCTCCGCCCAACATCCAAACCCACTTAGCTCGTATGCCCTGGCAAATCCGATTTCTCCATTCACATCAATCGATGTGGATGAATAAATCTTTTTTTTTTTTTTTTTTTTTATATACAAAGTGTTTGCCAAAGCATATGAACACCACCGCCCCCTCAGCTCATAAGCCTCGGCAAACGTATATTTTACTGCAGAGGAGAAATCTTGTCTTGCAGCGCCGCATACACCAACTTTTGTGTAATCTGACAGCAGCGCAATGCTTCTGTCAGAATGCACATTAGTGCTGCAGCTGGTTCATCGGTTGGTCCACCTAGAAGGTAACAAAAACAAAAAAGAAAAAAACAGGCCGCAACGCAATACATTTATTAACATTATAATGACATTTGAATGGAACATTAACTTTTATTAACTTTATTTAACTTTTTGAACAGAACATTAACTTTTTTACTTACCGGTGATTTTTTATTTTTTTTGTTTTGGTTACCTTTTTTATAAGAAAACCTCTCCTTCCCCATGGGACAATGTGCAAAGCGCAAATCGCCCAGAGATGTGGCGGAGTACATTATGCACTTTGTCCCAGGTGAAAGGAGAGGTTTGCAGCAGCTCTGTGTGAAAGGGCCCTAATAGCCCTGTGTGCCTGTCCTGTGAGATGCAATCCTTATGCTAATAGTGTACCTGTGAGTGGTACTTCCGGAAACACTCCCCTAAGCATAGGGCAGGGTGGTCAGGGCAGTCATGACAGAAATAGCGGGTGTCACGCCTTATTCCACTCCTGCTACAGACACAACATCTTTTTGGGGTGACGCTTAAGTTGAGGTACCAGAAACGACATTGGAGAAATGTCGCTCGTGGTGGATGGGACCACGGAACCTCCTGGATACAGGAGGTTCTCGATGATCTCTTCCTGAAATTTGAGGAAGGATCTTGTTCTCCCAGCCTTACTGTAGAGAACAAAACTATTATATACAGCCAATTGAATCAAATATACAGACACCTTCTTATACCAGTGTCTGGTGCGGCGGGACACTAAATAAGGAGCCAACATCTGGTCATTGAAGTCCACCCCTCCCATGAGCGAATTATAGTCGTGGACCGAGAGGGGATTTTCAATGACACTGGTTGCTCGTTCAATTTGTATTGTCGTGTCTGCGTGAATGGAGGAGAGCATGTAAACGTCACGCTTGTCTCTCCATTTCACCGCAAGCAGTTCTTTGTTACACAAGGCAGCCCTCTCCCCCTTGCAAGAAAATGGGTGTTTTTTTAAGCCCCTGATGTAGGGTATTGCCAAGAATAGGTGTTTTTTTAAACCCAGAAAATTATTGCAGTATTTCAAGCTTGTATTTCACACTGACAAATGCTGCATAGGCACCAAATGTAGGATATTGCCCAAAATAGGTGTTTTTTTTGAAACCCCAAATATTATTGCAGTATTTCAAGCTTGCATTTCACACTAACAAATGCAGCATAGGCCCCAGATGTAGGGTATTGGCAAAAATGGGTGTTTTTTTAAACCCAGAAAATTATTAAAGTATTTCAAGCTTGTATTTCACACTGACAAATGCTGAAAAAGCACCAGATGTAGGATATTGCCAAAAATGGGTGTTTTTTTTTAAAACCCAGAATATTATTGCAGTTTTTTAAGCTTGTATTTGACACTGACAGATGCAGCAAACTCCGCAAATTTTGTATTTTGCCCAAAATGGGTGTTTTTTTAATAACAGAATATAACAGCAGTATCTAACGCTTGTATTTCACACTGACAGATGCAGCAATGGCCTCAAATTTAGTATTTTGCCCAAAATGGGTGTTTTTTAAACCCAGAAAATTATTGCAGTATTTCAAGCTTGTATTTCATACTGACAGATGCAGCAAACTCCGCAAATGTAGTATTTTGCCCAAAATGGGTGTTCTTTTTATAACAGAATATAACAACAGTATCTAACGCTTGTATTTTACACTGACAGATACAGCAAAGGCCTCAAATTTAGTATTTTGCACAAAATGGGTGTTTTTTTTAAATAACAGAATATAACAGCAGTATCTAACACTTGTATTTCACAATGACAAATGCTGCAAAGGCATAAGATGTAGGATATTGGCCAAAATGGGTGTTTATTTAAACCCAGAAAATTATTGCAGTATTTCAAGCTTGTATTTAGCACTGAGAAATGCTGCAAAGGCACCAGATGTAGAATATTGCCCAAAATTTGTGTTTTTTTTAACCTAGAATAATATTCCAGTATTTTAATTTTGTATTTCACACTGACAGATGCAGCAAAGGCCTCAAATTTAGTATTTTGCCCAAAATCGGTGTGTTTTTAAACCTAGAATATTATTGCAGTATTTCAAGCTTGTATTTCACACTAACAAATGCAGCATATGCCCCAGATGTAGAGTATTGGTAAAAATGGGTGTTTTTTTAAACCCAGAAAATTACTGCAGTATTTAAAGCTTGTATTTCACACTGACAGATGCAGCAAACACTGCAAATTTAGTATTTTGCCCAAAATGGGTGTTTTTTTGAATAACAGAATATAACAGCAGTATCTAACGCTTGTATTTCACACTGACAGATGCAGCAAAGGTCTCAAATTTAGTATTGTTATGCCCAAAAATGTATTGCAGTATTTCAAGCTTGTATTTCACACTGACAAATGTTGCAAAGGCACCAGATGTAGGATATTGCAAAAAATTGGTGTTTTTTTTAAACCCAGAATATTATTGCAGTATTTCAAGCTTGTATTTCACATTGACAGATGCAAATTTTTAATTTTTCCCCAAAATGGGTGTTTTTTCATAACATAATATAACAGCAGTATCTAACGCTTGTATTTCACACTGACAAATGCTTTAAAGGCCTCAAATTTAGTATTTTGCCTAAAATGGGTGTTTTTTTAAACCCAGAAAATTATTGCAGTATTTCAAGCTTGTATTTCACACTGACAAATGCTGAAAAGGCACCAGATGTAGGATATTGCCCAAAATTTGTGTTTTTTTAAACCTAGATTACTATTGCAGTATTTCAAGCTTGTATTTCACACTGACAGATGCAGCAAATTCCGCAAATTTAGTATTTTGCCCAAAATGTGTGTTTTTTTAATGACAGAATATAACAGCAGTATCTAACGCTTGTATTTCACACTGAGAGATGCAGCAAATGCAGCAAATGCTGCAAATTTTGTATTTTGCCCAAAATGGGTGTTTCTTTTTAAATAAGAGAATATAACATCATTTCAAGCGATCCCGATACACATCCCCAGGCTTTTCTTTCACACCCTGTTAAAAATGCTCACACATTTCATATAGGCTGGGAAAAACCCCAAGATTTCCCATTCCCTCCTGTTCAACCCTAAACACAGTTTAGGTCTAGGACTACCTATTTTTGTAGCCTACCATAGGGCTTCGCATCTAATGCGCATTGTTGACTGATGTCGGCACCAATCGCATAAACAGTGGGTCCAATTGGAAAAATTCTTTATCCCCACTCCGTTGCCAGCGACTCCATGGTTGGGTGCCCGTGTCCCTCTGCAATCACGACTCCATCTGACCATTGGTCCGACCCTTCGTACCTTTACCTCCACTGTGGATAACGCAGACATTTCCCCCTGCCCCTCACCGATGTATCCGATTTTAGGAAACCCTCAATTTGCACCGGGGCTCGACCAGGGCAACTTTAGGACTTTATTATCCAACAACACTTTCCGGGCACACCATTTTATTGTGACAAACTACTGGACGATTCCACACTCGACTACTGACACGCCAGTCTTGACTGACTGGCAGTCTCAACAACGCCGTCACTTCTTCTCTACACTCCCCCAGGCGACCTTATATACTAGAAACAAAACTCACTTTGAGAAACTCTGTGACCAGAGCGGTACTCTCCGACACACTCTCTCCAGCATGTACAGTTTACTGACTTCACCTTCAGGTCTCCCATCCCCGAAATACATGACACATTGAGAACAGGACCTGGGAGTGACGTTCACGACTGAACAGAAAGACAGGATCTACATGTGTGCACATAAGACTTCTATAGCTAGTAACATACAGAAAGCAGGATTTAAAATACTTTCCAGATGGTACCGAGTACCCACCAGACTGAATGCCATATTCCCTACAGTATCTCCACTTTGCTGGTGCTGTGGCGAAGCTAGAGGAACTTTAATACACATCTTTTGGGAATGCCAGGCACTGACACAATTTTGGGATAGAGTTTGACAGGTCACATCTAAGTTCACCACGGTCAACCTCCCGAGGTCACCGGCCTTTTTCCTGCTCCACTAGTGCGACCGGTCTTTTGCGACTTAGAAGAAATCTGTGATACGACATCTGGCTTGTATCCCATGCCTTTGGAGACAAACGACAATACCTATGATGTCTCTGTAGTTGGGTAAAATTCAGGAGATCATGAGGATGGAGGATCTAACTGCTGCTTCACTACAAAACACTGAGAATAATTTCCTTAAAACGTGGAAAAGCTGGATGACATTTCAAGACACCCAGGAGTATAAACTTTTTTTGCTGCCTGATGCTGATGGTTTTCTGTCAACTAACCGGCCTTCCTTTCTCTTTCTGTTCTTTCAAGACTACTTTCTTTCTTGGTCCTGTCTCTTCCCCCTCTCTCCCCCACTTCCATTCCCTATCTTCCCTAGTCCTTCCCCCCCCCCACTAATCGTTTGTAGTTCCATGTTTACTGGACCATGCCTAGTTGAATTGAATTCTACGATGTAATCCGGCCTATGCAGGGGCGTAACTAGAGGTGAGTGGGCCCCACAGCAAATTTTTGTATGGGCTCCCCCCCCCCCCCACGTGTAAACCCCGCTCCTTTGGCTAGTCACGATCTAGACCAGACTGGGCTGCCATGCCATCCTTTTCCTATTATATATATTATATACATACACACACACCCTATCTGTCATGTAGTGTCAGTCTATCATACTGTTGTGGGGGCCGTGTCAAAGTCTTAGGCCCCTTTCACATGGGCGAGTTTTCCGCGCGGGTGCAATGCATGATGTGAACACATTGCATCCGAACTGAATCCGGACCCATTCACTTCAATGGGGCTGTGTACATGATCAGTGATTTCCACGCATGACTTGTGCGTTGCAAAAAAATCGCAGCATGCTCTATATTCTGCGTTTTTCACGTAGCGCAGGCACCACAGAAGTGAATGGGGCTGCTTGAAAATTGCATTGCATCCGCAAGCATTGTGGATGCAATGCGATTTTCACGGATAGTTGCTAGGAGATGATAGGGACCCGAACTTTATTATTTTCCCTTATAACATGGTTATAAGGGAAAATAATAGCATTCTTAATACAGAATGCTAAGTAACATGTGTCTTGAGGGGTTAAAAAATAATAAAATAATTAATTATTCACCTCATCCACTTGATCGCACAGCCCGGCTCGTCTTCTTTCAGGACCTGGCAGGAAAAGTACCTTTGGTGACGTCACCGCGCTCACAACGTGGTGAGTGTGGTGACGTCGGAGCAGGTCCTGCTGAATGAAGATAGAAATCTTCTATCTTCATTCAGCAGGACCTGAGCCGACGTCACCACGCTCACCACCAGGTTGCAAGGAGATATTGTTTGTAAACTTTTAGTTTTTTATCATGTGCATGAAAAACGCATCAAAACGCATTGCACCTGCGCAGAAAAAACTGAACGCAATCTTAGACAAAACTGACTGAACTTTCTTGAAAAATGGTGCGAGTTTCACTGAATGCACCCTGAACGCATCTGGAGCCAACCCGTATCACTTGTGTGAAAGGGGCCAGCCATTCCCGTATTGATGACCGCATATGCGGATCAGCAATAAATGGGCACCCTTCCGCGTGCATTCCGCATCACGGATGCGGACCTATTCACTTTAATGGGTCCGCAAATCCAGAGATGCAGAAGGGTGCGAAACGGAATCACGGAACGGAACACTATGTAAGCACTACGCAGGGCTTCCGTGGGGTTCCATTCCGCACTTCCGTTCCACCAAAGATAGAACATGTCCTTTTTGCAGAATTGTGCTTTCCTGGGTAATATACCCGGAGAGGTGAACATGACATCACACTACACTGTATGTACAGTATGACCCCTGCTGTAGCATAGGCACCTATTCTATGTATTGCTGCAGGGCTGACACCGACTGTAGTCTGTCCCCATGGTCTGAGCCCCTGGTAACCAGTCGAGTAGCTAGAAATGACTGGGCCCCACAGCAAATTTTTAAACGGGCAGGCAGGCGTCATACAGTGACATTTGATTCTTTAACATACATGTGTTTTTACTGGACTATGACGTACACAATACAAAAATGCAGTACTCCACGTTCTTGTATTCTGCACAATCCGGTAAAAAAAAAGTTGTTTTTTTTTACAATGAAACTCTATGGTGAACGGATGTCACTGTCATGGCATCAGTATGAGGCATCCGAATATGTTTTTTTGTATACGTTAAACGGATGGGAAAAAACGTGATGTGAACCCAGCCTTAGGGTCTATTCACAAGTCCATTTTTTCTTTCCTGATCTGTTCCGTTTTTTGCTGAACAGATCTGGACCAGATCTGGACCCATTCATTTTCAATAGGTCCTGAAAAAAAATCAGACATTGTGCTGTCCGTTTTTTTTCAGGACCCATTGAAAATGAATGGGTCCAGATCTGGTCCAGATCTGTTCAGCAAAAAACGGAACAGATCAGGAAAGAAAAAACGGACGTGTGAATAGACCCTTAAAGGGGTTGTCTGGGTTCAGAGCTGAACCCGGACAGCCCTCCATTTTAACCCCGGCAGCCCCCCTGACATGAGCATCGCAGCAGTTCATGCTCTGATGCTCTCCTTTGCCCTGCGCTAAATTGTGCAGGGCAAAGGCATTTTTTGGAGATCTGGTGACGTACCGGGGCTCTCCATGGGGCTGCCAGGAACCCCGGTGACGTCACTGGCACTGATGGGCTGGACTTAGCTCTGCCCTAGCCAGTAAAACGGCTAGGGCAGAGCGAAAGCCCGCCCCTCAGAGCCGGTGACGTCACCGAACACACTGCCGGGCGGAAACAAAAGAGCCCGTGCCCTGCGCGATTTAGCACAGAGCAAAGGAGTGCATCGGAGCATAAGATGCTCTGATGCTAGCCTCAGGGGGGCTGTCTGGGTGAAAATAAGGATATGTCCGGGTTCAGAGCTGTCCAACCCCTTTAAATGTTGGACAAAAATGTGATGTGAACTAGTGGTGCATTGTACAGTTGTGGAAAAAAACCATACTCGCCTGCTCCACGCCGCTCCGTGATCTTCCAGTCCCCATTCTGGCCTCATACTGGTGTCCCCAAGCTGCACATGGGCGCCCAGAGGAGTGTGGCATCAGATGGATAGGGGGCCTAGAGGGCAGGGCATCAGATAAGTAGGGGGCCCAACTGGGGGGGGGGGGGGGGGCTTCTGAAAGGACAGCAGATGAATGCAGCTGGGGAGGCTACATGAGATGCAGGACAGCTAGGGTTGGCAGGGATAAGCCTGGAATGTATGGGCTCCTGATAGTGACAGGCACAGCATCTTCTTTCTGCGGCACTTCCAGTGTCACTATTCAGTCTCCCCTCTCCCTCCTGCTAATGCCGACTACAGAGCAGTCTCTGTAGCAGGAGCTGGGCTGTACTAATAGTTAGGAGAGGGAGGGGAGACAGGATCTCCCTGTAGCACACTGTCCTGAGCCCTGGCTGCACTATTAAGCAGCCAGGCTCCTCTATTAATGGTCTGTGCTGATGGGCGGGGCTTAGCTCCCTGCTCTGCTCCTAGGATATTCCAAGCAGCAGTGAAGTGAGTGTAGAGGGGGTGTGGCCAGTCTGTTTACTACTGCTCCGGGCCCCTTGTCAGCCCGGGCCCCGAAGCAGCTGCTTCCCCTGCTTCCCTGGTAGGTACGCCACTGGGCCTATGCTGGAACCGACCATTTAACAACTTGGTCGCCATTGGCGCCTCACTGTTATTTCCTATTTGCTTATTTCATATTATACCTTACGTTAATATTTATGTGCCTATATGTCTTATGGGGTAACTCTCTTGGGCTGCGTCCCAGGGTGTCCCCTTCTTGTACTGTGTTAAAATAAAATACACCTAATAAAAAGAGAATAAAAAAATAAATAAAAATATAACAGCAGTATCTAACGCTTGTATTTCACACTGACAGATGCAGCAAAGGCCTCAAATTCAGTATTTTGCCCAAAATGGGTGTTTTTTAACCCAGAAAATTATTGCAGTATTTCAAGCTTGTATTTCACACTGACAAATGCTGCAAAGGCACCAGATGTAAGATATTGCCAAACATTTGTGTTTTTTTTAAACCCAGAATATTATTGCAGTATTTCAAGCTTGTATTTCACACTAACAAATGCAGCATAGGACCCAGATGTGGGGTATTACCAAAAATGGGTGTTTAAACCAAGAATATTATTGCAGTATTTCAAGCTAGTATTTAACACTGACAGATGCAGCAAACACTGCAAATTTAGTATTTTGCCCAAAATGTTTTTTTTTTTTCCAATAACAGAATATAACAGCAGTATCTAACGCTTGTATTTCACACTTACAAATGCTGCAAAGGCACCAGATGTAGGATATTGGTAAAAATTGGTGTTTTTTTAAACCCATAAAATTATTGCAGTATTTCAAGCTTATATTTCACACTGACAAATGCGGCAAAGGCACCAGATGAAGGATATTGCCAAAAATGGGTGTTTTTTTTAAACCCAGAATATTATTGCAATATTTCAAGCTTGTATTTCACACTGAGAGATGCAGCAAATGCCACAAATTTAGTATTTTGCCCAAAATGGGTGTATTTTTTTATAACAAAATATGACAGCAGTATCTAACGCTTGTATTTCACACTGACAGATGCAGCAAAGGCCTCAAATTCAGTATTTTACCCAAAATTTGTGTTTTTTTTAAACCCAGAAAATTATTGCAGTATTTCAAGCTTGTATTTCCCACTGACAAATGCTGCAAAGGCACCAGATGTAGGATATTGCCAAACATGAATGTTTTTTTAAAACCAGAATATTATTGCAGTATTTTAAGCTTGTATTTCACACTAACAAATGCAGCATAGGACCCAGATGTAGGGTATTGCCCAAAATAGGTGTTTAAACCCAGTAAATTATTGCAGTATTTCAAGCTAGTATTCAGCACTGACAGATGCAGCAAAGGCTGCAAATTTAGTATTTTGGCAAAAATTGGTGTTTTTTTTAACCCAGAAAATTATTGCAGTATTTCAAGCTTGCATTTCACACTGACAAATGCTGCAACGGCCCCAGATGTAGGGTCTTGCAAAAAAATTTCGATTTTTTTAAACCCAGAATATAATTGCAGTATTTCAAGCTTCTATTTGACTGTCACAATAGCACATATGCTGTGCTGGTGCACTGAACTTGCATAAAATGGCCGCCGACGCCCACCTAACTAACAGACGGATAAAAGTTATTTTTCTGTGTCACTGGGCTAAGGGCAGGTTAAAAAGATTGTGCACTGCACCCACAAAACAAAATCTATGTAGATTGCTGAGTTAACAAGCACTTCTGACTAATCTTTCCTATTCTCTCCCTCACAGCAGCAGCATCCTATCCCTACACTATTTAGAGCAGAGTGACGTGCAGCGCTACGTGACTCCAGCTTATATAGAGGCTGGGTCATATGCTACACTGGCCAATCACAGCTATGCCATTAGTAGGCATGGCTGTGATGGCTTCTAAGGGCACACAAGTTAAACGCTTGTTGATTGGCTGCTCTGCAGCCTTTCAAAAAGCAGCCTTTTACTGAAATGTTCGGGTCTGAGGTCCAAAAATCCTAAAGTTTGGTACGAACCCGAACTTTACAGTTCAGGTTCGCTCAGCCCTAGCAATAAACCTTACAGGGAAATTTACCATTAGGCTGATGCACAGGTGGCTGCCTGGGCCCTCCTCACAGCCAGCCAGTGGAAGTTTTTGGGGATCAATTTTGTGCTGCTGACAGAAGAGTCACTTCAGAGGCTGATATGTATCAGGTTAGTTTAAGTGCACCAAATGCACAACAATGCTACAGGAGTTGAAAAAAGTTACATAACCAGAATATCACTTTAAGCTCAAATGTTCTTGAGTTCTGCAGCAGGACAATGATCCGAAGCACACCAGCAAATCCACCTCTGAATGGCTGGATAAAAAAACAAAATGAAGGTTTTGGAGTGGCCTAGTCTGATTGAAAAAACAACAAAAAACTCCAATATGGCTGAATGAAAACAATTCTGCAAGGAATAGTTGTCCAAATTTCCTCCACACAGATACGAAAGGCTCATTGCCAGTTATCGCAAACGTTTGATTGCAGTTATTGCCTCAAAGTGTGGCTCAACCAGTTATTAGGTTTAGGGAGCACATACTGTAGGACCAGGTTGGTTTGGAAAGCAGTTTTTTTTACTTAATTAATGAAATCATTTAAAGACTGCATTTTATTTTTACTCAGGATATCTTTAAATTCTAATTTAATTGATAATCTGAATTATTTAAGTGTGACGAATGTGCAAAAACAAAAGAAATCGATAAGGGAGCACAGCAGTTGTACAAATAGATTTGGTTATAACCAATGGAACTGTAATAGACTGCAGAGTACAAAATCTACCAAGAAAAATCTCCTAAATAGTGCCATGACTATGTAGATTTGTCTTTTAGGTTCCTGGGAAAGCTGGGTTACTACCATATGGATCTGTAATAGAGTCTACAGAACACTGAATCTACCAAGATTCCCTCCAATCTACCCTCCTCACCCCTAAATAGTGCCCCAGCTAGGCAGATTTGCATTGGCGGATCCTGGGAAAGCTGGGCTAAAACCATGTGGAACCGTAAGGGACTACAGATTACTAAATCGATCAAGATCAAGATATATCCCTCTACCCCCTCAGATAAATACAGATATAACCCAGATAACAGTTTGTAGTGACATTCAGTAAGAGATTCTGATTACATGGAGAGGGATATATAATCCCCCAGTATTATTATGTATTATTATTATTAGTATTAGTATTAGTATATAATCCCCCACCTTTATTATGGTACATTATAAGGAGATCAGTATAAGGTATAAGAAGATAACTATAACTCCCAGCATGTACAGACTATTATTATGGTGCATCAGTGGATATTACATGGAAAGAAACATAGGAGGAGAAAACTACAACCCCCCAGGATATCTACACTGTTATTATGGGCCATCAGTGGACATTATAGGGAGATGGGTATAAGAAGATAACTATAACTCCCAGCATGTACAGACTGTTATTATGGTGCATCAGTGGATATTACATGGAAAGAAACATAGGAGGAGAGAACTACAACCCCCCAGGATATCTACACTGTTAGTATGGGCCATCAGTGGACATTATAGGGAGATGGGTATAAGAAGATAACTATACCTCCCAACATGTACAGACTGTTATTATGGAGCATAAGTGGCTATTACATAGAGAAGGGTATAAGAGGAGGGAACTATAACTCCCAGCATGTCTAGACTGTTATTCTGGGGCTTCACTAGACAAAATAGGGAGAGTGGTATAAAAGGAGAGAACTACAACTCACAGGAGGTCAAGACTGTTATTATAGGCTACCACTGGACATTATAGGTAGAGTATATAAGAAGAGAACCACAACTCCTAGCATGTCCAGACTGTTATTATGGAGCATCTGTTAACATTACATTATAGGGAAAGGGGTATAAGAGGAGAGAACTACAACTACCAGGAAGTTATTATGGGGCATCAGTGAACATTATAGGTAAAGGGGTTTATGTGGAAATACTACAGCTCCCAGCATGCACCGACTGTTATTATGGAGCATCAGTGGCCATTATACGGAGAGGGATATAAGAGGAGAGAACTACAACTCCAGCGATGTCCAGGCTGTTGTCAAACTGGTGTAAAGTAGAACTGGCTTAGTTGCCCATAGCAACCAATCAGATTCCTTCTTACATTTTTCACAGCTCCTCTTGAAAATTAAAGGTGGAATCTGGTTGCTATGGGCAACTAAGCCAGTTCTATTTTACACCAGTTGTATAAATCTCCCCTTTGTCTTTTTCTAACGCAAAGATATTTAACGTCACATAAATACTGTTTTGAATAAAAATATTCCACTTCCTTTTTAAGTATTCTGCGGACCCCCTGTGGACAATTTCAGCACTGCATATATTTTTGAAATGTCAGCATGGTGTCAAAAGTCCCATCAATTGAAACCAACCTTACCAAATATTGTTAGTGTTCATTTTATTAATAGACCACAAATAATAATTAGTAAATTCCTTTTATTAGTGGATAATAATTGGCCACGAAGATATAATGTTACCTAAAAAAATTATATTAACTGAAAACAACATATAATAATTAAACTTGTATCCTAATATATACAACCTTAAAACCATAGTCCACTCATAACGTGAGTGAGTTTACCCATCCCTGGGCCGACGTGCAGTGAATAGAAGGACAGCACCAGTTCCTTCCGGGCACACTCTGTTTTCCAGGGACTCCCGCCAGATGGTGGTTGAGGTGCCCTTGGTGGACTGGGTTTATGGTGCCGGGGAGGCAGGGTCCCTGGTGTTCGTGACACCAGCACCGTAAGGTGCAATTGAAGATAATAAAGAACAAGGAGAGTCAAAGGTTGATGAACTAACTGGAACTTTACTTAACCAATAGCTTGAGGTAAATGCAATTCCAATAAAAGTGCTTTGGTTCACAGTGATGAGGTAAAGCTGCAACTCCAGACAACAGGCTTGGTGGTTGGCTGATACAGGCTTTAGCTTAGCGATGAAGAAGGGATAACTTTCTTGGGCCTCATGCACACGACCGTTGTGTGCATCCGTGGCCGTTGTGCCGTTTTCAGTTTTTTTTCGCGGACCCATTGACTTTCAATGGGTCCGTGGAAAAATCGGAAAATGCACCGTTTTGCAGCCGCATCCGTGATCCGTGTATCCTGTCCGTCAAAAAAATATGACCTGTCCTATTTTTGTGACGGACAACGGTTCACAAACCCATTCAAGTCAATGGGTCTGTGAAAAAACGCGGATGCACACAAGATTGGCATCCGTGTCCGTGATCCGTGGCCGTAGGTTACTTTCATACAGACGGATCCGAAGATCCGTCTGCATAAAAGCTTTTTCAGAGCTGAGTTTTCACTTTGTGAAAACTCAGATCCGACAGTATATTCTAACACAGAGGCGTTCCCATAGTGATGTGGACGCTTCTAGTTAGAATATACTACGAACTGTGTACATGACTGCCCCCTGCTGCCTGGCAGCACCCAATCTCTTACTTACAGGGGGCTGTGATCCGTACAATTAACCCCTCAGGTGCCGCAAGGGGTTAATTGTGCGTATCATAGCCCCCTGTAAGAGATCTGGGGCTGCCAGGCAGTAGGGGGCAGACCCCCCTCCCTCCCCAGTTTCAATTTCACTGGTGGCCAGTGTGGCCCCCCTCCCTCCCTCTATTGTATTACTATCACTGGTGGCCAGTATGGCCCCCCTACCCCCCCCCCTCCCTCCCTCTACTGTATTAAACTAATTGGTGGCACAGTGTGCGGCCCCCCCAGCCCCCCCTCCCCCCTCTATTGTATTTAACTAATTGGTGGCACAGTGTGTGCCCCCCGGCCCCCCCTCCCTCTATTGTATTTAACTCATTGGTTGCACAGTGTGCGGCCTCAGCCCCCCCCCCCCCGATCATTGGTGGCAGTGGAGAAGCATCATACTTGCCTACTGGCTGCTGTGCTGTCTGTGACCGGCAGGGAGCTCCTCCTACTGGTAAGTGACAGATCATTAAGCAATGCACCGCACAGACCTGTCACTTACCAGTAGGAGGAGCTCCCGGCCGGTCACAGACATCACAGCAGCCAGCAGGTAAGTATGATGCTTCTAATTATGCTAAGTAACCATGGCAACCAGGACTGCAGTAGCGTCCTGGTTGCCATGGTTACCGATCGGAGCCCCGATTAAACTGGGACTCCGATCGGAACTCTCCGCTGCCACCAATGATGGGGGGGGGGGGGGAGGCCGCACACTGTGCCACCAATGAGTTAAATGCAATAGAGGGAGGGAGGGGGGGCGCACACTGGCCACCAATGAGTTAAATACAATAGAGGGAGGGAGGGCCGCACACTGTGCCACCAATGAGTTAAATACAATAGAGGGAGGGAGGGGGGGCTGGGGGGCCGCACACTGTGCCACCAATGAGTTAAATACAATAGAAGGAGGGAGGGGGGACGGGGGGGGCCGCACACTGTGCCACTAATGATAATACAATAGAAGGAGGGAGGGGGGTCCGCACTGGCCACCAATGATATTCAAACTGGGGAGGGAGGGGGGTCTGCCCCTGAGGGGTTAATTGTACTATCATAGCCCCCTGTAACAGATCGTGTGCTGCCAGGCAGCAGGGGGCAGTCATGTACACAGTTTGTAGTATATTCTAACTAGAAGCGTCCCCATCACCATGGGAACTCCTCTGTGTTAGAATATACTGTCGGATATGAGTTTTCACGATGTAACTCAAATCCGATGGTATATTCTAACATAGAGGCGTTACCATGGTGATGGGGACGCTTCAAGTTAAAATATATTATCGGATTGGAGAAAACTCTGATCTGATGGTATAAAAGGGACTCCTGACTTTACATTGAAAGTCAATGGGGACGGATCAGTTTGCAATTGCACCATATTGTGTCAATGTCAAACAGATCCGTCCCCATTGACTTGCATTGTAATTCAGAACGGATCCGTTTGGCTCCGCACGGCCAGGCGGACACCAAAACAACTTTTTTTTCATGTCCGTGGATCCTCCAAAAATCAAGGAAGACCCACGGATGAAAATACGGTCACGGATCACGGACCAACGGAACCCTGTTTTGTGGACCGTGAAAAAATACTGTCGTGTGCATGAGGCCTTAGGCTGAGTTCACATGAGCGTTTTTGCTTTCCGTTCTGCTCTCCGTTCTGTTTTGAATCAGTTCTGAAAAAGAATCGGATTGTTTTATAACATAACACAACAGACCCCTTATTGTCCGTTTTACAGACGGATTTCAGTAACGGATCCGTTAAAAACTGATTTAAAACTGTCCGTCGATCCGTTATGTCAATTAATGTATCTGTTTTGGGGTTATTTTCTTGTCCCTGCCCCATTTTCATGCTTTGAATTTCAGGAAAGGTGCTAGATATGCGATTTTGCATCTCTTTGCTGGGAGTGGAACTATGCTGCCTGTTCATGTCCTTTTTTCTGTGGACTTTATGATTTGGAAAATCAAAAACAGGAGAATGGCTTGCTTACGTCAAAGAAGACGGCAATATTGGGTGCATCCCATTACATCGGTCCAAAAATAAGATAACATTTTAAAATACAGTGAGAGTATGGGATTTGAATGAAATATTTCAAGAGACAATATTGCGTGGAAGAACAGATTTTATAGGCCACTGGTACTGTCCCCATGTGTGGTGACGTGATGGATCACATTGACTCTTTACACCAATTAGTACATTTTCTGTTTATTACTTGCAGTTAATGGAAGCCAGAATGGTAGTATACCATATTGATTATAAATTATGGGTGAAATACGTGGTATTTGACCAAAGTTACTGTGAGCTACTATATGGTAATTTTAATTTCTTACATAGTTAAAGATATCTGACGGGCAATATGGAATCTTCTGTGTAAAGAATTTGTTCCCCCTTCTACTCCCCAGCACTGGCTTAGCATAGCCAACAAGTTTTTGGAGGTCACCCAGTTTTCAAATTGTATTGGAGCTGTGGATGGAAAGCATGTGAGAATCATGAAGCACCCATATAGTGGATCCTCCTTTTTTAACAATAAAACGCCTTTCTCTGTCATATTAATGGCTATAGCGGATGCACTGTACAAATTTGTGGCTGTGGACATTGGAGCTTTGGGATGAACCAATGAGTCTAGTGTTTTTAAAAATTTGTGTATGGGAAGAAGTCTATACTTCGGAAACTTTGAAATTCCTGAACCTAGGTCTTTACCTGGTACTTAAAAACCCTGCTCTACCATTTGTTCTTGTTGGAGATGAAGCTTTCCAAATGTGTGGAAATTTACTGAAACCATATTCTAGCCATGGTTTAACCTATCCTAAAAGAGTTTTTAATTACCTTCTGACTTGTGCACGAAGAATGCTAGAGTGTGCTTTTGGCATGACGGGGGTATTGGTTATGCATAGTTCGCCTCCTTTACTTACCTCATTACACTTCCATGTCTTACCCCACCACCTCCATTACATCTCCCCGTCAACATCCCCCGAACCCACATAAGACTCGGACCACCGACTGGAATGTAATGGCCACAGCAGCCGTTTATTAAATAACAAATACACAAATAACCACAACAATAATACTGATAATAATAAAGGACCTAATAACTTAACCTAATGGGGGAAGGTCCTTGAAGCCCCCAAAACATCGAGCTGCCGAACCAGGGTGAGCCATTCTTGCCTCCAGCCGTTACCCACAGCTCAAAGGCACCACCGAATGACCCCCCCTCAATTCACCACAACCGCTCGGTCCACCTGGGAGTCCAGCCCCAACCGTGGGGCCCCCCCAATGTCCTCAAATTCCACCTTGACCAACTCCAAGGACCCCCCCCCCCCCCGACTCTGGGCGTTCCTCCACAACCTCAGGGCCACCTCAATGCCTTCCTGCAATGCCAAATTCCACATATCCAGCCCTACGGCATTCAAGTGCACACCCTCCGACCCCCAAAAGGCCCCCACTCCACTCTCCAACTCCATGTGTCTGACCACCACCGCCCCGTTCCGAGCCATAAAACACCCTATCGCTCTATTTACTTTCACCTGCGCCTTGTTAACTGCCTCCACTGACCGAGCGTCCCTCCAAACCCGCTTCGGGCTATGTCTGACCACACGGTCACCATACCGGGGAACAATGACCATAGCCGCAAAAAATCCCACTTGACCTCCTTAATCAACTCCCGAATAGGCCTTGTCGCCAAATCATTGCCTCCTGCATGGACCACTAACACATTAAGCACCCTGTCTATCCGCACAAACCGATGTACCTCTGGCAACACCCCTTTCCAATCCATCTTACCACCGTAGATACTCTGTCAAATCCCAACTGCTAGCCGTCCGGCCAAACCGCTGACCGGATGGCCCCCCAGAAAACGTAAGAATGCCCCAAAATCCACACCAGAGCGGGTGCCGCATCTGCAATGAGAAGATTACAAGAACAATACCGCAGCTTTTTGCATGCACAAAACACATAATCCCCTTACCAACAATCTACCCCTAACCACCGAAACCGGGTCGATTCCCACCGCCCAATCCTCTTGATAGCCTCCTCTCCCAGGCCCAATCTTGCCACTTCCGTTGCTGCCCCGATCCTGAAGGAGTGGCTGGAGTAACCCTCCCTGTCCAACCCCACCTGGTTCAAACACTTATAAAATACCGCTGAAAACTGAAAACGAGACAAGAAAGTGCCATCGGCGTGCACCAACAAAGGGGACAACGCCCCAACAGTCCCTGCCCCATAGTCTTGCAGACATTGAACAGGGCACATATCACAACCCCCCATCCTGAAAAGAACCTCTCTCCGACCCGGACCCACCACATCCGTCTTTGACCGACGAATCACAAACTCAACTCTGTCCGCAAGCAAGTCAACATCTTCCCTCACAAGCCCCCCCCCCACCCTACTCACGACGAACAAACCAGTTCACCCAAACGCATTGCCCCAAAAAACACTAAAGAGAATGCCAAACGAAACAACCGGAGTTCTCACTCCGACCTACAAACCCCCCGCAATTGACTACCCAACTGAAGCAATAACCTGAACGACACAGGCCTCCTACCGTCCACCCCCATACCCATCCTTTGCCACCCTTTCAGTGCCTGAACCCCCAAAAACGATTTTGAACCAAACGCCAACCCTGCCATATAACCGTTAATCTTACTTAACAACCAACCCTCCTCCTTACAGTGGCCCAAAAACATTAACAAAGAAAACTCAGACTCCTCATTCCCCCCTCCCGAACTGGTACACCAATCATCCCAATCACCCCAGTCCCACCGGTACACCAATCCTCCCAAGCACACCAGGCCCTCATATACATACCCCACGTACCAGGCGCCAATGATGCTTGGATGAGCCCCGCTATGGTTCCTCCAACAGATCCCACAGGCAAGCCGGACACTCCAGACCAACCGTGTCTGCCTCCGGGGCCAACTGCCGAAACCGATTCTCCTGCGAACGAGAAAGGGCATCAACAATACAATTGTCCACCCCTGGCATGTGCACCGCTACAATCCAAGCATTAAGCGACAAACACTCCAACACCAAGCGCTGCAGCAGCAGCACCACCAATGGCGACGATGCTGACAAGCCATTTATCGCCTGAACCACCCCCATATTGTTGCAGTGGAAATGTATCTTCCTATCCCGAAAACGCTCCCCCCATAACAAAACCGCCAACACGATGGGAAATAACTCCAATAAGGCCAAATTCTTCACCAGGCCCGCTCCACCCACACAACCGGCCAAACCCCAGCACACCATTGATCCCCACAGAAGGCCCCAAAACCCGAACCCCCTGCCGAGTCAGTAAACAATTCAAAATCAAATGAATTAACAACCTCCCCCATAAACAGCGAGCGACCGTTATAACGGTCCAGAAATGAACTCCACACCTGCAAGTCCGCTCGCAATTCTCTCCCCAACCGAATGTAATGATGTGGGACGACCACCCCCTCGGTCGCCTGCACCAAGCGCCTGCAGAACACCCGGCCCATGGGCATGATCCGACAAGCGAAATTGAGCTTCCCCAGCAGCGACTGAAGCTCCCTCTACTGTAACTTCTTCACCCGTCTCGCCCTAGCCACCAGCCCCTTCAATCCAGCTTATCCCCCAGCAATCTACACTCCCTTCTCACTGAGTCAATAACTATCCCAAGGAAGCTCAATTCCGTTACAGGCCCCACCGTCTTTTCTTCAGCCAATAGGACACCAAACTTATCAAAAAGCGAACTCAACGTCTCCAACAATAACGCACAAACCCGCGACCCCGGGGGGGCCGATACACAAAAAAATCGTCCAGATAATGAATCAGCAATTCACAACCTGATGAGTCCACTCCAAAAACAAGCTGAACGTTTCAAAGTAGGCGCACGACAGCGAACACCCCATGGGTATACAATGAACCACAAAATAAAAAAACATCCCAAAAACACCCCAACAAATGCTGACACAGGATGAACCGGCAGCAACCTAAACGCTGCTTTGATATCTGTTTTCGCCATCAGAGCACCGGTCCCAAATGCTTTACCCAACCCACCGCCGCGTCAAACGACGTATAAACCACTGAACAAACCGCAGGCTCAATACCGTCGTTGACTGAGGAGCCCCTCGGAAACGACAGATGATGGATAAGGCAAAACATATTTGCCTCCTTCTTGTGGACAACTCCCAACGGCGACACCTGCAAATGAAAAATGGGTGGCTCTGAAAACGGGCCCACCATCCGCCCCAGCGCCACCTCCTGATCCTCAAGTAACCTCCCATGGCACCTTGGAGCCTCATTAGCATATCATCTTAAAAATGGCTTTTTTTTATCAAAAGGACAAAACGAAATAAAGTAAGAAGAAGACTGCAGGAAATAAGGTACTTTAGTGACCATGGCAATGGTGACAGCTTAAAATGGTAAAAGCAGGTGACAGATTCCCTTTAACATATTCACCCTTCCAAATCCTCTCCCTAACCTCAGGCTTCAAATGAGCCCCCAACGGACCCTCAAAACAGACGTAAACCTCCTCTTTTGCCTTATCATCCACCCGTTCGTTATCTTCCTCCACATCCTCCCCCACCCGCGTCTGCACCGACACCCCAATGCCAGGTAACCCCCGCTGCTGCTCTTCCACTGACCCCGCGCCTGCCGCTAAACCCTGCACCCCCCAAGCCTGCAAAGGTGCCCCCCCACTCATCCCCCAAATAGCCACCAACCCCGCCAAACCCCCCAACAGTTGCCCCACGCCCTTGCTTAAATCTAACTGGGGGTCACCCCTCGCCCCAGCCCCTATACCCTGCACTACCTGCGCAAGTGGTCCCCAAGCAATCTCACCTGGCTGCCTGGGTGCTGTGTGCCCATCAGACGCAAGTCCTGAATCCGGATGACCTCTCCTCTGGGACCAGGGACGTCATCTTCAGGCTGGCCGATGAAGCTGGAACTCACATCTTCACCTTGCCTCCTGGCAAGGCAGGAACTCAATCTGCAGCATGTCCCCCCTGCTGGCCTTGCCTCTGGACTCCTGCTGTGTCTTGCTGTCTCCTGTCCCCTGGCCCTGGACAGACCAGGGACGCTGGGGTTAATCACCTTCCCTGCTCGGATCCTGGGGCCTGCTGCCACACTGGCAGCAGCCCCGCTCTGGAAACGCGACCTCCCACGCCGAGGGGCCGCCTCCGTGCCCAGAGTTACAGAGGCGCCCACAGTACCAGGTCCTGTTCTCCCGATGTCACCGCACGCTGACGGAGATGGCCGGGCCCGGCCACCCCCAAGGCTCCGCCTACAGGTAGGATTCCTCCCACGTCGGGGCCTGGATGGAGCTGGCACTGACGGCACCTGACGTGGAGGGTCCCTCGAGGGGCTCCGAATACGGCACTGAGCCCAAGGGGGAGAAGAGGATGGGGATCAGCACGCCGGCTGCCTGGCCCACCGCGGCAGTACAACGGGTGGGTGAGGCGGAACAGGAACCTCACCCTCCCCCCTCAGCAGCAGCTGCACTTGCTCTTGGGCCCATGCTGAGCCCCTCACCTCTGTTGCTGCCCACAACTCGCATATTGCCGCCTCAAACTGCTCCATGGTGCCATGGGTACCAGCCAGCTTCTTTCAAACCTAAAATGGCTCCCTGCCTTCTTCTTCCCTGCCATATTTAACCCCTTAACTCCTCCCCCCTTACTTAAACTGAACTATCCTAACACATTGCCGGACCATGGTTGTTAACTATTGCTTATACCGAGTCTGCTGTTCCTCTATTTTTATTAGACAATCACAAAATATTTGTGCGAGATAATCCAAGACTCTATGTTGTCTCCTAACTGCTCTTGGCCTAATTGATACTGTCTCAAAGCAAGAACTTATGAACTTGCGAGTATCAGCAATCATGACAGATGTTTCTGTTTGTCGAATAGCAAATATTAATCGCGAATATTGGCACTTCGAGAATTTGCGAATATTTAGAATATAGTGATATATATTTATAATTTCGAATATTCTAGATTTTTTTTTCAACAGTAACCTCCCTTTTTGCTTGAGGGACAATGAGAAGGCTGCAATGTCTTTGTCTGGGCTTAGCAACATCCCTCGCAACCAATAGGAAAGTTGCCTACCCCTTACTATATAAGAACCTCCCCAGCAGCCCTTGTATGCAGTATTTTGCAGATCTGAGAGAGACAGCAGTTTTATTGCTGTTCTCTCTGCTTTCCTTTGTCATTCCATTAGATATTTAGTTAGTTTATATATATATATATATATAATACAGATAGTTAGTGGGAGATAGTCAGTGTAGGTTAGATAGTGATATAGTGTAGGTTCTGCTGTCCATACATACATGCTACATACATAGTGCTGTATGTATGTATGTATGTAAAGTGTGGATTTGCTCTGGTAGCAGGCTTGCGGACGCAGTATAGAGGCAACGACAACGTCTTTAACTTAAACAGTTCGGTGTTTATTCGCACATAAGGTTAAGCAAAACAAAAAGTCAGTTTCAAGGAAAACAGTCACCTTGAGTCTGGTGTTTGTTAACACCATGCAGCAATGCAGAAGTCCTTGGACATAGCAGAAACCAGCTGCTCTCACGCCAACAAGGTAGCAGGCCTTTACGCAGGCCCAAACTCCCAGGTCCCAACACAGAGACTGACAGAGCTTCACTGTCAGAGAGGACTCAATTCCCCCCACCTGACAGTGCTGCCTGTGTTTTATAGCCCAAACCAAGACCTGGCCTGGAATGTTGGGAGAAGCCACCCACCCTGCACTTTGGCTGCTCCCAGTAAGAGCTGGCCCGGATCTGCTTTACAGCCATACTAAATAGCAAAACCATGTCAGCCAGCACTAGCTTACCGAGGCCAGGACACATACCTTCCGTCAATGACGGACCCTTGCGCCTTCCTACAGTATGTATGTATACTACATACAGTGCTGCCCATAATTATTCATTCCCCTGGCAAATTTTGACTTAAAGTTACTTTTATTAAACCAGCAAGTAATTTTTTGAAGGGAAATGACATAGGTGTCTCCCAAAAGATAATAAGACGATGTACAAGACGCATTATTATGGAAAAAAAACAAATTTCTCAGCTTTTATTTACATTTGAGCAAAAAGTGTCCAGTCCAAAATTATTCATACCCTTCTCAATAATCAATAGAAAAACCTTTATTGGCTATTACAGCAATCAAATGCTTCCTATAATTGCAGACCAGCTTTCTTCATGTCCCCACAGGTATTTTTGCACATTCATCTTTAGCAATGAGCTCCAAATCTTTCATGTTAGATGATCTTCTTGCCATCACCCTGATCTTTAGCTCCCTCCACAGATTCTCAATTGGATTCAAGTCTGGACTAGGCCACTCCAAAACGTTAATGTTGTCTGCTAACCATTTCTTCACCATTTTTGCTGTGTCTTTTGGGTCATTGTCATGCTGAAAGTTTCTCTGCAGACTGCCTGATGTTGTCGTTGAGAATCCTCATGTATTGCTCTTTTTTCATGGTGCCGTTTTACTGTCATTAGGTTCCCTGGTCCTTTGGCTGAAAAACACCCCCAAAGCATTAGGTTTCCACCACCATGTTTGACAGTGGGGATGGTGTTCTTTGGGTTGAAGGCTTCTCCTTTTTTACGTCAAATGAAGGAAACATCATTGTGACCAAACAATTCAATTTTTGTTTCATCTGACCATAACACAGAAGACCAGAATTCTTCTTCTTTGTCCAGATGAGCTTTTGCAAAGTCCAAGCAAGCTTTTGTGTGCCTTATCTGGAGAAATGGAACCCAGAAGTGTGCAGTGTCTGTTGGATTGTCTGCTTTGAGACATTGCCACCAGCAGAGCCCAGATTCACCAGGATGGCCTTGGTGGTGATCCTTGGATTCTTTTTCAACTCTCTAACTATCCTCCTGGCCAGCACAGGTGTCACTTTTGGCATCCGACCACGTCCTCTGAGATTTTCCACAGTGCGGAACATCTTGTATTTTTTGCTCAAATGTAAATAAAAGCTGAGAATTTAATTTTTTTCCACAATAATGCCTCTTGTACATCGTCTTATTATCTTTTTGGAGAAACCTATGTCATTTCCCGTAAAAAAATGACTTGCTGGTTGAATAAAAGTAACTTTTTTGTAAGTCAAAATTACAGTGCTGTGATGTCACAAGTTCACGACAATACTTAGTACACTAATAAGTAGTCAGACCTGTTAAAATGTGAAGTTGCACATATTGCGCCAAAATATTTGCATCATTGGAGCCGATTTTGCAATCGCGAATATATTGGAGCACTCTATCTGCATATAAAGCTATTGTAATGTTATGCCGTGCCAAAGTTGAAGTTCTTTTTGGAAATCTGGGACGCCATGTCATCCGGACCAAAGAGGACAAGGACAACCCAAGTTGTTATCAACGCTCAGTTCAGAAGCCTGCATCTCTGATGGTATGGGGTTGCATGAGTTCATGTGGCATGGGCAGCTTGCATGTCTGGAAAGGCACCATCAATGCAGAAAAATATATTCAGGTTCTAGAACAACATATGCTCCCATCTAGACGTCATCTTTTTCAGGGAAGACCCTGCATTTTTCAACAAGATAATGCCAGACCACATTCTGCATCAATCACAACATCATGGCTGCGTAGGAGAAGGATCCGGGTACTGAAATGGCCAGTCTGCAGTCCAGATCTTTCACCTATAGAGAACATTTGGCGCATCATAAAGAGGAAGGTGCAACAAAGAAGGCCCAAGACGATTGAACAGTTAGAGGCCTGTATTAGACAAGAATGGGAGAGCATTCCTATTTCTAAACTTGAGAAACTGGTCTCCTCGGTCCCCAGATGTCTGTTGAGTGTTGTAGGAAGAAGGGGAGATGCCACGCAATGGTGAAAATGGCCTTGTCCCAACTTTTCTGGGATTTGTTGACACCATGAAATTCTGATTTAACATATTTTTCCCTTAAAATGGTACATTTTCTTAGTTTAAACTTTTGTTCCGCGATTTATGTTCTATTGTGAATAAAATATTAGAAGTTGGCACCGCCACATCATTGCATTCAGTTTTTATTCACGATTTGTATAGTGTCCCAACTTTTTTGGAATCCGGTTTGTATGAGTCATTTATACGGGGAAGGTTACCACCATCCCTATATGATGCAACTATTGTGATTTTATTGAAGCCAGGGAAGGACCCAACGGAATGCTGCTCTTACAGGCCGATATCCTTACTGAATCTGGATTACAAAATATTGACAAAAATTCTAGCATCTAGATTGGGCAGGGTGGTTAGCCCATTGATTCATCCAGATCAGTCAGGTTATCCTTACTGAATCTGGATTACAAAATATGGACAAAAATTCTAGCATCTAGATTGGGCAGGGTGGTTAGCCCATTGATTCATCCACATCAGTCGGGTTTTCTACCTGGGAGATCTACGTCTGATAATATCAGAAGGGTACAGGTGATTATGCAGATAGGCCTAGCTAAAAAACAGAGATGGGCGTTGGCTTCATTAGATGCGGCCAAAGCCTTTGACTCCATTGAGTGGCCATACTTACTTACCACATTGCAACAGTTTGGAATTGGTCCTAATTTCATCAAATGGATTTCTATATTATATAAGGAACCAAAGTCTAATATTTTGGCAAATGGAATATGCTCAAATAGCTTTCAGTTGGGTAGAGGCACAAGGCAGGGTTGCCCACTCTCCCCCTTGCTCTTTGCATTAGCTATAGTGCCTCTGGCCATACGCATTAGAGGGGATGGAATTTTCAGGGGTGTGAATCTGGGACAGGGGGAGGACAGAACAGGTTTATATGCTGATGACATGGTGCTTTTCATGTCAGAGGTGGAGACTACTTTTCCTAGAGCTGCATCACTAATTGATGGATTTATCTGCTTCTCTGGTCTCCTAATCAATTGGTCTAAATCAATACTTTTTCCTCTATATGCCATGGACCCCGTACAAATTCGTAATGGGGATTTACCTATAGTATCTAGCTTTAAATATTTGGGTATTACTATCACAAAAGACGCAGAATCTTCTCATGCTTCCAATGTTAGACCTCTTTTGGACTATTGCAAAGATAAATTTAAGGTCTGGGGAGGCCTACTATTGTCGGTAGCAGGTCGCATCAATTTAATCAAATTGGTTGTCCTACCCAAATTTTTATATGTTATGGAGCATGCACCCTTTATTATTCCAAAGAAAGTCTTCCAACAAGTCCATGCTAGCGCCTTTTCTGTGAGGGCCTAATAGACACAAGCTATCGGTGGATACCTTACGCCGTCAGAGGGGGTGTGGGGACCTATATTACTACTTAGCGGGGCAGCTGCGCTACCTGAAGGCCTGGTTGACCATTGATATCCAGGTACCCAGATCTGAATGCCTTTTAGCTGAAATTCTGAACATTAAATCATTGTGGCCTGTTTTAGAACAACCAAGCCTATTCCCTAGACAACTACTGCCAATACATAGATTGGGTATTCAAGTGTGGAGAGCATGTAAAACCTTGCATAATTATTCATATCACATTCCAGATATTCCTCTATGGGATAATCCCATGTTCCCATCTTTACTATCATTACCTGGAATTCAATTTTGGAAACGGCATAATGTGCATCTGTTAGGAAATGTGTATGACAGCAATAATTTCTGTACAGGTATGACACAATGTGTAATAGATATGACTTGCCTAGGAGTTCATTTAATAAATTCTTACAGATACGTCATGCGCTGCAGACACATTTTGGTACCAACTACATTCAGATTACCAGATTCCCTATGATTGGGGTGATTCGATCCCAGGGCCCCAAGGGATTTATTTTGGGGTTGTATACTCATGTACTGAACACTAAATGTAAGCTAACTCCATTAAACGTGATATCGAAATGGCAATCATTGATACCAGATCTTACTGACGAAGATATTGAAGATTTACTAGAATCTCCAGTACTGGTATCTCCAGCTATAAATAATAAGTTTATTCAGTTATGCATAATACACCAGGGATACTTATCTCCCTTGCGTTTGGCTAAAATTGGTGCACTATCACATTCCTGTTGTCATAGGTGCTCCATAGAAGGCACTGATTTTTGGCATCTGATATGGATGTGTTCGCACATTCAGAGGTTTTGGACAAAAATCACTGACTTCTTAACTATTCTTATGGGTCGCACAGTACCCATGAACCCCAAATTATGTATCTTTGGTATTTTAGACGATAAATTATGGGATCCCTATAATAGAATATTTTTGAGGGAGACCTTGTTTTTGGCACGAAAACTTAGTAAATACCGTCATTCCATATGAGAATATTGTATACAAAAATAGAGGGTGTGCCTCTAAATCTGCTAAGGTATGGGAAAGGTGGTGCTCCTCACCGCAGTCAATGTATACTCGACAGGATCTTTCTAACTCCCTGGCTAATATGTCGAGGCAATTGTGAGCTCATGTAATGTATTGCATGTGATAAAAACAACCATAACCATATATGTGAAAATGTGTATTTGGTAACACAAACAGGTGATATGACATGGTACAGATTGTAATTGTGATTTTCGTATGGTACATACCGTTGTGTGTACTTTGAAGACCTTGTGTATTTTGTATGCTCAATAAAAAGAATTAAAAAAAAAATATGTTCAGATAATACACTGGCTGCAGGGCAGGCCAGCACCTCCAAGGCGTAAAGGGCAAGTTCAGGCCATGTGCCCAATTTGGAGACCCAGAAGTTGAAGGGGGCAGACCCGTCATTTAGTACGTGTAGGCGTGTGCACACATACTGCTCCACCATGTTGGTGAAATGCTGCCTCCTACTAAGACGTTCCATATCAGCTGGTGGTGCTGGTTGTTGTGGCGTGCTGACAAAGCTTTTCCACATTTCAGCCATGCTAACCCTGCCTTCTGAGGTGCTGGCGGTGCCCCAGCTGCGTTTGCGACCTCTTCCTCCTCCTCTGACTTCGCCTTGTGCTTCCACTGTGCCCCCGTAGGGGGAACATGCCACCAGCAGCGCGTCTACCAGCGTGCGCTTGTACTCGCGCATCTTACGATCATGCTCCAGTGAGGGGAATTAAGGACGGTACATTGTCCCTGTAACAGTGATCCAGCAGCATGGCCACCCAGTAATCAGCACAAGTTAGAATGCGGGCAACTCGCCAGTCGTTGCAGAGACACTGCAGCATGTAATCGCTCATGTGTGCCAGGCTGCCCAGAGGCAACGAAAAGCTGTCCTCTGTGGGAGGTGTATCGTCTGTGTACTCTGTATCCCCACATCCATGCACCAGTGATGGCCATGAGCTGGTCTGGGTGCCACCCTGCTGTGAACACGGTTCCTCTTCCTCCATCTCCTCCTCCTCCTCCTCATCCTCCAGAACTGTGCCCTGGCTGGACAATTGTGTACCTTGGGTTTGTAGGTGCAGGAACTCACCCTCGGAGCCACTTGGGAATGACTGGCCGGAAACTCTACGAAATGATCCCTCTTCCTCCTCCTCCTCCTCCTGTGCCACATCCTCTTCCATCATAGCCAGCAGCGTTTTTTCAAGGAGGCATAGAAGTGGGATAGTAACGCTGAGAACGGCGTCATCGGCACTGGCCATGTTGGTGGAGTACTCGAAACAGCGCAACAAGGAACACAGGTCTCGCATGGAGGCCCAGTCATTGGTGGTGAAGTGGTGCTGTTCCGCCAAGCGACTCTCCTGTGTGTGCTGCAGCTGAAACTCCACTATCGCCTAATGCTGCTCGCACAGCCTAGCCAGGATGTGCAAGGTGGAGTTCCACCTTGTGGGCACATCCCATATGAGGCGGTGAGCGGGAAGGCTGAAGTTACGCTGCAGCGCTGACAGGCGAGCAGCAGCAGGGTGAGAACGCCTAAAGCGCGCACAGACGGCCCGCACTTTATGCAGTAGCTCTAACATGTCGGGGTAATTTTTAAGGAATCTCTGCACCACCAAATTCAGCACATGCGCCAGGCAAGGGATGTGCGTCAAACCGGCTAGTCCCAGAGCTGCTACGCCCATTATCGCACACCACCAGGCCGGGCTTGAGGCTCACTGGCACAAACCACTCATCGGTCTGTTGTTCAAGGCCTGTCCACAGCTCCTGCGCGGTGTGGGGTTTGTCCCCCAAACAGATACGTTTTAAAACTGCCTGCTGTCGTTTACCCCTGGCTGTGCTGAAGTTGGTGGTGAAGGTGTTACGCTGACCGGATGAGGAGCTGGTAGAGGATGAGGAAGCAGAGTAGGAGGAGGAAGCAACAGGAGGCAAACTGAAGCGCCCTGCAATCCTCAGTGGTGGAAGGACATGCGCCAAACTGCTATCCGCCTCAGGCCCAGCCGCCACTGCATTTACCCAGTGTGCTGTTATGAAGATATAACGGCCCTGACGGTGCTTACTGGTCCATGTATCCATAGTCAGCTGCACTTTGCCACAGATGGCGTTGCGCAGTGCACACCTGATTTTGTCCCCTACTTGGTTGCAGGGAAGGAATGGCTCGCCTTGAAAAGTAGTGGCGGCTGGGCACAATGTACTGTGGGACACCCACCGCCATAAGGCCTTTAAAACTATCCGTCTCCACCAGACGGAATGACAGCATTTCAAATGCCAGTAATTTAGAAATGCTGGCATTCAGGGCTAGGGATCGCGGGTGGGTAGGGGGGTACTTCCTCTCCAGCGTTTGGTATATGGAGAGCTGAACGCTTGCGTGGGACATTGTGGAGATGCTTGGTGACCCAGGTGTTGGTGTTGCTGGCAGATCCTCTGTTTGTGGGGTGCCAGGTGGCACTGTCACTCCAGAGGTGGATGAAGAGGCTGCGACTGCAGCAGAAGAGGAAGCAGAAGGAGCCAGGGACCTTTCTTGGTTTTTGAGGTGCTTTGCAACCTGGTCATGCAGGTTGTGTTCAGGTTGAGAACGTTTATTCCTCGCTTCAGCCTCTGAAGTGCACAGCGTGCAAACCACTCGTGTCTTGTCGTCAGAACATTGTCTGAAGAACTCCCACGCCAGGGAACTCCTTGAAGCTGGCTTTGGTGTGCTCGGTCCCTTGCTGCGGTGGGCAGTAGCAGGCATACTGTCTAGAGGATGGCCGCTCTGCTTTTGCACCCTGCTCCCTCTTCTGCTGTGCTGGTGGCTCTGTGCGACCACCGCCTCTTCCTCCGAACTACATCGGTCACTCGCATGACCTTGATTCCATGTGGGGTCGAGGACCTCATCGTCCTCCACATCATCTTCCACCCAGTCTTCACCCCTGACTTCCTTGTCGGTCTGCACACTTTCGAAAGCCCCAGCAGTTGTCAAATGTGTTTCGTCATCATCCGAGACGTGCTGCGATGGTCCTCCCATGTACTCATCTTTAAAAATAAGTGGTTGGGCATTGGTGCACTCAATCGCCTCCACTTCTGGGGCAGGGCTAGGTGGATGGCCCTGGGAAACCCTGCTAACAGAGTCATCAAAAAGCAGAAGAGACTGCTGCATGACTTGGGGCTCAGACTGCTTGGCTAATTTGCAAGAGGGTGAAGTGAAAGACTGATGGACACCGGCTGCAGGTGCCAACTGTGCTTCAGCAGGAGACTGGGTGGGAGACAATGTGAAGGAACTGGATCCACTGTCAGCAACCCAATCTACTAACGCCTGTACTTGTTCAGGCCTCACCATTCGTAGAGCAGCATTAGGCCCAACCAAATACCGCTGCAGGTTTTGTCGCCTACTAGCACCTGAGGAACGGGTTTTACTTGTGCGTGTAGCTGGCACAGATCGACCACGTCCCCTCGCTGCAACAGGAGCTCCACCAGCAGCGCCACAACCCTTATTTGACACTCTCATATTTTTTTGAATTTAGGATCATGCCCTAAATAGGTGTTTAATTAATAGTAGAAAAGAACGACAGGATGTAAAGGGTGTATCTCACACGGCCTGAACCAGACTAGGCCTCAATTAAAGAGTTCTTTGCACAAAATGGCTGTATTTCAAATGCCAATTCAAACCCCTGTATGTAAAGGGGGGGATCTCACACGCCCTGAACCAGTGTAGGCCTGAAGTAAATATATCTTTGAACAAAATGGCTGTATTTCAAATGGCTGCATTTCAAATGCCTAATTCAAACCCCTGTATGTATAGGGGGATCACACACGCCCTGAACCAGTGTAGGCCTGAAGTAAATATATCTTTGCACAAAATGGCTGTATTTCAAATGCCTAATTCACACCCCTGTATGTAGAGGGTGTATCTCACAGGGCCTGAACCAGTGTAGGCCTGAATTCAATATTGGTGCACCAAATGGCGGTATTTAAAATCTCTGAATGTTACCCGAATGTATTAAGGGTGTATCTCACAAATGACATCTGCATCAAAGGCTGCCAAGAACATTTTTTGTGCCCAAATGAGTGTTTGTTTAAAAACTGAATTTGACAGCAGTATATAAGCCTGTAATTTCACACGTGCTGATGCTGCAAGGCCTGAAAATAGTGTTTTTGCAGATCTGGAAAATTTTTTTTTTTTTTAATACTGTTTTTTTTTTTTTTTTTAAAGTGTGTTTTTCAAACCCCAGAAAATGATGGGTGTATTTCTACCTTAAATTACATAATAACTAAGGCTACTTTCACACTTGCGTTCAGAGCGGATCCGTCATATAATGCAGACGATGGAATCCGTTCAATGGGGGCCGGATACGTTTGAAATTGAGCCATATTGTGTCAACTTCAAACGGATCCGTCCCTATTGACATGCATTGTAAGTCTGGACGGATCCGTTTACCTCCGCACGGCCAGGCGGACACCCGAACGCTGCATGCAGCGTTCAGGTGTCCGTCTGCTGAGCGGAGGCCAAACGCTGCCAAACTGATGCATTCTGAGAGGATCTGCAATCAACCCAGAATGCATTGGGGCCGTACGGATGCGTTCGGGGCCGCTTGTGAGAGCCTTCAAACGGAACTTACAAGTGGAGCCCCGAACGCTAATCTGAAAGTAGCCTAATACAGATGTTGTAGATTGCCCAAAAAGTGTTTTTTTGCTAACAGAATATGAAAGCTGTAGATATTAAACTTGAATTTAACACTTGCAGATCTGGAAAATACATTTTTTGGGAAAAAAAAAGTGGTTTTTCAAACCCCAGAAAATGATGGGTGTATTTCTACCTTAAATTGCACACTGACTAATACAGATATTGTAGTTTTACCCCCAAAAATGGTGATTTGCAATGTCCCAAAAGCTCAGATGCAGTGCTAAGTGCACTTAGCATGCATAAAATGTCCGCCACCGTCCACCTAACAGAATTCTAAAAGTTTGTATTTTTTGGTCAATGAGCTCAGGGCAGGGTAAAATGAAAGTGCCCTGCACCCACACAACACAAGTCTAGCAGCATCCTCTCCCTACACTTGTAACAGCAGAGTGACGTGCAGCGCTGTGTGACTCAAGCTTATATAGAGCCTGGGTCACATGCTGCACTGGCCAATCACAGCCATGCCACTAATAGGCATGGCTTTGATGGCCTCTTGGGGCAAGTAGTATGACGCTTGTTGATCGGCTGCTGTGAATTTGTAGAAGAAGGTGAGGTTGGAACCCAGGTGTAGGAATGCCAGAGTGGTGTAAGGGTTGCCTATAGCGTCCTTTTAGGTGCAGCTTTTGCACTTGTCATGGTGCTCCTACCTGGATATCCAGAACCCCAAGGGTGGTCGTCCGCAGCAGTGCAAATACAGTTAACAGTTGAGAGAATTTGTAGAAGAAATGGAGTCCAGACTTTTATTAACGTTGAAACAGCTTTACTTGGCATAAACTTTCATGAGGTAACAATCTTCCAACTTTGTCTTGGTCATCAGCAGATTTTGACTTAAGTTTTGGCAGGCAAACACAATCCACTCTGCTAAATCTGTACTCCTTCAGCTCTCTCTACTATGTTATCAGGATTAGATAGAAACAACTTAACTTATTGTAGGTTGACTCTGTCTGTATGTTTATCTGTACCTTTTATCTTTCTAACAGCAGAGTTTGATGTCAAAGGGGCAGCGGCCTCCTTGCTTCAAGTCAAGCTAAGCCTGCTCCGTACCCGTCCTCTCTTCACTGTGATTTGCATCCTACTGTGAGGCTGGGATCGTGGAAGTCTCGTGCACCCGCGGTGTGCTCCTTGTCACTGCGCGATCCCGTCTCCGGCTCGCGCACTCAGCCGGCCGCTTTCCTCTCTCTGCGCATGCGCCAGGCTTTTCCTTTGTGTGCGCGCACCCGGCGAATGCGCAGAGGGAGAAAAGCGTCCAGCTAAGTGCGGGAGCCAGAATCGCGCAGTGACAAGGAGCGCACCGCACATGCGCAAGACTTGCACGATCCCAGCCTCACAGCAGGATGTCAATCACAGTGAAGGGAGGACAGGTGAGGGGCGAGCTTAGCTGGACTTGACGTGAGGAGACCGCTGCCCCCTTGACTTCAAACTCTGCTGTTACATAGCGCGTGCAGGGGATTAAAGTTCATTTTCAAGATTTTGGTGCATCTAGCTGGATGAAAAAAAGGATCTTTAGGAACATACTGCTGGCTACTTTAAGGTAGTGCTGGTGGTTTTGGAGGCGTTCTTTAGGTGACAGGTTCCCTTTAAAGATTCATCATCCCTATAAAAAAATTCTGAATCTAAATTGATGTCTCGTGCTACCCAAACAGTATTAGTTTTCTTTTGTGACATAAATGTAAGGACATTTTTGAATAGTTGAACCTTATCAGAAAAGGTGTCAATCTTCAAAGACTAATATGTATCTTGTTGATGAGTGCACTGTAAATTAGAGCCACTATGTAATGTAGATGTTAGTTGTGTCTCACCATCTATGTCAATTTCAGTTGTCCTGCAGACGTTATTAGCTTGTGCCTTGTCCTTGATTGTTGAGGTGCTATTTTTTTTAACTTTCTCCCTCCTCGCGCTGTCCGATGAAGATCAATGGCAAATTTTGTTCTTTACCAGGAAGCAAATACCAGGAATAAAATCATAACTCCACATTCCTCACAGCTGTAAATCGGGATCCTAGCTCTGTAACAAGCACATGCATGCGCAATGAGGTAGAAGTCCGTTATCCTCCCCTTAAGAGGGAGAAAAAAGGGCCCACACACCGTTGATAGAGACAGGATTTTGTCGTAAGGTAAGAATTCAAGCGACGTCAGATGGCATAAGCATGGCATGTGCTTGTTACAGAGCTAGGATCCCGATTTACAGCTGTGAGGAATGTGGAGTTATGATTTTATTCCTGGTATTTACTCCAGGAGTGGGCAGAGGAAACCAAACTCCACCGAGGGACCCTGCTTCAAAGGGAGGCCACATGATTACAGTTCACACCTCACTCAGCCAGCATGGAAGCTAACTCATGCTACAGGAAACCCCCCTAATTACCCAGATCACTCCAATCCATCAGACATCATGGAATCGGGGGTTCATGAGGAATTATAAATTTCCCGTTCATCACAGGCATAAACCAGTTACATATCTGTGACCCTGGGGCCAAGACAGACATGCACCTGGTCGTAGTTTGGGGGTCGGGTGCCAGGAAGGGGAGATACAGAGATCTCCCAGCAGGAACCTAATAACGGTGCCATGTTTGGTTTTCACCTGTAGCCACAACCCAGGCGGATCCGTTGGTCCCAGAACCATCTCCCTGTGACCCTCCGGTCTGGAGCTATGGGCCATAATGGGTTTTGTGGGTTTTTGGCTACCAGGACAAGGAAGAGAGGGTGGACTCCTCTCAGAGGGAGGGAGGGGAGTGACCGACGACAGGTGAAAAGGCCCATGCAGGCCAGAGTCTTTCTCTGAAGGGGGTCACTGCCCCCACGTTACTACACGCAAGGATTACAGCAACCCAGAATTCATCATAACTCAAAGGACTACTCATCCACCTGGTAACTGACTCTCTGTTTAACTCTGTTGTATCATGGCTGCATCACAGACTAACATAGGTAATACCAAACCCTGTAAGCAGCTCTGTAACCATTCCACTCTTCCTTTGGATTCTTCTTAGCGCAGGTCTGTTTCTATGTAGAAGACTTATGTGAATTTGCCACTTAACAGTTTTTCCTTTCTTTTATAGGTTTTCATAAAGGATGGTCATTGATCTCCAATCAAGATCTTCATACTGTCTTATGCATTTCTGGAAATTTCTTAGGTTTATACCACCTTCATCTGAATCCAGGTAGGTAATATTTAATCAGTATTTATTTAGATATGCAAATATGGGAACTATGACACCATGGCTCCCCTATTTGCATATGCAACATTGGTTCACTCCATTTTATTACACAATTACATAGTTAATACGGTTGAAAAAGACATAAGTCCATCAAGTTCAACCAAACGATAGGAGGGGACTTGAATTTTAGAAAAGCGAATGTGACCCAGATTTCTACACATTTTCATATGCCTTAATGTTATATATACAGTCCTGATCAAAAGTTTAAAACCACTTGAAAAATGGCAAAAAAAATCATATTTAGCATGGCTGGATCTTAACAAGGTTCCAAGTAGAGCTTCAACATGCAACAAGAAGAAATGGGAGTAAGACAAAACATTTTTTGAGCATTCAATTTAATGAAACCAACGAATAAACTGAAACAGGTTGTTTTTCAGCTGAATAAAAGTTTAGGACAACACCTCCCAAAAAAAAAACTAACCCCCCCCCAAAACAGACATCCAACTTCCAAACATGAACTCAGTAATGAGTAGCTCCGCCGTTATTGTTTATTACTTTTTAAAATTTGTTTCGGCATGCTTGCTGCAAGCGTTTCCATGAGGCGAGTGGGAACATTTCTCCAAGTGGTGAAGACGGCCGCACGAAGGCCATCTACTGTTTGGAACAGTTGTCCATTTTTGTAAACTTCCCTTGCCATCCATCCCCAAAGGTTCTCAATTGGATTTAGATCAGGGGAACACGCAGGATGGGCCAAAAGAGTGATGTTATTCTCCTGGAAGAAGTCCCTTGTCCTGCAGGCATTGTGTACTGTAGCGTTGTCCTGTTGAAAAACCCAGTCATTACCACACAGACGAGGGACCTCAGTCATGAGGAATGCTCTCTGCAACATCTGGACATAGCCAGCAGCCGTTTGATGCCCCTGCACTTACTGAAGCTCCATTGTTCCACTGAAGGAAAAAGCACCCCAGACCATTATGGCGCCCCCTCCACTGTGGCGCGTAGAAAACATCTCAGGTGGGATCTGCTTGTCATGCCAGTAATGTTAGAAACCATCAAGGTAAAAAAAAATCTCATCAGAGAATAAAACTTTCTTCCACCTTTGAATGTCCCATGTTTGGTGCTCTCTTGAAAAGTCCAAAGGAGCAGTTCTGTGGCGTTTTTTGCCTACCTGACAGGGAGAGTTTCTGTGACTACCTGACAGAAAATGACAATGAATCCACATCTTTGCACAGATTTGGCCTTTTAAAGGCATGTGGTCCTAAAATTTGGATCAGCTGAAAAACAGCCTGTTTCAGTTTAATCGTTATTTTCAATTCATTGAATGCTCAAAAAATGTCTTGTCTCACTCTCATTTCTTCTTGTTGCATGTTGAAGCTCTACTTGGAACCTTGTTAAGATCCAACAATGTAAAATAAGATTTTTTTGCCATTTTTCAAGTGGTCTTAAAGTATTGATCAGGAATATATATATATATATATATATATATATATATATATATAATTGTGTTAGGTGCTTACGGTAGTACAGAGAAGAGCCCTGGAATGCAGGGAAAGAAATGCAGTCGGTTGTGGTGTGCCGAAACCGAGGATGAGGTAGGCCTAAGAAAGAAGAGGGCCCACCCAAGGAAAAGACATAACAGAAATGAGTTGTAAATGAGTGGAGTGGTGGGAGGGACAAAGCTCAGACCTCAGACGGTGCAGGAGCCAGGTAAGGGGGGTGCCCTAAATAGGCTGAAGGCGGACCTCAGCCCCTCCCACAAATCCAGGCAAATGCCTTAATACTTGTGTTAGGTGCTTACGGTAGTACAGAGAAGAGCCCTGGAATGCAGGGAAAGAAATGCAGTCGGTTGTGGTGTGCCGAAACAGAGGATGAGGTAGGCCTAAGAAAGAAGAGGGCAAAAATGGAAATAAACCAGTTTATTTGTAACCAATAAAACATGTAAACAGCTCAACCCGACAAGCTTTGGAAAGCCACTCTTAACTCATGCGCTGGATTGGGAATGTATCGTGCGTACGCGGACGACTTCCAGCGTCCCAATTTCTTGATAACATGGGCAGGGATGTTGGCACTGGAGGCCGTGGATGCAGCTCCGATGCGAAAGGAGTGCCCCGAGTAGTTGGCAGCGTTAAGGCCCAGTTGGGTGAGAAATGACCTGACATGGATCATGAAGGTGGTCGTGGTGAGCACCGATCCATGAAGTTGGAGTAGCGGTTGAGAGGGTAGAAACCTGTGAAGCTGACTGTAGGTGTCCAGCACCCTCACCGGACACCATTTGTTGTGCGTGGGGTAATATGAGATGTTGACGGGTGAATGCTGACTACTCTTGGAGTGAGGTAAGGTCAGGATGTAGTGATCCAGGTGTTTGGATAAGTGGGAGACAAGGAGACAAGATGAGGTTTGGGACGTGGAGGTGGTAGTGAATTCCCCGGGCCTCAGGAACCCGTAGAAGGCTAAGTAAATTGCAGTTTTGATGACAGCGTTGGTATTTGTATCAAAAGGCGTGGCGTCCAGCAGGTCGGATAATGCCTTGAAAACATGACTGTTGATGGGCAGCCTTTGGGCTGGACGTGCGGGTTCCGTCTTCTGAATGCCTCTGAGTATTGTTTTGATTTGGTGGGAGGCCATGAAGCTGGTGTAGTTAGGGTGCAAGATTAGCATATGATGTTGAATGCCAGTAAGATATAGTTTGATGGTGTTGTATGACATTTTGAGTTTGAGGTGGCAGACAGAAGCAAATCCCAAAACAGACGACATGATGAAAGGGTGCGTGATGTTGTGTTCTACCAGGAATCTGTTGAAAAGCGTGAACGCTCTGTTGTATGTCCTATGTGTATTGACTGATAGTGAAAAGTGGGACAAAGACTGGCTATGCCGCATGATGGCCTCTAGTCCAGAATGAGTTGCTGAAATGACGGGGTGCTGGAGGCAGTGAGTGATGCTGATGGGAGATCCTGATGAAATGCCTGGAATTTGAAGCGAGACAAATTGTCAGCAGCCGAATTGCACACCCCCGGGACATGGAAACAATGCAAGAAAAAATTATTGCAGGCGGCCAGCCAAGTAAGTCTTCGCATGAACCTCATGATTGTGAGGGATTTAGAACGACCTTTGTTTATGATCTGGCAGGTTGCTTGGTTGTCCGAGTAGCAGCGGACCGCCAGATTTGCCCATAAATGACCCCACGCCACGGCAGCCGCTACGATGGGATAGATCTCAAAAAGCGCTGAGGTAGTGGAGAATCCTTCCAGACCCTGGACCTCAGGAGGCCAGCTGCCCCACAGCCAATCGTCCCCGAATATGGCCGCAAAGCCTGTGGTAGATGCCGCATCTGACCAGATAGAGGGAAAAGAGTCATACAGCTGAGGGAGAAACAAGCTCCTGCCATTCCAGGTGGACAGAAATCTCCTCCACATTCCCAGATCCGCCGCAGCGTGGGCATCCAGGGACAATCTGTGCGAGTCGTGTAGGAACAAGGGGAAGAGGTGCAGAAGCCGTGAAATTAACGAGCGACCCTGGGGTATGATGCGCATGGCAAAGTTCAGGGAGCCCAGCAGGGACTGTAGTTCTCTGCGGTTGCAGGTGCCGAGTTGAAGATAGCCGTCTATGTGGGTGAGAATGTCCTGGATCTTCCCGGACGGCAAACTGGCTTGCATTGAAGCTGAATCCAACTGGATACCCAGGAAGGTGATGATCGTGTCCCGCCCCTCTGTCTTCTTGGTGGAGAGGGGGACCCCCAGTTCCTTGAACAGCTTGATGGTGGCTCTGAGGCTGGAAGGAGGGGAAGTGTTTTCTTCCACCAATAGGAAGTCATCAAGGTAATGTAAAACCAGCGGGCACCTTGCTATATTCAATAGAAACCAGCATAATGCTTCCGCAAACACGTCGAAGATGGCCGGGCTGCTTTTGGACCCGAAGGTCAATCGGGAGAAAAAATAATAATCCCCCGACCACTTGATGCCGTGCAGGTGCCACAGTGTAGGGTGAATCGGTAGTAATTTGAAGGCGTTGGCGATGTCGGTTTTGCTGAGCCACGCCCCCACCCCTGCTTGCCTGATGGCCGTGATGGCGTGATCTATGGTGGTGTACTGCAGAGAGAATTCCTCCGAGGGAATGAGGGAGTTGAGACTGGGGTTGCCTGTCCCGTGAGGCGCCGATAGGTCGATGATGAGCCTCTGTTTCTGGGAAGATTTCCCAGTGACGATGCCAATGGGGTTGGTGCGCCATGTGGCGAATGGGGGAGTCTTGAAAGGACCTAGCACAAAACCCTCTGTTACCTCTTGGGCTATGAGGGCGTCAATGGCGGTGGGGTTGTGTAGAGCGGATAAAAGATTGGGACATTCCAGGGTGCCCGTTGGCATATACAGGATGCCCGTGTGAAATCCTTCTGTCAACCCTGAGACGAGGAAATCTGAGAGATGCCTGGAGGGGTGTTGCGACATGAGCGCGGTAAAAACTGGCATGTTGATGGTTGTTAGATACGGTTTTGTAAACATTTTTTTGGACACATGGACTTGGCATGTGCCCGGAAGCATTTGGTGCATATATGTAACAATTTACATCCGTTATAATTACAGGACCCCTCATTGAAATGATTGCAAAACATGGATTTGCCTAGAAATTTGATCGGCCGACCCAGTTTGTCCCGGGCCAGTCTTTCCGGGACCCCGGAGGGACCAGCTGCCTGGGAGGGGCCCTGTCTGACCGACGTGTTCGGGCAGAAATTGGTGGTGTGGGCCGTGGAGGAGCAGTGCGCACAGGCTGGGGTCCTAAGGCCTGCGAAGTGGCGACAAAATATGACCGTGTCGATCCTCGCCCAGTTGGAGTGGACTCCGTACTGGGAGAAAGCCCCCGCCACCTTCGCCGAAAAAGACCTGTGATAGTCATAAAACGCTGACCCTCCGTATTTGTTGCCCAAGTCCACCAGTTTGTGTAAGTAGAGGTCGAATTCCCCCCTTCTGTTGGGGTGGACCGCACAGATGACCTCTCTGTAGATTCCGAAGGCCAACACGAATTCGGGAATGGTCAATTTCCTATTGAGCCGGGCATCCCTGGACTTGACCACAACTGACACCTCGTCATAGGCGTACGTTGTGTTTTCAACCACGTCCTGGGAGGCAATCAGAAGGGAGGCCAGGTTTACATCCTTACCTTCCAGGATATCCCGTTTCAAGTGCTCAGGAATCATATGCGCCGGCTTGACTTCCTGGTCCTCCACGCTAGTGGATGGTGTGATCACCGGTAAACCGGCCGGTGCTGGTGATGCTGCCGGTGGCGGACCCGCCAAGGAGAGGGTCGTGGTGACCGATTCTAGCCTCTCCAGCCTGGCGTTGACTGTTGACATAGATGTCATTAGAGAGGCCAGCATGGCATGGATGTCCCCGGTGCAGGACTGGCTGGGTCCTTCCCCCGCATCCCTAGTATTGGTTGATGCGCGTAGCAGCCGGAACAGCTCCGCTTTCCTTGCCGTGGCGGGGAAGTGAACGTGCCGTTTCCTCAACTCCGCCGTGATGCGTGGAATCGTCCAGGACCGGATGGACGCTGGACTGGCTAGATCGTCTCCCGGAGTAGCAGTGACAGATCTAGCAGGGGTGCCAGGTAGGGAGAAGTTTTCTAACCCATCCAGCGACATACTACAATAAAAAAAGTTGATTAATTTGA